>NC_136797.1:30653284-31253284 GCF_951216825.1 Electrona antarctica
CACCATCGAAGGCATTGGGTCCTTTAATCCACATCTTTATTACGATATACTTCATAATACTACTTTTTTACGTGCAAAAAGTAGGTACGTAGCAAATAGCAACCTAATAATTCAATATTTCAATCGTTCTTTCAAAGAGAAGCTGAGATTTGACAGTAGCGGTCGACAGTACTTGCGCGCTCTGCTTGCGCGTGTGCAACAAGCAAGTAGGCACTCGACAGAGTGCAGTTCTAGTTATTATTATTATTATTATTTTCATTTCTTGAAAAATGAACATTTTGGAGTTAGGTGGTTTCTTCCCGACAGCAGAGATATACAACGGGGAGAATAGCAAAAACATTGAAACAAAAACAAATAGCCTATAATAACATGCACAATATAGACATGTTGAAAGTGGTTAGATCCTCCATCTCTCCCAGCGGTAATGGGGGGATAAACACCTTCACATAATTCACGTGAAATAAAACGTAAGCGATGCAGTTCAACCAAAGAACCACCGTTGCCTCGCAACAACAATTTCCGTCACCCCCTCCAACCTTCTCCTACGATACTGATGGTGAGATACAAATGCTAGTTTCGAAGCCACAAGCAATTATGATCTGTCCTAGTAAGGGGGGGGGGGGGGGGGGGGGGGGGGTCCAGAGTTTAATTCTGCAGGTAATTGCAGTAATTATCAGCTGTGCTTGGGATGACTTTCACTGCAGGTTCATTAAAGGCTTAAGGCATAATATGCCGTTGTGCGTAGGATGTTGTATTAAATGCACAGAGTGCACACCTGAAAATAGATAAAATAAACTAACAGATGCACAGATGTATGGCCTACATACATCTTCCAAAGATGCAAAGTGCAACGGACAGGGCCTTGTAGGCATTAATATTAGCTTACAGTATACTTTGTGGATATTCATACTTCCCACAGCATTGTGTACAGTAAATAAATACATACTATACTTTCACCCTTTTTTTGAAGGGTGAAATGCATGCATGGCTTTTGAAGATTACATCATGTGGCAGCCAAGTCCATGGACATTTTAATGTTTGTTATGTTTTTGTTATGTTAGTTATAGTACATTTTAATGTTTGTTAATGTTTGTTATAGATACTTTGCCTGCCGAGTCTATGGACTTTAATGTTTGTTTAGAGCACTTATGACGTAAATCGTTTGCCAGCCTAGTCTATGGACTTTAATGTTTGTTCAGGATACTAAATGATGACGTAAGACGTCATGTGGTCGATATTAATACAGTGGGTACGTGGCCCTCACTTCACACGAGTGTGATTTTATTTCTGTTCATCATGCACCTGGACGGTTTCAGGCAATAAACTGCTGCCCTGTACAGTCCAAGCTTCGTGAACATTCGGGAAATACCGGCACTATTAGAGCAACCACTTCTTAGTTACTAGACTGCTTATACAGCTCAGCAACATTACCACAAAATGCTCACGAAAGCTTCAGCCAATAGGATGAGGAAAACCAATTCAGCAGTAAGACTGAATAAATGTTTTCAATTGACTTTTGAAGATGTATAGGCTAAAGCACACATTAGCATCTTAGCACTATATTGGTGATGCGCAGGCATAGAAGTATTGTATCAGCTGATGCTGCTACGCTATAGGGCGACCACATTCTGTATCCCAGATAAGAGGACTGGGTCGAGTGTATCTGTATCTTTAAGTAACTTTTGAGTATCTGTCTCTAAGACTTAGGCCTAGAGATACTCAAAAGTTACTTAAATATACTCCAAGGTGCTTTATACATTTTAAGCATTTAACTAGACCGGTGCCCGGCTGTAGAGCACCAAGTCGGCAACGATGGAAGTTGGAGATCCATGCCCCGCCAGGCTATGCCATACCTTTTGTACCCGTGTCAGAGTACCTGTTCCGTCCACCCATTTGCCTGTGTCCCTTATATGGAGTTCTGTGTCAGACATGCCCAAATCTGGAGTGTTGTGATGTCAGAACAGGCCAGCTCCATATATGGAGCCTGGGCAGGGTCCCTGTCCAGAGTACTGGACACTGCACTCCCTGCAGGGGTGTGGAACACGTCTGTCGAATTTGAAGTCAGTGGGGCGAACGGTTCTCGAGGTACGTGCATTACAGACGTACACAGAGACATGGTGCATTTATAGTTAGATGTATCTATGTTTATTTTTTCTCTAATAATAATAATAATAATAATATCCTCAAAAACATGCAATTTTAAATGGGAAGGGAAAGGCAGTTTATTTGTCATTTTTATTCAATGTGAGAGCCCAGTGCATTCATCTCAGTGCATCTTTTGATCTGAATGAAGGAGCCAGCCACTCTGTTACGTCACGTGCAATACAAAGTGGTAGCTGACCTCAGCATAAACGCCAGCGCAGCACCTTTGACAACGGGTGGGTTCGGAAATACACTGAAAGAATCTGAGATGCTCCGACCAGCCTGAATATCTGAATGAGCAGAGAGCACCTGGAGTGTGCTCCCTCAGAGAGTATTTCAGAACGAACCTGTGGACATGTATAGACCAATTATTTGTTTACAAACATTGGGACTGGGTGCACGGGTGACTGTTTCATGTAATCAATTCCCAACAGATCTCCAAACCTGTTATTTTGGGGAGCGCTGGTTTCAGTCCATTCAACCTCCTCTTGTGTGTTGGCTAGTGAGGTGCAGCCTAGGAGACATTTATACTTCAAAGCGCAAAAGTGTTGCGCACAGAGAACAGCTGATATACAAGCTCACATCGCATCGCGGATGCGACTATTGTGAGTGTAGAGGTCTGCGTGCGCGACACCATCGCGGGACGAAGCATAAATTATACTTGATGGGCTGCAGGTGTGCGTGCAGCCGTGCACAAACAGGCTCTGCTGCCGTGTTCATGAGCGCACCTCCGGTTCTTATGACAGCGACTGGAGGTGTGGTTTTGAGGACAACTGTTTTGAATTGCTATTATTGTTCACACACAACAGAAACCAATGGATTATATATTTCAAGAGTGAGAGAATACAATAAAAATCCTAATCATTCTTCCTCCACACTGGGAGAAAAACAGCATCTGAAAGTTTGATGGGGCATTTTTTATATGTGAGTGCAGTTAGAACTTTTCCATTGCATCTTATGAGAGGAAGGGTTCTTCTGCTGCCGGTATGCACGCGCATGCTGTTTCTTATCAGTGTGACGTCATCTGTTAAGGCGTCTATAGTAACACAACTTAGCTGTGTTGGTTGTGTAGTGGATGGCAGAATAGTCTGGCACACTGATTGGTTTAAGTTGAGTAACGCCCAAACCACACCTATGCATAATGGTAATGGGTAGCGGAGGTGTTTTAAGGATTTAGGTGGTGGCACAAGATAGATTTTTTTATGGGGGAACGCCTCTTACACAATACTAAATCCCAAAATGAAAGAGATAGGGCTCCTGGCGCGAGATGGAGCCCCTAATGTAGTAGCCTAACTTGTTTTCCATAGCTACAGATTGTACAGGGAAGCCACACTGTTAGTAGAATGTTGTCTTTATATTTTAAAGATTTGTTTTTTGGCTTTTGTGCCTTTATTGATAGTTACAGTGAAGACAGACAGGAAAGAGGGAGAAACACGCAGCAAAGGTTGTCATGAATGGGACTCGAACAGGCCAGAGCCTATATGTGGCATGTGACTGGACCATTAGGCCAGCGGGGGCCCCACTTGTTAATTTATTATTAATGGCTCTATCTTAAACTATTTTTAAATGTTTTTCCCTTATCCCTAAACTTCTTTGCCATTTTTTACTATTTTGTAAAACATTTTAAAATAGCCGATCTACATCGACACCTTTGAACTATTAAAAAAAACTAAGGGGTGGCGCAAGATATAGCCCTAGGTTTTTGGAGCTTTGAGCCTATACCCTTTCCTATATGTAAACAGCTGACCAACCATGCAGGATTTGATTTGCTATAATGGGGACAGGGGGGGATTCCATTCCTCTGCTTTTCATGTCCCCCCCTCTGATCATTTGTTTTTATATGTTTTATTCGTGCTTCTGGTAAGACTGAATTCTATTCAACGCATTTCCTTTTACATACTACATACTAGATGGGGGAAGACATGCAGTAAAGGCCGTGTCGGGCTCGGGAGTCGAACCCGCGGCACACTGCGACTGGATTACCAGTCGGGTGCCCAGACGGTTACGCCACCGCCTGGGCCATACTCCAGTTTTAAGTGATAAGTTATCACCTTCACCTTCATAATGAGTCGAGGCCATGCATCATACTCGCGGTGATGTCCTTAAGCATTGACCCCGCCTCCCTCTGGTTCAGATGCGAAACCCCCATGCCTGCAAAACCAAGCGGACCACCCACCCAGAGACCAATCAGTGAACGAGGGGATAGCCCAGAGTCTGACAGCAAAAACAGAGAGATGTGTACGCGGTCCGCGGTGATAGCTGATCACCCCCCTCTGAATATAATGACCTTCAACATCACATCATGGTTTGGTGTGATGCGTGCCATCAACCGGAACCCTCTCGACAGGGTGGTTAGGAATTTAGGATCAGTGGCAAGATCTTCGGGAGGAACCAGGAGTCACTCAGCAGCATCCATAAAAAACGGACAATAAGGCCTCTCAAATAGTTGAGGATATTAACACACGCACCCTACAGTACATACCCACTACGAACTAACGCCCTCAGGCCGGCGATACAGTGCGTCAAAACTCACTAAAAGGGGCTAGAACGCCTAGGCTGACATAGTTTTTTTAAATAGTTCAAATAGCCGATCGACAAGTTCCGGTTTATGCTGAGGTGGATTCAGCTCTTAATCTTAAGCGATATTATTTAGATATATATATTTGTCCCTTTTCTTTCTTTTTTCTATAGCGGGGAAATAAATAG
Source organism: Electrona antarctica (assembly GCF_951216825.1). Classification (NCBI taxonomy): domain Eukaryota; kingdom Metazoa; phylum Chordata; class Actinopteri; order Myctophiformes; family Myctophidae; genus Electrona; species Electrona antarctica. The sequence goes on from NC_136797.1 coordinate 30,658,133, forward strand.
CCCATATCTACAAGCTCTGAGCTTGTAGGGTTTGATTTGCTGAGGGGGATGGGAACACTATCTAGTCCTCTGATATCACCCTTCTGGTCATTCGTTTTTATCACCGGAGGGGATGTGTTTTATCCTTGCTTCTGGTAAGACTAAATTAAATTCTTTCATTTCCTTTTGGGAAATGTAGTCTGATTTGTTTGATAGCCTTTGTTTGATTTACAATTGAACTATTTAATTATTTTTAAAATGAATGTTTACCACATTAACCCTGGTGCCTGGTGAAAAATGTTTATTTTTCAAATTTAGCAAAAATGGCCATCTATCTACGTACTGTACAAGCTCAGTATGCTATTTTCACTATACAAAGAAGTATCTACATATGAGGCGTGTAGTGATTAAGAAACTCTGCAACTGCCCATATATGGACCCGGAATCTCACATAGTGTCCTAGCAACAATAGACTGTTGAGAACATACAGTAGACCTTTTGTACAGTATCTAAGCGGCAGAAGGCACCCTCATGATAACATCACTTGACATTTACATGCATGAGCAAGGAGGAACCGCAGTGTGAACAGTGTCATTTACATCCTCTCCGAGGCTCCTGTTCAGGCTCTGATTCATGTCACAAAGTCCTCTGGGTGCACTTTGAGTGTGACCAGCTCGGGGAATAATGTGGCTCTGGCACTTTTGCCTTTCATCTTACATTGTTTCAATGGGGCATTACAACCAGGAACAGCAGCATATAAAACCTATTAGGTTTGGACCTCTTTGCCCTACTTTGATTTTCCATCTCCTGGCTTCGGAAGGAAAAGCAATGGACAACAAACATCAAAAAATACAAATGGTTCCCTGAGTTGATTTGAGGGAAAGCAGAGTGTGGTTTCTCATCAATAAATTCACAAAGTAATTAGAGAAAGCACTTGAAAGCCAATTTGCTGGCTGACAAATGATCAATCTTCATCTGTAATGCACACAGCAGCGGTGGGAGGTAGGGTGACGTATAGCCTGCAAGTGCTAGCCTCTCACACTTGGTGACAAGGGCTAAGGAAGAAGTGTTCACTACATTTTCTAGGAATATGTTTTCAAGTTTAAGTTAATCTTTGTCTGTTGGAGACCAAACTATAATCCTGCACCATTACATTTACTCCTGCATGCATAGATCCATGTGTGCACTCTGCTAGACTGCTAGTACATGTATTATTTGCCATAGTATTGACTGGCAGCAGTGGCAGTATACATATAATGATAGATGTGCCTTCTAAGGCTAGCAAGCTCATTATTAAATGTGGATTTATTTGTATCCATCTTGTTTTGGTTCTTGACCTCTGCTGTTTCTTTCATACTGCCATTGCTGCTATGGCAGTTATGGCACCTACATTTTCCTTCTGGGATCAGTAGGTTCAACTCTCACTTCATCTCTTTGAGCATTCACTTTTCTTTTATATCTCACTTTCAGAGATAATAGGCTATGTGTTCATTTGACCTCATTGGAAAACACAGGTAATACACAAATAAATCAAAATAAATTGATCTAGGAGTGACAGTTCACAAATACTGTGGAATCATTTACTCAGTGCTCTCGAGCATGATGCAAATTAAAATGTGAGCTGCGTGGATTGATTGCTTTAATAGGAACTAATGAAAAATCATTCTGGAAATAAAGAAAGTCAGACATTCACTACACTTCCATTCACGTGGATGGGCAACAGTGAATTATCTTTTATGTCTTGATTAATTCATTTCCGTTTGAAGGAAACAACCTCCCTTAATTTTATCATAGGATACACGTTTACACATCAATTCACCAGCATACTGTATCTCATGCTCAATTAAATTGTCTGTTAGGATAGCCGATGCGCCTAATTTATCTGGAGGATACACTGCTACACCTTTAGCAGCCAAGCTGTTGGTCTCACGCTCTATCTGAAATCTTATTAATTACTTGGCTTTTAGACAGAGATCGTCCCTCTTTAGAGGAACTGTGTAACATGACCCAGCATTGCTGTTACTCATGGTCCGCACATCGGAGGAGCCTCTTCCTCGCATGACATCCCCAGCATTTCTCCTCCTCGTCCTCATCATCTCTCGCCCTCGTCTTGCATTGATCTCACCCCCCCGTCCAGAATAGATTTGAACACAATAATTCAGCAGCCAGGTAAATTGGAACAATAACTCAGACCATTAGTGAATTAGTTTGTTCTTTAAAATCAGCCATTGATCCCCAAGCTGAGCTGATTGGTTGTCGACCGACCGGGGCATTTAATTATCGAACAGAGCATTGCTTGCTGAGCCATGTCTTCTGAAGGTCAGGGTGCCACTGCAGTCCTAAATAAAGCAACAAAAGGAGTGAAGCAAAGAGATGGGAGGGAGAAAGAATCCAGTACAAATGAAGTTAGCCACGGCTGACCCTCCCATTCCTCTGTTACTTTCCAGCAATTGCAAGTGGCAGGCCATTACCACGCCTGTCCAGACGTGGCCGAGAGCTGGGTTATAATAATTCTCATAATTCTGCCGAGACTGGAGTGGCATTTTTAGATGCCCCCTGTCCACTCCCTCCCCCATTTCTGTCATTCCCTTGAAGTCCTTTTCTCCCAAATGACCCTTCAGTGACATCCGTTTATATTAAACACTTTCAACCTGGTGTCACTATATCTCGGGTATAGGCCTATGTCATTATAGGCGAAATTCTTTCAAATAATGTTTAATATTTTTTGAAAATATCATACCCACAAGTTCGGAACGTGATGTGTTGTGAGCTTGTAGATCAGCTATTTTTTGCTATTTTTGAAATAAGGCACATGAGCTAAGGTAAAATATCCCAAAGAAGTCATAGATGTTCAAGAGCACTCTAGCCCAATGTGAAAGGGTTTGCAATATACGTTAAATGATTAATGTCTATTATTATATTATCAATTATTATTATTTGAATTTATTTAGTCTAATTACAGTGTGACAAGAACTCCACATGGAAAATGGTAGCAGACAGCACATGCTGTATATTGTACTCAAGCCAACATAAACAACCGCTGGATAAGCTGGTATATAGTGCAGATATATCTATACATACACAGTCCCTAGAGCCTACCTGTCTGTCTCCTTGCAGAAGGCTTGATTCTCCTCTGATCTCCTGCTTCTCTGGGACTCAGAATACAAATAAGTAGAACAAACCTCCTCATTCTTGTGAATGTTATAGAACAAAGAGGTATACTTAGGCCCCCATGCTGGGGAGAGGGCATCGATTGGCAAAAGCTAGCGACGGGACCAGCATGGCGATTGAATCCCCCTGAATGAGCCAGAACGGAGGAGGAGCCGCGCCATGAATAAGGCTGTTCAAACGGGGAACGGAGGTAAAAAAGCCTCCCTTGTTCTCTCTTGTTCTTTGCTGAGGCAGACATCCTCTTCTATTTACCCAGATTATTCAGGAACACACGTGATCGAGTCTCTCCGCGTGTCTCCAGCTCTCGCTCCCCTGTCCTTGTCTCAGTCATTCACTCAGCTTCAGTAAACACATCAATATTCAGAATACACTGCAGTTACCCCCAGGCGTTTGTCCGAAAAAAAGAAAACGCACAAGATCTGTGATGTTTTTTTTTAGATTGATGCAAAATGGGCACGACAAGAGAACCGGAGTGAGAGTTGCTATGTTGTCTCAAGGTTGATGACTTGATGAAATCACAAAACTTACCCTCAACTCTTCATTCTGAACTCATCATTTATTATAGAGAACACCTGCCAATAACAGTCTGACTACTATAGAAGGTACACATCTGCTTTAATAATAATATAGCAGCTTTTTGAATGAAGAGGGGATTGACTAGAGAGAAACCTTTGGGATTTTAATGATACCGATTTCTTAACGATCTGATTCCTTAACGACCACTTTATTGATTATCTCTCTCTCTCTCTCTCTCTGACACACACATAGTCACGCACGCACGCACGCACGCACGCACGCACGCACGCACGCACGCACGCACGCACGCACGCACGCACGCACGCACGCACGCACATTATAATTCTTATAATATTGGGTGGAATGTGTTACTTGTTGCATAATGTGATGAGGTTGTTTGAATGGAACTTACCTCAACACTGAGTGCTTAATATTGTTGTCGGGCAGAAACGGTCTCCATATTTAAATGTTTTGTTTGTTCGTAAATTAATGAACTCCTTGTCAATCGCACAAAAGTTGTGAAAATGGCAGATCTACAAACTCACAACGTGTCGCAATGGGTCACGTTTATTTTTTTATAAAATGTTTAAAAAAGGATCGGTTTTGGACACCCAAAACTGTCCACCCGACAGCGATATGCTACTGTAGCTGGATTCGTTTTTTTGTTTTTTTTATATATAAATTGGAACATCTGTTGTGACATTGTTGGCATTACACATTTGGGAGACGAAACCTCTAAGAGTGTCTATTATAGCTGGTAATGTCACAGCCTCAGTCACTTGCACACACAGCAGGAGGAAAAATAATACAGACTTTTAAAGAGCAATGAAAAACCTGGGAATCATTAGTGGGAACCGTTATCTCAAAATGTGCTTCGATGTGGTTGGTACTCATCTCGACATTTGAACCAATTCCCAACTCTAGCAGAGATGCTCACTGTGGGATGTGGGTGTGTGTGGGGTGGTGGGGGGGTTTGCAGAAATTCAGCCAGCAATGATACCTCAGGTGGTGTAAACGACTAAGCTCCCAGGTCCATTAACAACACAGATTTTTTTTCTTCATCCATTTCATTTTCAGGAATCAATCACACCACCAATGTACACACACGCGCACATAATATACCCACAGGCCAGGCACGCACGTGTGTATGTGAGCATGCATGCGTGCTCTCTCTCTCTCTCTCTCTCTCACACATACACACACACACACACACACACACACACACACGCACACAGGCGCACAGAAATGTGGACGGTAACGCATTACCTTGAAGTTCTATTAAAAAGTGCATGTTTGGATTCCATGCTGATGCAGTGAATGGTGAAAGTGCCCGTAGTGCAGTCTAGAGTGTTGTTGGTCTGAATACTATCTCAATACCTCAGGGCTACACTGTACCTGCATAAGTCTTGTAAAGAAAGGGATGCAAGAGGCGGATAAAAGCAGACCATTCTTGCTTGGAGAAGTGTATCTGCACAGAAAATGAGCTCTATTATCTGTGTGTGTGTGTGTGTGTGTGTGTGTGTGTGTGTGTGTGTGTGTGTGTGTGTGTGTGTGTGTGTGTGTGTGTGTGTGTGTGTGTGTGTGTGTGTGTGTGTGTGTGTGTGTGTGTGTGTGTGTGTGTGTGTGTGTGTGTGTGCGCGCGCAAAAGAGATGGAAAGAGAGAGTGAGATGGAGACAGGTTTTGAGGGAGACTATAATGTGAGTATGTGTCTTAGGTCTGGAGGTGTTGATTTCTTTTTCCATTACATTTCATGCCTGTGATATGAATTTAAATGATTATTCACATGTGCCTTTTTTCTTTATCACAGGTTAAAATATTAACAATGCATTAACTTGTGCAAATATGTCTAGAAAATATAGTTACTAGTTACTACAACTAATGGCAAGAATATTTGTAAATTGCTGTCAGCATTGTGTCATGGTAATGTGCTAATGCATTGCATGGTTGGGGTGAGCCATAAGTCTTGCAGTAGCCTAGCCGATCGGATAGAATTGATAATGGTAGAAATTAAGGATGAACGATTATTCTTTTTCAAACCGAAATTGCGAAATCACAAAGGCTGTGATTTTTATTTATTTAATTAATCATAATTTTCAACCGGAGTGAGTCTGATCCAGTGTTTACGACACTTCTGTGCTGCGCTCTCTATTCTAACCAATCAGAGGTGTCCCTGCAGTCTGGGCCGTGGCTCAGCGGTCCAGGCACCTTGGCTGGTAATCAATTTTGGCAGTGTGCCGTGGGTTCGACTCCCGATCCCGACGGCCTTTACTGCATGTCACCCCCCCATCTCTCTTCCCATTTCCTGTCAGCCTACTGTCTATCCCTGCAAGTGTCCCTGCAGTGCATATGACTGCAGTTCCGTACACGTACACGCCCAGTGCCCAATACAAAGTAATCCTTTACGTCTACTCGCACTGGTGGCTGCTAGTAACAGCAGCGGCAAGCATGCCGAGCCAGAAGAAACTCAGAGTCCGCACAATTCAATCCCAAAGAGATCGGGCACTTCAGTGATATGGCATTATTTTGGTTTTGATATTACACAAAAGAGAGTTTTGTGCAAGACCTGTCGTGGTACAGTCAAAACATCCCGCGGCAACACCACAAACCTTCGCATGGCAGGGGACGCTGTCCCGCTGTCCCCCATTTATGTTAATGCTACAGTAACAGTGTGTCCCCCCCAGGCCATTGTGGTGCATGTAAATTTGTCCCCGTCCCCGAGGTCCGCGAAATTGTACCAAGATCCAAGTCATTAAAAAGAAAATAAATTACTCAAGTCATATTATATCAGCTTACACCAGGACCCGTGGTGGGCAAATAGCCGGCCAACAAGCTCATAAACATTAAAGTTAAAGTCATAAGCTTGTCTGCAAATGTTTTAGACTTTGCAAATCTTTAAACCTCAGACAAAATGATCTTATAATTGATGACACATCTGTCAAAATGTAGCCTACAAATAATTGATACAATGAATATGCTTTTATTTGGTGAAATGTCAATAAAAAAAATTATAAAACAATTGAACAGAATATCTAAATGTGAATATTAAATGATGAGAATCACAATATTGTGCATTGAAGATTAGATCTGTAGCCTAATAGCAATTGCACATAAATAGAAAGACAGACAATTACATTGCATTTATGGTCTGTATCCAGAGAGCTGTTTACAATCCCATTACTTTTTAAATGGACACAGTGAATACTAAACTGAAGGTTGACTTAAATATATATCGCGAGTCAAATCGCTCAATCGTTCAGCCATATGGTGGGTCTGACCTCGTGAGACCAGTATGCTGCCCTACAAAGCCAAAGTGCAGTAACTACATTTTTGAACCCATGCACTGACTTATTTATTTGCCTTCACGATCAGGGCAGATAAACAATTAGTGCTACATCACTGGCCAAACGAAGCACTTCAAATTAAACCTTACTGCACTTGGGTTTCTAGGGCAGTATGGGTGCGACCAGGTCTTGTGCGTGCGTGTGTCATTGTGGGTAGTGCCATGGTGGCTTGCCAGTTTGTGTGCCCTGCATGCAGCTGCGTAGATGTCGTGCCAGGGTGTCTGCGGTGTCTTTGATCGCAGCAGGCAGAAACAAACAGAGGTGATGGAACTGACATGCATTGGGGATTTGGCCAAAGCACAATTTCCACCGCTGTTCCCCTGCGGACTCTCACCTTTTTACAGAATTATGGCATCAAACAAAAAGGCTAAGCACAAACTGACTGCTGTTACAGAAGGTAGCATCAACAAAGGCTATGTACAAGCTCAATGCTGCTAAAGAATTATAGCATCAAACAAAGGGCGAAGCACAAACCCACTGTTGTTACTCTAGCATCAAACAAAAGGCTAAGCACAAACTCACTGCTGTTACAGAATTATAACATCAAACAAAAGTCTAAGCACAAACTCACAGTTGTTTGTTTTGTTATTTTTGAGAATATAACAGATTGACAATAAATTACTTGGGTGATTGACAGGTTATGTTACGTGTGTATTTATTTTGAATACGTACAGTGGCACTGCGTTGTGTATCATTTACAGTATGTTTCCTCCTTTGAATGGAAGAAAGCACTGGCAGAGGTGTAGCAAACACATGCCCAGTGCACAGAACCTAGTTTAGCTGAACATTGATTATTGCTTCCTACTGGAGCCAGCTCTTATGAGTGCCCTTTTGATCTCTTTTCCCAATTAAATAACCTGTCTTAATGACACAGGATTAATTTGTTAAGTGCCCATTAATATAACTATGGCATATAGGCATAAAACCAAGTGATTTGCCTTCACGCATGCATGCACGCGAGCACGTACACTCACACATACTCATTAATTGGAACTTTGTGTTTACTCCCTCTCAGCACAGCAATATCATTTATGAATCCCCTCCTTCCAATCACCCCCCCTCTCAATTAGACAATGCATTGTTACATTTTGACGGCCAACATCAAATTAAGCTAAGATAATTAGATGGCCAGCTTAAAGCAGGCCATTAAATTATACCGTCATGTTTTGCCATTGCTACAGTATCACAGGTTAATCCATTGAGACCTGGAACGCATCCATGTCACGTTAGCGTTTAACCACATTAACCATTAACCCATTTTGGGGCGGGAACCCCTTTTGGTGTTTTAAACATTGTTATAATTTAGCTATTGAAAAATAGCAGATCTACAAGCTCATAGCGCGCCACCGAGTGGCGCGCTATGAACTTGTAGGTCTGCTATTTTTGAAAAATCGTTAAAATGTGCCTCAAATCTTTCCGAAAATTGTCATGATTTAGAAAACTTTTTTTTTAAAATTTCGACGTCAGGCCTGAATGGGTTAATGGGGGGGAGAAAGAAAGAAAGTTGCCCTATTTCCCTTCTCCCAAACCTGGTTTGATGTTGTTGATTCAGAACAGATATATACCATTACATTTTAGATACTGTATGTATTTTTTTTTTTAAATTAATTTATTAGAATTTTGAATGAACCAAGTGCAAAGTACCTGGCATGTTCTAAGCATATTCAAACTACCTCAGGGCATCCTGGTTTTGATCTCTTCCAGTACCTAATATACAGTAAGTAGGCTACAGTAAGACAGCATCTTGCAGGTGCTGATATACCACATTCATTAAAGACACAGTAACAAGAATTAAAATGACTCACTTTAGTAAACAATAACTTGGCAGAAAAAGTAATTCATATTTGTGCCAGCATCATTAGCCCACAGTATGTTGGCCCAGTAGGGTATTACTGCAATTACTTTAGCTTTTGTAATCAAATGATTCACCCTCTATTTTACAGGAAAAGATTAAGCTCATTACATTTCCCATGTTCTTTTATAACTTGTTATTGTCTAATAAAGCATGAAAAAAGGAGAATCTCTGCGTACAGTAGCGGTAATTTGATTTGCACACTGTTGGGTGCTCTACGGCCAGGGGCCAAAATCCTTACATGCAATTACAGATGAAAAGGGTTTCCTTATCAGTAACTAAAAGAAACGATTCTACTGGCAAGTCGATCGTAATGTTACAAGAACCACACATCTTTCTTAATACTAGAGGATACAATATTATCTTTGCCTTTGGTCACTATTGCCATATTTAGTGCTTTGTGTGATGCAATTGCGATGCCGCTCTCGAAGTCGTAACGATCTGAAATGGAAGTGTAGCTTTGCAGGGTCAAGTGATGCAGCATGTAGGTTATGGTCAGTAATCTTTATTTGTGAGGGTAGACAAAATAATGTCCGCGGGAATTAAAGTGAAGAGAACCACACCTTCCATGACTTATGTCAATAGACATTTGGAGGAGAGTCTGATCCTTCAGTGTTATTACACCTTGAGTGTTCCAGCAAACACATCGTAAATCTTTGTTAATATTATTTGGACTTGTTTTAAAGGACCTGGTGCTCATGCTTCCTTCCTGGTATTGTAAAACTGTCCAATGGCTTTAATATATTGTCTGAATACATGTGTCTGAAATATAGCTAAATGTAAAAAAACGGTGTCCCCTGAAGTGTAACAGACACTGAGTGCACTCATTCCAGTATATTAACCTCCAAAAGAATCATCTTTTAATTGATGCACCAAAATGAGAGCTCATTTAGTGCTTTATAAAAGCTCTGTTTAGGCCCAAATGATGTCCAACAATCCATGAAATCGTGAGTCAATAGACGAAAGTTTGTTTCAGTAATTTATACCCTGGGGGAAATGGAGACAGAATTCTCCCACATTAGCAGCTGGATGTCATAACATATCATAAAGCAGCCTCTTAACCCTGTCTGAACTTATCATGGCACCAATTAGTCGTCAGGAAGAGAAGGCCACACAACCAGGGATGTAATTCATACTCTTATTGCAAAAGGGCAACATTCCTCGTTAGTATGAAGAGGCACAATCTGTGTGGGGGCCTTTTGAGAACGCTGGTGTACTATGAAGGATGATGGTTCTGATAAAAAAGAAAGGAGAGAAGGGAACAAAATAAATAAATATGAAGAAGTTATGTCACTGCAATAGATAATGCATGACAGCAATAAGCGTAGCATACTCTGTCAACAATATCTTCCCATTACAATTCCTATATTGTTAATAGTACTGTCGTGGGGCAGCCTGTGCCCTATAGAGACTAACATGAAGAAGGCACACACACTCATCAGTTCACACCGTTGCTTCCAATTAATCAAAGCTGGCCTGCTTGGAAGTGACTGTTTGTAGTGTCAGTGTTGTGTGTTCCTCAAAAAGTATCGATCTGAATGAATTCCTGAACATGGACATTGCGAGGATTTTTAACATGCTGAATTGATTGTTGGTCACCTCTGTTCTGCAGTGCTGGCAATTCTCCTGTTGATTGGGTGGTGCCATTAGTACTGTTAAGGAGAGGGGTGTTTGTTCCAGTTTTATATTGCAGAGCTTTTCTAATTGTGTGAGTAAAGTGGCACCTGTGAAATATGAAATGGAAATGGTTTAAGTAATGATGTAATTGTTAGGGGTGGGACGATATGGGTTCCTCACGATACGATATATATCGCGATATTAGGCCCTCGATAACGATAATATCACGATATTCGATATATTGCGATATTTGCGATATATCGATATATTGTATGAAATTTCATCAACGATATATCACGATATCTGCAGCATTTTGTATTCCCACAAAGCTGTTTGGAGACTTTGGACAAATCACCATCCAGTAATTCAGTACTTCTGGTTGCTGTGGAATCTGAGTGGGATTTGCTTTATTTTAGCTGTCATTTCCTCCTTTTCTAAACATATTGTTCATCACTTCATTATGAACAACATTTCAAATTTCTAAAAGAAATCGATATCGATATTTTAATAATCAATATTGATTATTTATCGCAGGAGGACGTATCGATATATATCGCTATATCGATATTTCAGCACAACCCTAGTAATTGTATATAAGTTTGGTTTCAGTTTGGTTTTGGCAAGCTAGAGAGCAGCCAGAGGAAGAGCTTCTGGAGCCCTTCATGCCATGGAAGGGTTTAGCCCATAAATGTAGTTACCTAGGTTGCTGTGTTTTGCCTGTGTTCTTATTTTGATGTGCCTATTTTTTGGACAGCTCTGTCAATGTGAATATTATTGCACTTCGGTGTTTTGTGTTTTGCGTTCTTGGACAGTGGTCTGATTCTTGGAGCCTTGGCCGTCCGGCCAAACTTTACAGTTACCACATGAACCCTGGCATCCCTATATTCTGGGTCTATAACAGTGAAGAAAGCTAATCTACAAGCTCACGTGTCGCAGCCCGCCACGTTGTGAGCTTGTGGATCGACTAGTTTAAATCGAAGAGATTTGGTATAGAGTGGAAAAAAGGAGCTGACCGATTTTTAGAGGCCTGGGTGACAAGGGTCAACTAAGGGTTCATGTGGTTACATAGAATTTGTCAATCAATGTTAATATTTGTCTTTCTTTCCCCCTCCTTCCCTTTGTTTCTCTTAAGGTCTCCACAGAATGGAGCGAGAATGAACAGAGAGCGGCTTAAAAAAAAGCATGAACTGGAGGTTTATTGAGGTCATCTGCTTCCTGTTTATATGGGACCATATAACAGTTCAGTCTTCCCGCCAGGATCCGTCAGCCACTGAGCAGCATGTTACCAAGCAATATGACTGGCTCATCTCTGACCGCGGACCTTTCCACCACTCTCGGAGTTACCTCTCCTTCGTGGAAAGATTCCGCCAAGGATTTACAACCAGATATAAAATTTATAGGTGAGTCTACATTCAGTCAAGCATTTCGTGCTGATGATGCCATGCAAGGTTTTATGATGCTGTCTTCTTAATGCTTTTTCTTTATTCCCACGGCGCCAGCCAGCAAGCTGTGGTATTTCAATGGTAAATGCATTCAGTATTCACCCATGGACGATTTGCCATAGTGCCAACACAAATCAAATTGCTACCGCACCTGCGCAAATCGCCTTTGTTAGGTGTGCAAAGACTAAAGAGGCAAATGATGAATAACCACACCACTGAGTTGTGGGCTTTAACATAATACTTGTTCAGCTGGAAAAAGTTAAACACACAGTTACATTACATTCAGGCACTCTCAAGAATACTTGATTTTATTCTTATTACCATGTATTTATGAAAATGCTTTGCTGTATAATACTATTGATCATTTCTGTAAGGTGGTTTAAATTGATTGCAGCTGACTGGCACAATTAAAAATGGGACATTTTAAAATCTTTGTGCAAAACAATAGTTTGAGAATCTGCCATCATGTTATTAATGGTCTGAGATTATTTGGCTATGCAGAAATACATGTGTGTAGTTTTTAACCCATTTTGTGCGGGAACCCCTTTTGGTGTTTCAAGCATTCTGTTATACTTTAGCTATTGAAAAATAGCAGATCTACAAGCTGGTCTGCTATTTTTGAAAAATCGTAAAAATGCGGCACAAATCTTTGAATAGGTATATATTCTTTCAGAGCGAACGTTTTTTTTTATTTCGACGTCAGGGCTAAATGGGTTAAATGTGTCAGTAATACTCATTGCTCATGCAATCTCTGCTATAGAGTATAGCCAGCTGTAGTGTGAATGATTGACAAACATTGACAAACATCTCAACCATTTGCTTCTAACTATATATGTGTCTTTAGAGCTGCATTCAACTTGTTAAACATTATGTCCGTGTAGTGTTCCACATCATGCCTACTGCATGTTTTTAATATATAGAACCTGAATATAGAGAGCCTGATTGTCAGGCAATTGTTTGGCACATTTTATTTGACAGTATTAGTGATCTTAGTGAAACTGAGGGCTAATGCAGCATGTAGGATAGATAACAGCATAATTGTCTCGATTTGTTTGTCTGCTTCACCCATTTATAAACACCCATGCTATACTAAATTTGGTTCCTGTAAGCTTTGCCCTGTACTGTATTGGATAACATTTAAAAAATTAGCATGCTTCAAGCAAAACATTTTGTGAAGATGATTTAGCAGTGAGCTTAATTGCATGTCTAGTGTGGCAGTATTTCTAAGCTGTGTAGAGGAGTAGAGAGAGTCATCACTTTTCATAGGATATTATATGAAAAGTTCTGCTTAGGGTATCATACAATGATACAAATCCCCATGAGATTAAGTTGCCTTAACCCTAGACCTCCCCTAAACCCCAATGATATCTTTATCTCCACCAGGTGAACATGTTCTTAGCTGTGTGTGTGAGTGTGTGAGTGAGTGAGAGGTGCGTGCGTGCGTGCGTGCGTGCGTGCGTGCGTGCGTGCGTGCGTGTGTGCGTGCGTGCGTGCGAGAGGCAGAGAGAGAGAGAGAGTTTTATGTTACTTTGACGTATTGAAGTATTATTAGGACATGACACCTCACAGCGAGTTGTGGTCTAGGTCAGTGGTTTTCAACGCTTTTCATTTCAAGGTCCATTATTTATTCGGCATTTGAGCCACGGACCACCATTTGATGAGATTTAGCCTCTCCAACCCAAAACTACATAATATGTTGTTATTGTTGGATTTTTTCTTTCCACAATTCCATGCTGTATTGATGTTGTGCTATAGGAGAGACAATCAAAATGACAATTATTTTACATTCTCTAATTGTGTAGACTTCTTGAAAATTAAGTAATGCAGATGTTTAACAATAATGTAACTCTTGAGAGCGTAAAATGAAACCAAATGGGCCCGTAAGGGTCCGTTTGGTTTGATTTTACGCTCTCAAGAGTTAAAGATCTATAAGGGTTCATTTGGTACCAACTCTCCATCATTTAGATGGGGACCACCGGGAACCCTCTCAAGGACCACTGGTGGTCCCCGGACCACTGGTTGAAAACCACTGCTTGCCCGATTCCGAAAATACCCGACAGGATCCGAAACCCGTACGGGTCGGATCAATTTTGATCAAAATCACTCGGGTCGGGTCGGTATCTGTTCTGTTACCTCGGAACTCTGGGTCTGTCTATCATTATGTGTAATATAATGGATCCGAGAAGATTTGCTTTGAATTGAAAACGGTGTACAATCATTAATTCCTCTGTGTCGGACGATCAATAGAAATATTTTCTTTTAAAACGGCTACATTGACATGGTGTGGCTAAAATTGTAAAATGGTCTCAATGATGATAGATGTTTTTTTAAATAATATTCAGGAGAGCTGTGTCGGAACTGTGTCAGATGTCAATCTCAAGCATTCAATTTCTGTTTAATTTAGTTTAGTTCACATTTGTCACATAAGTATACTGATTTACTTAAGTCATTGTGTGTCATATTGAAGGAAGATGCAATCCAAATGATTAATGTGGGAAGTAAGAAGTAACATGTACAAAGATATCGCCCTGAGAATTGAGGTTTGAGGCACACCGTACATAATCGATAACACTGAAGAAATATAAACCTTTCAAGACAGTCCCAGGGATTATTTCAATTAGAACATCATGATTGATAAGTCATGTCAGACGCAGTGCAGAACACTGCAATGTGCAGCAGAAGAGATTTGCAACCTTGAAAATGTCAAAACTAAAATGTTTACCAAAATGACTTATTAGTAACAATGGAGTTATTGTCATTTACTCTCATTTGCTCATGAGAGTAGCAAATAATGGCATACAATAAAAAAATATATATATGTCAATATTTGAATGACCTTATTTTTGGCATTCAGACATGCAGCCAGCAATGGGTAGAATGCTCCGAAAAATGTTTTAGTCTCTGTGACACATCTAGTGGCCGCAATCTGCATTCAAAGATGTTCCTAGAAGCTTTGTCATTGGTCGAAAAAAACCTGGTCGCAATGACTAACCAATCAGGAAGCAGACAGGTAAATCGACCAATGACAAAGCTTCTAGGAAAATCTTTGAATGCAGATTGCGGCCCCTAGATGTGTCACAGAGACTACATTTTTTTAGGAGCGTTCTACCCATTGCTGGCTGTCTGAATAAAAAAAGAAAAGTAATTAAAATGTTGACATATTATTGCTTATAGCAGCTTTAAAACGACTTGATGCATTGTTGCGAACGCAGTGAGCATTTACTATGAGACCCAGCAGATCACGTCTGTGTGTGTGTCTGTGTGTGTGTCTGTCTGTGTGTCACGCTGTAACACCACCCGCCCACCACCAGAGGGCGCAGCTGTATCACACACAAAAACACACACACACATGCACGCACGCACACACACGCACGCACGCACGCACGCACGCACGCACGCACGCACGCACGCACGCATGCACGCACGCACACAAAAAACTTAACTTAAAAAAAAACTTAACTTAAAAACAAAACTTAAAAAGGAAAAACGCACACACACAAAAACTTAACTTAAAAAAAAACTTAACTTAAAAAAAAACTTAACTTAAAAAAAAAATTAAAAAGGAAAAACGCACACAAAAAAATTAACTTAAAAAAAAACTTAACTTAAAAAAAACTTAACTTAAAAAAAAAACGTAAAAAGGAAAAACGCACACACACAAAAAACTTTACTTAAAAAAAAACTTAACTTAAAAAAAAACTTAACTTAAAAAAAAAACTTAAAGGAAAAACGCACACACACAAAAAACTTAACTTAAAAAAAAACTTAACTTAAAAAAAAACTTAACTTAAAAAAAAAAATTAAAAAGGAAAAACGCACACACAAAAAACTTAACTTAAAAAAAAACTTAACTTAAAAAAAAACTTAAAAAGGAGAAACGCACACACACAAAAAACTTAACTTAAAAAAAAACTTAACTTAAAAAAAAACTTAAAGGACCACTTCACCACTTTTCAACTTCTCTTCCTATAATTGGTCCTCACTAATGTTCATGATAAAACACCACCATTTTTTCCTACTCGGTCTGTGTCTCATAGGAGGGCTGTGGCCAGTTCAGAAACCCGTCCACCAGTGACATCATCGATGGTGAATCCAAGCTATTAAAAACGGCAGGCTTTCTTTTCCTGAAATGTTGCAATGCAAAAGTTGAAGCCATCGTTCTCACGATAATAAAAATCTAAATATATTTGAAAACAAATCTTGTTTAAAAAAAAAATCTGCCTAATGATGTCACTGGTGGACGGGTGTCCGAACTGCCCAAAGCCCTCCTATGAGACACAGACCGAGTAGGAAGAAAAGGTGGTATTTTATCATGAACATTAGTGAGGACCAATTATATGAAGAGATGTTGAAAAGTGGTGAAGTGGTCCTTTAACTTAAAAAAAAACTTAACTTAAAAAAAAACTTAACTTAAAAAAAAACTTAAAGAAAAAACTTGAAAAAAAAAAAACCTAAAAAAGAAACACGCACGCACGCACACATACACACACTAAAAAAATAACTTGAAAAAAATTTTATTTAAAAAAACTTAACTTAAAAAAAACCTTAAAAAGTACGTAATTTATTCAAATTGTTGTTATTGCAATTTACGAGCTGCGTTCGCTTCCCGCGTTTGCGCGTCTTACTTGTTGTAGTAGGCTACAACACTTTCATGTATTCTTAGCGCCAAGCAGTGTGTTTTGACATGCATTAACTGTCATGACATTCAAAATATGTATCTTTTTCCGCCTCTGTTTGCTTTGCCTTTGCATTGCAAATCTTCTTACAGCTGACTGGTGAGGTATTGCAAATTGAAATCTAGGAGCATCCTTCTCGCAGTCATGTACTTTGATTTCCTTGCACTGTGTAGCGTAAGGTCTCAGAGAGAGAGAGAGAGAGAATGTGAAAGAATGGTTTTACACCTTCATTTGGCAACTCTTTAACAGGGTGTCTGTTGATAGCTTATACTGCAGCCCAACTCCCTGCTGCCTTGACAGCCTTAATATTGTCACATGAACAGTAAACAGCTCATTTGCATAATATGGAGCTTGACTGGGACGTTGCACACAGACAGGAATCTCAGAAGCTGTGCGTCCTAAATCCCAAAGACATCATGCAGCCGTCAGTGTGTGGAGGGTGAGGAGGGGGTTTGCTGGGCACAAAGCAGCCCCTATTGTGTCTCCCCACTTTCTCTCTTGTTTTTGCTCTTTCATTCCCCTCTCTTTTTTAAACCATTATAGAGGCATCAAATTGAGCCATAAATACAAGGTGTCGCCTTGCTCATCACAGGACAATTAAAATATTCAATGGATGCTGCGAAGAATAGAGTGCACTTACCATTAAAAATGTAATATCTGCAGTCACATCTGTCAGACATGTGCAGGGCTGAGACAAAGTTGTCTGAGACGTCTATCAAGTGGCATGCAAGGACAAAATCATAAAAACCTATAATACTCTCCTTTTGCAAGTATTTTCTAAATGGTCAGTTGTGTAAAGTATCTATAAGTACAATTATTTAAGTACAATTGTGAGGTATTTGTACTTTACTCTTCCAATTTCCAATACTTTTACTTTGACCTCAGATCCAAATATTGTACTTTTGCTCCACTATTTATTTGAAAACTTTAGTTACTAGTTAATTTGTACATTTTGATTATTATTACAAAACATACATTACTCACTTCAGCCCTATACATATATATTTTGTCCATTTAAAAGCTCACAATGTGTCGCGATGCATTGTCAGCTTGTAGATCTGCTACAATCTGCTTTACTTCAACCGGAAAGCCACTCTACCACTCTATCGCCAACTAAGGAGAATATACATAAACACTGCAACATTCAGTGTATCACTGTAAATAATCATACAGACCCCAGAATATAATTTTCGATTTTGAATTCCTCTGTAGCTTGTCAATGTCTAAATTATAGTCTCTTAAATGATGTGATGTTCAGTAATACGTGTAATATATAACTACTACTGTGTTTATCAAGCACAACATGTTTTAGGACAATCTCAAAGGCCATGGAGTTCTTTGTTAAATCAATTATACCTTAAGAAGTAACAAAGCGACCATTTGCAGTTTTTTGTATTTTAGTTGTTCTACTTCTTTCTGGCTTCCAAACAAGTACGTCAAAAAGTAATAAATGCTCTACTCTAACCGGCAATGAGGACTGAATCGCTTTGTAAATTTCCCCAGGGGCTCCCTCTGTCTTGGCGTTTTAGTGGTGGAAAGTGGCTGAATCAGATTTGTGGAGAGACAAAGCATCCATTCCTCTCCGACTCTCTTATCAAGAGAGATTACCCTGGAGGCGTACTGCCGGGACAATGCCAACCTGATCAGCAACAAACAAATCTCCCTCATCTTTAATAACCCGGGCACTGTGCCTCATTCCGAAGGCCAAACACACAGATTTGGATGTGCCAGCCACTTGCTGGGTAATCTGAAAAGGTCACCATCATTTGAAGGGAAAAGACCCCACAGGCCAACAATTACCCTCTACACCTAGACTTATGTCCCTTAAAGAAATTATTAGAAAGCTTTGCGTAAGTAATTGTCACTGACATGTCGCTGTCAATTGCAATCGCAAAGCTGAACAACCGTTTTCTCAACATTTTATGCAGATGCTATGCATGAGTGTGCACTTCCTGTATAGCATTCATCATACACAAGACAGCCACTCTCGATGCTTGCTGTGTGTTGCACTACTTGCCACAGATTGAATCGTTATTGACTGTGCATATCAATCTCTGCTTGAGTGAGTGGTGAAACTCAACGGCCTGTTTTGCTCAGCCTAGCATCTCTGTAGCTTGTACTCTATTATGAGGTCGAATGTGTTTCAGATGATGCGCATTCACTGTTTGGTCTTTGTTTGTGGGCCTCTATCTCAAGTTCTTGTGTGGCTGAGGGAAAATCCAATATAAATGCAAATCTGGTAACCATTAATGCATTTTAAAGGCTTCAAATCAACATTTCACTGTAATCAAAGGAGCGAGATGGAGGTTGTTATTTAGAATGAAAATGTTTATGAAAATAGCACGCCCCTCATTGATCAGGGGTTGAGATGGGTTGTTGTGGTGAGTGAATGGGGAGGCTAACCTCAGCCACTGATCAAACACTGAAAAGATGTCTTGGGTTTTAAATCAATTCTTACAATGATCTGTGGAAAAACAACACTTAGGCATCACTCAGAGTCAGATGTCCAAATGGAGGACAAAAACGGACAAAAACGGTATACTATGTTTGGACTGGATTGTTTTGCGGTTTCCTCCAGTTGCACAAACTATTGTACAGTAAGAAGTGATTGGTTTTGTTACGGCATGGAAATAAAAAGAATTGGAGGCCGCACAGGGCCGCTTCAGATGTCCATAAGGTCCATGCCTGAAATGCTTGTGTTCCCCGAAGTAGGTGATTACCGGTGGTGTCACCTCAAATAGGGTCCGCTATGAGAGATATGCGTGGCAGTAATAGCCAGTAGACGCCACTAGAGGGCGGCATTGATAGAGTTAGCACAATGACTGCCATGGATGTCCCTGGGCGTCATTCCAAATACAACACTTAACTGCCATGGACGTCCCTGGGCGTCATTACAAATGCAACACTTAACTGCCATGGATGATTGTGTTTTTTTCAGAGGGCACTCTTTGCCAACGTATTAATAAGTCTAGCTTGCTAGGAGACGGATACAACCAGAAATGAACCAGAAGTGAAAACTCTGTCTCGATCCGCCTCAATGTTATCAAATTAAAAAAGATATACATTTATCTTGGATTCTTTTCCCAGATTGTGTTTTTGGGAAAAACAATATATTCAACGGCCCATAACTAAAGAACCAATGATCCCGTTTACAAAATGTATTCTCCGCCTGAAATAAAAGATGATCGTCCACCACTAGCCTTTGTTTATATCCGGTTCACGCTCCGGGTCCAGTGGGTCGACAGAATAAGGTAAAAGCACTGAAATACACTGGCGGTGGCTGAAGAATTATTTTAATACCTGGCTATCATGTTAAGCACTGTGTTTGTTTTCCAGTTGGTCTAGTATTCACTCCCATCCCACTCGGACAGTAGCTACTAGCGATGTAATCATCCAAATAAATATGAAACATGTTTGATCAGGCCGGCCCGCTCTTCTGTTTAGCAGATCTGTAGGTTTAAGATTGGATCTTTGAACCCCTCACAAGACAGGATAATCTGGGCAGATAATCGTTTCCGATCAGCCTTGAAGCACGGGAAAGCCGATTGTGTAGAGGGTTGTTTCCAACCCCAAATCTCCCCAATTCTCCTAGTGTGCGCTCAGCTTCAGATTTAGAACAAAGCTCAAATCAGTATTGCAGAAGTTATGTAACATACACAATAGGAAAAAACTAAAACTGCTACTGAAGTTTAAAGAAATAATAAATAAGAAACTAATACATAGTGTGAATGTAAGCAGGGCATCATATATTATAACACATCTATTTTGATGTGCTGTTAAACACTCTTAGTGCAATCTTAATTATAGCATCACATTTCATCCAAAGTGAGAAACTTAGTGAGAAAATTATCTTTTGCATAGCCATATGCAGAAACCTCAACCAACCTCATGAATATACTTTATTTGCGTCAAATTATGTATTCACACTTATGTATATGTATATCACTTGGACACTTACAGTCTCAAATTCAGTCTTCACTTGGTCCTTTATACACCTCTGTTTAAATTCAGTCTTCACTTGGTCCTTTATCCACCTGTTTAAATTCAGTCTTCACTTGGTCCTTTATCCACCTCAGTTTAAATTCAGTCTTCACTTGGTCCTTTATCCACCTCAGTTTAAATTCAGTCTTCACTTGGTCCTTTATCCACCTCTGCCAAAAGCTTGATTCACTATTTGATCGCAGCCTAAACATTGGGAGCCATGTTAACAAATGGCTCTCAAAGAAACAAGTTTTCATCATCTCAGAATAGTTTTAGAAAGACACCAAAATCATCATACATGTTTTTATTTATTGCATCCTTGACTATTGCAATGGTGTAGAAATAAACAAACTCGACGATAAGAATCGATTCATTGAAATTAAAAAATCGATTTTCATTATTTTTTTGTTGCTTTAGTCATATTCCATCATATTCAAGTGTCACTTTTAGTAGTAGAGCACTGTAGAGGGGAGCTGTGTGTGTCTGTGACTGTGCCCAGGTGATGATGGTCGTTGATACTCATCAAGGAAGGCAATTATGTTTCTGCACTGTCAAAAGTAATGCTACTTTTTTGCAATGTAGTTAAATAAAAAATCTCAGGGGGGAAGATAAATTATATAAAATTTAAAAAACGGTAGTTTTTCTTTAAAATATATATATTTTTTAATATCGTGAAAAATCGTATCGTGAACCTCATATCGTGATACGAATCGTATCGTGAGTTGAGTGAATCGTTACATGCCTACAATGTTGTAAACTTGGAGATGTATGATCTTCACAAGTCCATGTTCATGACATGAAATTAAACGAACCCCATGTTTAGCATACATGCTGCATAAACCCAGCTGTGGTGTTTGAGAGACAAGACATCCTCATTAATTTGCCACCCTGGTCTAGCACAATTTGTTTAATGTAAGGGGATTATGCACCTCTCTAATTGAACATTTTCTTCATCAGCTTAATTAGTCTCTCCTCTAATCAGTTCACAGACAGTCACCTGATCAGAACCAGAACTAGACATTAGTGAATGATATGCAGGACATATTTGCATTATGCAAACATCTAGTTAACCTCCGCTTTGATGAGACGGATGCAGCATTTTCAATCCTGCAGCCTTAAGCAACCTATTCAGGGGGGGGGAGTGGAGGTGGGGGGGGGGGGGGGGTGAACATTCAGTGAGAATAGCTATTTCCGGCGAAAAAGGAGTGGACCAAGTATAGATAGACCCTGCATATACTGTAGGGTTTATAGGGTCCTGTGTTACTTTACAGTACTGTTCAGCATTGTACAGTATTGTACAGTATAATGAGCTTTCTGTGAACTCCTTCATGTGTTCTGTTTGAATATAATGCCTGTCAGAGGGCACTGATCTAGGCCACGTTTATTTTTAACGGAGACAATACATATCTCTTGTCCTACTCGCGGCCTCTGCTGAATGAGTTTGGAAGATGAGCCATCCGTAATTGGATAGAGCAAAGGGGCCGGTCATTTAGATGCAGTCTGCAGATTTGCTGAGACAGGCTGAGGGGAATGTTTAATTCAGCGGGCAGCAGCCACACACGCAGAGGGGGAGAGAGAGGGAGAGGGGGAGAGGGGGAGAGAGGGAGAGAGAGAGAGAGAGAGAGAGAGAGAGAGAGAGAGAGAGAGAGAGAGAGAGAGAGAGAGAGAGATCAGAAAGTCAAGAGAGATGGGACATGATGTATAGTGAGAAGACAGAAATATTGAAGGAGTTGAGTCACCATTAAGCAGCAAGACAGCAATGGAGAGGCCAAAAGTGCATGAGAGAGAAGGTATATGAGTGACAGAGACAGAGAGAAGGATGGGTGAGAGGTGTGTGTGTGTGTGTGTGTGACTGTGTGTGTGACTGTGTGTGTGTGTGTGTGTGTGTGTGTGTGTGTGTGTGTGTGTGTGTGTGTGTGTGTGTGTGTGTGTGTGTGTGTGTGTGTGTGTGTGTGTGTGTGCGTGCGTGTGCGCGTCTATGTCAAAATGGGGGAGGAGAGAGAGGGCAGGCAGGCTGACAGCGAGGTCAGTGTGAAGGTGAGAACTAATCAGGGGCTCCCTCACAACAACATACTCCCCTATTGCCCCTTCTCTCTTTAACATTACTGCATGTCTCTCTATTTCCAGAAAATGACTTTCATTAGCCAATTTTCGGATCTGTCACGTTAGACTCGTGACTTACAACCATTGGGGCTGGGTAATTCCAGCATTTTTATTTTTATGGCATGGCTCTGCAGGAGGCTTGCCACCTATAAGAGGTGTGTGCCTGTCCTCTCGCTAACCCCTGCACTGGTCACTGACAAAGGAAAGATATGCAGAGATTCTGCACATTTATAGATTTCTATAATGGAAGGCAGTATACTGTAGCTCTCTCTGATTGGGCCCAGATCCGGGGTCATACTATATGTCATTGATACATAGACGGATATCATGGAGGACTGATGTCACAGACTGGCCCCAGATCTTACATTGGAGCCTTATTATTTGTTTCCCCCTTGAGGCAATAATAACAATCAAATAAAGCCATATTTTAAGTAGGCTCATAGTAAAAGTCTATGTTCAAGTATCTACATAGATTCTGCATGCACTACACTTAAATATATTTCTATTCATATCTATCATGACTATTAATAAAAAATAAATACAAACTAAATGAATATGACTAATAGCATGTGTATCAAAATGCATTTACAAATACCAAAACACGTAGAATTAGTCAAATCAAATGCAAACCTTTTATAGAAGTAAATCAGTTTCTCATATTTGGGGTGGTGTAAAAGTTTTGTATTTCTTATATGCTATGAAGAAACACAATAAAACCATGTATTTGACACTAGCATCTGAACACACTCTTTGGACAGTGGTTGATCTTCCCCCGCTTGTCACACTGCAGTAGCAAATGTCCGCAGTTGTCAAAACACACATGTGGTTGTGGTTATGAGGATCTTGAGGTGTAATGTCTCTTCTTATATGGCGTGTGGTAGAGAGGAGTAGGATGGACTGGGCAACTTTGGACGCTGACTTGCTTCAAACTGTGGGTGAATGCCAGTACCTCTTGTAGAAGTCAAGGATGTATCCAATTCCAAGCAAACATACCACTGTACCTTGACTCGGTGTGTGGGGTCTTGTGCAATCGTACCGGCATGTCAAAAAAAAATCAATGCCTCCCATGTGCTGCTTGTAGGCGGGAATGAGTGATGGGCATGTGACGGAAATCGGTGCGTGGGCCTCTTTGCTCCATCGTTTGACAGTCCCAGTCCCACAGGCATTGCTCAGCGGGTTGACATGTTTGTTGTCAAGCCATTTCACTGCGATCTCCCCTTCAGCAGACCTGTAATCAAAAGCTCCACATCCTTTCAGCAATCAGCTCTTTGTCTGCTATCAGGGGAGCTCCGCCAATGCGCTTTGATCAGACAGTGTCGATGCACTTGACTCCAAGTTAAAACTGGTGAATCATGTCGCAGAAGAAGACTGAAAGCCCCTGGTGCTGTGGTTTTGCATAACGCTAACGTTGTCAACAGTACTTTGGCCCCTAGAGGTAGCACAAGCTTACACCGAATCTCTTCGCGGGAAACAGTCGATCTACTAGCTCAGCTCACAGGGCCTTGCAATGCTTTGCAAGCTTGTACATTTAGCTTTTAGACTGTGCTTGTAGGTGGATGGGATCAGGACACACTGGCTATGAAGCGTCTCAAAAAGGGGGTTAATTTTGTGGGCTGTCATTGCATTGCTGATTATCATTAAACTGAATGCACCGGCATAACAGCCTGAATCTTTTCCTGGGCATGATATCAGCTATCACGTTGAAACATGATTCGTGGTGCCAGTAGTCCTCTGTGGCTGGGAAGCTGAAAACACCCACGAATAGTAGTATTGCCAGGAAATCTTCCATTTCTTCAGGGCTAGTCTTGATTGGATCCCCCAACTCGCGGTCAGAATACAGATTGCTGTGTTGAGCAATATGTCATCATACTTACAGATTCTCTCTGCGCCTTTGTTTGGGCCTGAGGGTGAGCTTGGGTCAGGCGTATTCTGGTTCAGCCAAGGAAAGCATTTTTAGGGTGTTTTTTCCACACCATTTTCTTATGAATATGGGGTGGAATATGAATATGAAGCCATGCCAATCAAGCAAATCTATCCAGATTCCCACACCTGTTGTGCATCGATCTGCTCGATACACACAGAATGAATCTGTTATCCCCAGACATTCAAGAGAGAGCCCCTGTCATGACAGCAATTCCATCTGATCTGGCTTGTAACCCCTTGCCACGCTCTATAATAAATGCACTTGAAGCGTACTACAGTGTCTGTTCCCCTGAGTGTCAGAGGACCTCAAGCCACAGAAGTGGCAGGTGCTATAGCCATTTGTGGTGCAGTAGTTAGCTGACTGATTGAACCGTTTATTCAAGGATTGGGATTGTGAAAAAATATTTTAGCATAATAAAACTAGAACTAATCATAATAACAAAATGAATGATCATACATTTATTTTCCATCATCTACAGTAGTAGTGTTTTTCTTATCTTTTTTTTTACCATAAACATCCCTAAAGTGCTCAGTCCGGTTGAGTTCAAATAAGATGTAGGCCCAGTAACTAAAAATGTGCTTTATAAAACAGTTGAACACTACATCAAAGGGTTAACTTTAATCATTCGTACCAGCGATTAGGCCAAATGATTGTCAACAGCTTTAGTGTTCAAAACAATGCACTCCTAAATGCTTGCATTTCCACTTGCGTTTTAGACACGCGTGCATGCGCCGGCACACATGCACACACACACACACACACACACACACACACACACACACACACACACACACACACACACACACACACACACACACACACACACACACACACACACACACACACACACACACACACACACATTTCCTGGGGCTCCACGCACACTTGACTGAAACAGAGACTGGGCGTTGATCTCCTTTGCTCAGCTGCAATTTTGGGGGAATCAACAGGGGCTGATCTGGGGAGGGACTCAGTGCCACTTCCCCTTTCCAACCTAACGATAATCAGCCCCCGCTGTGGGACGACTTAATTACTGGCAGGGAAGAGATGGTAATTAGAGGAGAAAACGGGAGGCTAGGAGGAAGTGTCAGGGTTAAGTACTGACTAATTCACTGCGTGGGACGTCTGCGCCACTCTCCCTCGAGACTCACGATGCGTCTCCACAGAGGCAACAAGCTCTGATGTGGAGAAGATACTTGTATGTTCATTTCAGAGTATGTGTTGACATCATTATCTCATACCATTTGCATCATATGTTAGCTATATGCTAAGTGCAATAGTTTGGACTTAGTTCAGTGATTTTTCATGGGATTTAATTTGATTCAAATCATCACATCATGAGAGTATGACTTGCCGTTCCAACTGGCTTAATGAGACAACTATCTGATTCAAAAATATATATCCATGTCAGGATACTGTATGTACTGTAAGAGGATACCAGTCCATTAAGACCATTAAAATCACAGGCTCTTCCTGAACCCTTATCTTTCAGTTCTCGTAACCACTTTATTTTGTACTTTGTCGTACGACGGTGCATGTCACATGAAAATATTGAAAATATTGGAAATGGCAAAAAATGCAAGCCCTGCCAGCTTTCAACATATCACATTTTACGTTTTTATGTTAGACAATGTTTCAATATGTTTGAAATGTTTTGCCTATAATATGTTCATCTTTAATTGACTCATGTGATTTGAAAGTGAATTAGTTATACTAAGGTATTCTGGAGTCTCTAGATAGTAGCTTTTCTCAATAACAGACCAGTGCCTTGTCTCAATTTACATTAGCATTGAAGTGGATGCTGTAAAGCAATATTTTGTTTCAAGTTATTGATTTACTTTGTGAGTACAGTAACCATTTAAAAGGTGTGATAATGCTTGGGTCAGTTCTGCTTCACCGGGGTCAGGGTTTATTTTCCAATAATGGCAGCCTCACTGTTCATTATCCCATATAGTTGTATTGCATTCATTGTCATAATGTGCCAGCCTTCCTCGTAGGCTACATCAAATGGTTAACCGATTCCCATTTCAAGGTTGATACTAGCAATCAAACATTGTTCTTGCTATGCTGATTAACACCATCTAAACTTGACTGCCAGAAAGTTACTGAAGATGAAGATGATGAATTACTGTCACTCATATGGGTTAGTCACTTAATCACTATATACTTTTGTTGTACAACAAATGGGGGGAAAAGCAGATTTGCTACCTTTTTAATTCTTATTATCTCCCTCCTTTTTCCCATCTTTGAAAGATTGTGGCTATAAGGACATGCCTGAAATAGGGACGGCAGGTTGACAGACAAAGACCTAGACGGGTTGCATGGTTTTCTCTCCACACCTGAACCAGCTGTGATTGATTACCACCTTTTGTCTGGATGTTGTAACTGTCCATTACGCTGGAGTCTCAGTTCAAGTCATTCACTAGATGTAACTGTCCGTGGTGCTGCAGTGCAGTCTCAGTTCAATTCATCACAGTACAGATGTACTGTAACTGTCTATGGTGCTGAAGTCTCTGATCAAGTCATTCACAGTGTATATACTATATATATATATGTAACTGTCCAGGTTCTGAAGTCTCAGTTCAAGTCATTCACATGTTGTATATTTCCAAGGAGCTGGAGTCTCATTTCTTTCTTCCATATGTTCAGCCTCTGCAGTTCACCATGTGCTGTGTTACAATGCATGTCAATATTTACTGCATTTATGCCATTCCAATAAAACTTTTCTCTATTCTTAGGGAGAAGACAGTGTAATGGCGTCATATTAGTTAGCTATGAACTAATGCAGTCACAGCACATGGGTGGAATCCCCTCATCACTGTGCTGTTGTATTTAGCAGATGACTGAGTTATTGCCTAGCAAATTCAGTTCAGCAGCAAATAGATGGGATACAATCAGCAGCATCTGGGGAATTGACAGTAGCATTTGTTTCATTTTACTGCATGTCTGCGTTGACCTTCGTAGCTCTTCTATGCAAATCGGGGAAAGCAATGGTGGGTATGAATTAAATGACATTTGAAAAAGGGAGGAGAACATTTAAACTATAGGAAACCACTACTACTGTATGCCAAGCCAACTTGAGTTTTGTAAATATAAAGAATGTGCTTTTGGTGATAATTTCAACCAGTTATCAGACATTGGAAAAATATATAGGGCTGGGACTTGATTAAAAAAAATATCTAATTAGCGGCTTTGTAATTAATTAATCGCATATCAATATTTGACCTGAGGAGGATTTTTTATTTAAATTAAAATTGATTTTAGTGAATCAATGTCAAAACCACTGGGCCACGCAAATCAGTCTGATGGCTTCTTCTCCCATTGCGTGCACTGGGGTTTGTTGTCTGTTGGTTGAATATATATATATATTTCATTGCGTTATGTTTTCTGTAATTAAGTAATCAAAATGAATCAGTTAGTCCCAGCCCTAAAAATAAAACAAAATGTATTCACAGTATTAAGTGTTGTAGTTCTGCAAGGTGGGTATAACTCTTACCCAACTGCTATGTTGTGTATATTCAAATGAGTTTATATGCAAACCTCTCCCCCCCGCGCTCAGTCTGGCTCATCAGCAAAACTTCTCACGTTACACAGCTAATTAGATCCAAACACATGCTCAGGTCACTCACCCGCGCACTTTCTTCCATCAAATCCTCAAGATTAAAGTGAATTAAAAGATTGTTTTTGATTAGATCCATTTTATTGGCTCATCACAATTGCAGAGCACACCAGCTAAGCTATTATGCCAGCACTCACATTCCATTTAGGCAATCACATCCCGTTTACTGAAACATTCCAGATATTGTCTGATCTTTTATAGTGCTGCCAACGTTTTTATGCAGATGTCAAATTAGATAGATAATGTACGTAAGTTTGTGCACACTTAAGTCATTTTATTGCTGAGGTAATGTCTGTAGCGAAGTAATTTAATAATGTTCTTTGGGGAATTTATCATACATATCTCAAAATATGTTACAGTTATCACTTGGGTTTTTCTGGTGGGTTATTAAAGTGGCATAGCTTTACTTCCACATGATCACAATTCATAGAATTGATGACCTAGCACAAAGGGTCACAGGGCAAAAGTGGGGGCAGCAGGTGGGCAAGAGGTCAGGAGTGGAGAATGGGGGGGGGGGAAACATATACGGTAATACAGTAGGCTACATATGGACAAGCAGTATGCATTTTTATTGTGCTTTTCTATGCATAGCAAAGCGCTTACAATGCAGAAGGAGCGAGTGCATTATCTGGCACCGGCAATCAGATACGGCGCTGCTGGAAGGGAGGGGTGGTACCTGCTAGGGAAGGTGGAGGGATTATGGCACTCCACTGCCGCTCCACTGCCGCTCCTCTGCCGCTCCACTGCCGCTCCACTGCCGCTCCACTGCCGCTCCTCTGCCGCTCCACTGCCGCTCCTCTGCCGCTCCACTGCCGCTCCTCTGCCGCTCCACTGCCGCTCCTCTGCCGCTCCACTGCCGCTCCACTGCCGCTCCACTGCCGCTCCACTGCCGCTCCTCTGCCGCTCCTCTGCCGTTCCACTGCGGCTCCACTGCCGCTCCACTGCCGCTCCTCTGCCGCTCCACTGCCGCTCCGTGTCGGTACGCTCGGTGGCCGGCGGCGCAACAGCCGATAACAGCTGCGACTCCCGACATGTGTTGTCGGTTAAAAATCAGCCATGGCTTCCCTGTGAGGTTAGGGTAGGGTGTCGGACTGCTGCTGCCGGTGCCTGAAAATGCACTCACTCTGATCCATTAATTCATACATTGGGAGGTGAATTTGGTGAACAGTCGACGCCAGTGCCCTCACTTCTCACATTCACACACCAATGGTGGAAAGCTAGCACCGGCCGACTCATTGGAGGAAATGTGGGTTTCAGTGTCTTGCCCAAGGACACTGCTCTACCTCCTCAGCCACAGCCGTCCCAAGTGATACTAGTGATACCTTTCAAAACGATTCAGTATATCACACACATTTTTGTCAGAGGCTATCCCTAACAACTGACAGACTTTCGGAGAGATTTCATACTGTCCCTAATCCAATACATATGGGACGGACACAATCAAACTTCATACTGTCCCTAATCCAATACATGTAATAGTATGGGACGGACACAATCAAACTTGTCCTCAAACAATGCTTCATTTTTTTATCTCCTTTTCTGTCTCCATCTGTTTGGATCGTTAAACCCAAGTTTAGAAAAGAACATAACTTTTTAAGAACAGAAGCAGAGAAATTGAGTTGTGACAGCTCAAACGGTATTTGGCAGAAGAAAAAAACAATCCTCCCAAACTAAGACCCCATTTGTTTAGATAAAAGCCAGTCCGTTCTATTTCAGTTACACTAATCTCTTTATCTTTCTCTTTCTCCTGATCTTGTCTCAGCATAACCTTGGCATAACCCTTGCTTCTCAACATCTCTCTCTCTCTTGTCATTGTCAACAGTAGGGTCATTGCCAGAATGATGCCACCATTCTGTACAGATGTACTGTGACTATGTTCCAAGATGTCACATCATGAAGATGTTTAACGTAAAGGACCGCGGGACAAAAACAAATGCTATAGCTGTTCTAGAAAACAAACGTACCTCTCTACTTTACTTTAGTCAACTATGGCATCCTTACTTTGGGAATGTCATAATAGGCTAAATGTTTCAAACATTTAGAATTTGATACACATTTTCATAGCGAAAATAGCAGATCTATGCTCAAAACAGGGTATTTCATATGTGGGTGGTTACCGTAAGCAATACAACACATCAGGGAATATATAGTTAATAACATCACAGCTGTGGCCGCAGGTATGAGCCAAAGGCGATGATATACATCATCAAAGCTGTTATGTTATTCATAAAAACAATGTATGAGAGAGAGAGAATGTCTAGTATGGCATATTGGCATGTATACCACTGAGTCATGTGATTCATAATTTCCATTTGCCTATATGTATATACACCCACTAACTTGGAAACGTTATTGGATATGTACCGTAAGTATACACTGGGTTATTATCAACCTTCCGGTTCTGTTTACTGACTGTGTTTGCAGCGCACACCAGTATCTGGACAAATTAAATAAAACACCAGCAGCTCAGGGCAACCCAAAATATCATTCCACATATTTGTTTGCATAGTACTTCACGGAGAAAATAAAATAAAAAATACAAAACTAAAAGAGGGCACATGGATTAAGATTAATTCTCTAATGTGTTTAAAGGGTCTTGGTAGTTCAAAATCGTCCAGGAATTCAATTGTATCTGTCGCTGTTTGATTTATAGCTCTGCTTTAGCTGAGCTATGATTATGAAAGGCCCTAGATTGTGTGTTTCTTTCCCTTGGGCTGCTACATATTACTGCGGCACCATGGGAATAGAGGTTTTAAGGTTCCAGATAAAGGTGCTGGGGCCTCTCTGCAATGGAAACAGGTAGAAATAACTCCCAAGATGCACTGCCCTCCAAGAGACCTTAGCACTCCAATCTAATATGGGGGGATACCTCCTCGCTCACATAACGTACGTGTGTGTGTGTGTGTGTGTGTGTGTGTGTGTGTGTGTGTGTGTGTGTGTGTGTGTGTGTGTGTGTGTGTGTGTGTGTGTGTGTGTGTGTGTGTGTGTGTGTGTGTGTGTGTGTGTGTGTGTGTGTGTGTGTGTGTGTGTGTGTGTGTGTGTGTTTTTCTGTGACTCACTGCTTCAGTTGAAGGATTCCACTGCTGGCAGAACAATCCTGACTTGTGTTTGATA
Organism: Electrona antarctica; assembly: GCF_951216825.1. Taxonomy (NCBI): domain Eukaryota; kingdom Metazoa; phylum Chordata; class Actinopteri; order Myctophiformes; family Myctophidae; genus Electrona; species Electrona antarctica. Next base: position 30,689,469 of record NC_136797.1, read on the forward strand.
AAATGAGAGGTGTGCGTGCGTGTGCGTGTGCGCGTGCGTGCGTTAAAGCCAAGAAAGGTTCCATGATTGTGTATTGACTGAATCAGGGCAATATACAGTAGGCTATAATATACATACATACTGCCTCTGCACAATTCACCCTTTGTCAAGACCCTCCCGTGGTTGTGCCTCTCTTCACACCAATTGGTTGCCGTTGCGTGGTTGGACAAAAATCCTCTCTACCATTGAAATGAGGTATTTTTCAGTTGCTTCGTATTAATATTCTGTGCATTCAATTCTTATTTTAAACTTGGTGTCAGTAAAAAGGAACATCCCAGGTGCAGCATGGTGACTGGGCATATCATGTTTGTTTTTAGTTTTTTCCAAAAATGATGTTTTAGCAAGTTCAACATAAACAAGGTGGAACCAGTGCTGGTTAGTCAGTCAGGGACCAATCAGAAGGCGATGGTGAATGGCGAATTGTTACAAATCTCTCTAAAACATTAGAGAAGAACTTGTCAACATTCAAGCTCACCTTAGTGAGGATACGTTAGGAATCTATAACTGATTTGTGTGTGCGCGTGCGCAGCTGTGCACTTGCATGTGTGTGTGTTGTATGCTACAACTTGATATTTACTCCCTGTTTGATTGATTGAATACTTTATTGGCAGAAATGTAATCAGTACAGGGTACAGTCAAACAGAAATGTAATCAGTACAGGGTACAGTCAAACAGAAATGTAATCAGTACAGGGTACAGTCAAACAGAAATGTAATCAGTACAGGGTACATTCAAACACATGTCCAAAGGGATCACCGAAAAAACACATGGACAGAGTGCAAAACATACTCTCTCCCCATGCCTTCGGCCTGGTGGAGACAATAACACAATTCCATTCATCATAAAAGGTAAAAATAACAAAAATATGTACAGGTTGGGGAACAAAGAAGGGGGTTATAAGGGGGGGTTCATTTCCTCTCCCTTTGGCATGCTGAAAGGTGGATTTTCAGGCCTGTTTTAAAGGACGCCAGGGATTTGCATGTTTTGAGGGAGGGAGGGAGGGAGTCACTGCTGTGATGAAATATCATTGGCCAGCCAATAGCCAACATTGTATCAAACAGTACATACTGTATGGGATTCACTATGTACTAGTGATACACATACAACTGCAACTAGACCACTACTATCCCTGAAATAAATAAAATATACTGAATTCAGATGACAGATTGAGTTAACTAAACCACAGGATGTACAGATGGGTCAAAAATGACCTGTGACAGTGGGCACAAATTCTGTACTGCTAATATGCATCTCTCTCTCTATCTCTATCTCTATCTCTATCTCTATCTCTATCTCTATCTCTATCTCTCTCTCTCTCTCTCTCTCTCTCTCTCTCTCTCTCTCTCTCTCTCTCTCTCTCTCTCTCTCTCTCTCTCTCTCTCTCTCTCACACATTGCATAACAAAGTCAAACAGGGTGCTTTGATGTGATGTATGTACAGTTTCCCCACCAAGTGTAACTTTGTCTGGAAACATGGATACCTGGATGGAACATGTACTGATAAAGTCAGTCTAACAGTTTTGTTACAGTTGACTAATGTATGTAGATTTTCCACGGTAGGAACACTGCTTACATAAACCCCGCAATTAGCCACAGCTTAATCATGCACATGTCATACAGGTGCACAAATGGCACTATAGCACCCCTGGAGAGGCAGCCAGAGGCTCTCTCTGCAAAGTTCAACATAACTATAGTCTTAATTGGTTATTTAGCTGCGGCGTGTCGCCCACTGCCTGGCAGTCACAAGATGATTGGCATCAGAATATCAAGACCTTTAAATCTCACACAGCTTTACACCTTGGCTTTTAATTCCGTTGGCTTTTTGTTTGGCTTTGTTCTTATGTGTTCTTTTTTTTACTGCGTGGTCTTGCTGGTGTCTCTACATGTTTTAGCTTTACAGTGTATTTAGCTACGTTTTGTCAGTAGCTAAGTACATTTACTCAAGTACCGTTTTGAGGTATTTGTAATTTGATCGAGTATTAACAATTTACAATACTTTCGTTCTACTCCACTGAGCCAAAATGTTTACTTTTACTCCACTACAATTATTTGAAAACTTTAGTTACTATTTACTTTGGAGATTTTAATTTTGATTAGAAAACATACATTAACCACTTCAACCCTACATTACAGCCACAAAATAGTAGGTCTATACAAACTCACAATGCGTCTCATTTTTGTACACATTTTGAACTTGTGAAATGGGACATTCTGCAATATGAGTACTTTTACTTTTAGTATTTTTAGTACTTTTACTTGAGTACATTTTGAATCTGTGACTTCTACTTGTAACGGAATACATCTACATTGCAGGATTTATACTTTTACTTATAAGTAAAACATTTGAGTACTTTTTCCACCACTGCTTTTTGTAGAGCACTTTGTAAACCCTGAGTTGTGGAATGTGCTATATAAATAACGTGGATTGGATTGGATACTTAAAGTACAAATAAAAACCCTCAAAAACTACAGAAGCTCACAACTCATCACAACCCATGTGTCGTTGTGAGCTTCTACATTGGCTATTTTCAAACACAAACTATAACATAGGGCTTTATTGGTTGGTTTTGTAATATTAACCTAATATTAGTCACTTGTAATTAAATATTAGTAAGTAAGTAGTATAAGTAAGTAAGGTCAGAGATGCGTAGTTTGCCTCTGAGATGTAGTGAAGTGGAAGTATACTTACATTATTGAAAAATGGATACTCAAGTAAAGTAAAAACTACCTCGGCTATTGAGTAGTGCTTACTTACTTACGTACTTACTTACTTACTTACTTACTTACTTACTTTCCACCCTCTGTCTAAAGGCCTTCCGAGGTGTAAATATTTCCCATTGATTTAGCATTGTGAACATTGGCACATACCAGTACCCTCCATCGATCAGCTGACCGAGGGCTGCGCTGTGTGCTCTGTCCGTGGTGCTGAAGTCTCTCCCCGGGCCTCGGCTCCCGCTTGTGGGCTACTGGATTCGAATGAAAATCAACCGATAATCTCCAGTAGGTTACTCATCACCACGATCTTATCGACCTGCTGCATGTGTACTGGGAGCCTACTGGCTACAATTAGGCAATGCAGAGACGTCTGTTGTCCGACTAAATCTAACCCTAACTCTAACCCTAAACGTAACCCTATAACCTCCGTCTTAACCGGCCACGTTAAGTCCCCTAACCTCATATCAGTTTTAACCGGCCACGTTAAGTCCCCTAACCTCATATCAGTTTTAACCAGCCACGTTAAGTCCCCTAACCTCATATCAGTTTTAACCGGCCACGTTAAGTCCCCTAACCTCATATCAGTTTTAACCGGTCACATTAAGCCCCCTAACCTCATATCAGTTTTAACCGGTCACGTTAAGTCCCCTAACCTCATATCAGTTTTAACCGGCCACATTAAGTCCCCTAACCTCATATCAGTTTTAACCGGTCACGTTAAGTCCCCTAGGGCTCCATTTTCGTCACCGCTAAACCCCTTATCCCTAAACTTCGTTGTCTTTTTTTACTATTTTGCAAAACCTTTTTGAATAGTTAAAGTGGCCAGTCTACAAGCTCACAACATGTCAATGTAGATTGACTAGTTGAACTAATTCATGTTATAGCTGCTTTAAGAGGACAATTTTCATTTCAAGGACCCCCAGACTACGGACCCCCATTTAATGACATTTCTATCTCTGAGACCCCAATTGATATTGTAAAATCAATGCTAATTTAACTCTGAGAGTGTACAAATGGAGGTTCCATTTGTACACTCTCAGAGTTACAGACCCATAAGTGTCCATTTGGTTCCACACTTTCATTTAGCTGGGGACCCCCTAGAACTCACTCAAGGACCCCTAGGGGTCCCCGGACCCCACTTTGGGAACCACTGTAATAAAGGCCACGTGGCAGCGGTGGCCGAACGGATAGCGGCGCGGTCTTGATACCGGAAGGTTCCTAGTTCGAATCAGCCGTCCGACACGTTAAAATTACCACCGTTGAAGTGCCCTTGAACAAGGCATTGAACCACTACGATGAAATGTGTTCTATGAGCAGGGCCTTGCTGGAAACAAGTTCTTGAGCTTAGCCCAGATACCCTGGGTAAATATAGATTTCATTTCATTTCATTTCATTTCATTTCATTTCAAGGACTGTCATTACATCATTACGGTACAACCACAGTGACGGGCTGTATGGAGACATTTGGGCAGTGAACACTTTGACAAGTGGTGTCAGCAGTGGCATGTTGTCAACACTAGTGTAACACTGTGATAGCCTAAAGGTCAATTCATAGTCCAGACGTAGCATACACGGACCAGACTCCGCTGGGGTCAGCACAGACTAAACTGATGCTTCAGCAAACGTCTGGGCATGTCCGAGCAAAGCTCTCATTTGTGATTACGCCGTGCCCAGCATAGCAGCATGGCTTGGCACAAATCTGTTTCACATCGACATGCACATATCGCACTGAAAAGCTGTTTCAGCTGTTCTGTCTTTACACTTGGGAAAAGTAATGAGCTTTGCGTGCTTTCAACTTGCTCAAAAAATACAACCGGACAATACCGGACATTAAGCAAGTTCGCCAATTATAACGAAACTATTCCACAATCATTTAACACAACGCATTACTATAACATTCTTCAATATTCATCCGACAGAAGGAAAGCGAAAAATGTTTAGATATGTAAAATGTGCTAAATATTTTAATTGGCCGCGTATAATAGCCTAGAACTCTGCGATGATCAATTCAATTCACACACACGCACACACACACACACACACACACACACACACACACACACACACACACACACACACACACACACACACACACACACACACACACACACACACACACACACACACACACACACACACACACACCAGCTGCAGCAAAAGCAATAGTCTCTGCCATCCTGGCATAGATAATAATTCCATGAAATTGTCGTCAGTCTTGGTTATTTATCTTTTTGTGTCCGGGTAGCTCATCGAACCCATGACAAGGCTGCTCTACTAGGGAGGGGAGGGGCGGAGGGGGGCAGGGATGCTGAGATACAGCGCTTGCTCCATGCGCTGCCCGCCCCTCTATACCAGAAAGCATGCTGGCTGGGCCAGGCTAGCATACGAGTAGCACGGTTCGGGTGCGGAAATAGTACAGTAGTTCATCCCAGTCTAAATATATACGGACATGTACACCAATAAAGTCACAGAAGCTCAAATCACACCACATTGCCTCTTTGTATTTAAGTGGGAACTTTACATGCACATAATTAAAGAAAATAAGTCAATACCATCCATGGGGAAAGACAAAATCACTATACTGTCCAAAGTGATTCTTGGGGGAATTATGCTTATTGGATCACAGTCTCCCTTAGCCCTAATAGCATGCCAGTTTTGTTTATTGAGGCCTTCATGGTGTGCAACGATCAGAGCCAAATTAGCATGGTTTTGCATACAACACGATGGCAGGGATTCAGTTGCCACGGGAATATGTAGTGTGCCTTTGTAATTAAGGTAGCAGGTTGTCCGCCAGTGATTATTGAGCATGTTGTTTTTTCATCAAGAAATGACATGCCTGTAATGCAACTACTCCTTTGTTTTGTTTTCTCTTAATTTTTATCCCACAATTTTTGTAGCTAATTTTGTCACCCGGTGCCACTTGCCAAAGCTGTAATCCTGGTCGCTACTCTCCCTCTGCCGACCTGGGGAGAGCCCCAAACTGAGTTTATGCTTCCTTCAATGCATGAGAAGTGAGCAGGCCACTTCTTTTCACCTGACAGGGGGAGTTTCCCTGGTAGGATGTAGCGCATGGAAGGAACAACCCAGAGCTATAAAGGATAGAGACCGAACCGGAGCGTTAGCCCCGCCCCCCCAATATTAATTTCAGTGGAAGTTGCTCAGTGGCGTTTTGAAGCACCCGGAAGACTGCCGGAAGCATAATTATAACTCAATGGCACGAGCGAGCGGAAGTTTAGCCTAGCCTAGCCCCGGACGTCAATTTTGAGGTATGTTGTTCCAGGGACTCCCAGAAGCAAAGATTTGAGTTAAAAACATTCGCTCTGAAAAAAAATATATTCAAAGATTTGCGCCACATTTTCAAGATTTTCAAAAATAGCAGATCTACAAGCTTGTGGATCGCTTGTAGGGATAGGGTTAGTAATGGGGTGAGTTGGTCCAACGCAACGTCGGGCTAATGCGCTGTCGGAACAATGACATGGCACCAACCTATACACCTGTTGCCAATTACACTGAAGGAATAGGGAAGAAATGCAAGAATAGAAATGTTTCATGTCCTCACACTCTTGCATGCATCCTCTCTTGCAAACAGGAACTCATGAGAAACTATGACAGAAAATAACATCAGATATGTATAGTGGAGAAATCACAAAATTATAATATATATAGAAATGTAATGCATGTTAATCCTATGGGAGGTTGTGTTTAAGATTATTGTCATGCAGCTTTCACATTGCTATCCCGATAAGAGGGTTTTGCATGCAGATTTATCCAGAAGGTTGGCAGGTATTTACAAGTGCTGTTATCAGATTTTTGTTTCAACTGTGGATTAGAATGAAGAAAGCATCCATTTTAAAGTAGGCAGCGAACTCACACTGCAAATGAAAATATCCACTTATATGTTAGGTTCATCAAAGCATCACTTCCTCCATATCAATCAGTTCAGCAGAGAATAGAGGGTATGTGCGGGACATCATCATACCCAAAGTTATGCGGGAACGCCAACTAAGTGGCAAAAACTACTTTCTGGCTTTGACAGCCCATACATCCAAACAGAAATTTCTATTGCATTAAAACAACGTTCAACAGCGTTAAACTCACTTTACTACTCGATTCACTACTCACTTTATGCATGCGCATACCAACTATTGTCTTGGCGTTCTTCTGTTTGCTTCAGTACTGTATGTACTGGATTTGCAGTGCACGTTTATATTTATTCTCTGCGTTCTCACTTAAGAGAGTGTCAGACTGACTGCATGACTGCATGTGACTGGTCATGTCGCAAATTAAAACATTACACTTCATTACACTTGTGTGCTCCGAAAATTACTTTCGTGCAGGCTTTTTTCCGACTCTGGGGCTATTTTAGAAGCAGACATGCTCAAGCCACCAGTACACTCATTAGAACAAACGATCTCTGGTGGTGAGAAATGTTCTCATTCAGATCCAAGTGAAATCAGTGTGCTGGTTGTGTTGTGATTACGCTAATGTCTGTCTCTGTTTAGTCAAGTAAACATGAACAGTTGATGCTGGGAAAACCACATGGGAGGGAATGAAAGAAAATGGCTGCCCAAATAGCTAGCTGCTTCCCCATCATCAAGCAATCTGTTGCTAAAAAGCCATTACAAGAAGAAATAGAGAAAATCCTGTTTTGACATGATCAAGGGTCTACTGTAGATATATGAATATATAGTTCTATGTATACTTTATTATATTACAAATAGCAAAAGTATCCTTTCTACAAGCTCACAACCCGTCGTTGTCACGATGAGTGGAGAGCAGGACCCAAACGCCAAACGATAGAGAAGGCAGAGCAGTTAAACTCAAACAAGTCTTTATTAAACTAAAGGTTCCTGAAACAGGAGGAGTACAAGGAGGTGTACAAGTACAACTAGATTAAGTGCCCCTCGGGGCACAGGTCTCCACCAGGGCAGGTCAGGTTGTGGCCTCCTGGTGGCGCTAATAGGCCAATGTGAAATGGGTGCCATTTCTTCTTACGCCTTGGATGGCAATTGGATGATTTGAGGCATTTTGTTCCAAAAATGTGTTGGTGGTGCTATAACAGGCCAATGTGAAAAGGGTGGGATATATTCCTCAGCCTAGTAGGAAAGTCCATGAAAGATTTCGTGTAAATTGCACGCTGCGTTCATGATTTGAGGCTTTTTGTTCCAAAAATGTGTTTTGCAAAAATCCACCTGTTGGTGGCGCTATAAAAGGCCAATGTGAAAAGGGTGATATATATTCCTCAGCCTAGTAGGAAAGTCTGTGAAAGATTTCACATAAATTGCACGCTGCGTTCATGATTTGAGGCTTTTTGTTCAAAACAGGCCAATCCTGCAAACTTTGAAAGCCAATGTTAGACAATTAGGATGGAATATGAAATATCGGACAGATCCGGCTTGAACACATGACTATAGAGATAGTGTGTAACGATTTGCGGGATTTTTGGACAGAATCTGAGTAATATCAAAAAATTGTTTTTTCAAAAGTCGGCCTCCTGCATGGTGGCGCTATAACAGGCCATCCTGGAAAATTTGAGGCAGAGGTTCATCGTTGGCAGGGTTAACAGTGCCGGAGATTAGCTGTACACAGACAGACGGACGGACGGACGGACACACACAGACACACGTACACACCCGGACGGAGTGCAAAACATACTTAGTGAGGTAGCTTAGGGCCATATTTTAGAAAAATGTGGACGCGGCGGACAAAAGCACCACATTTTTTCCACATGCTCTCCATAACCATACGTTTCATTTTGGAAGGGGGGCCACGTCATCAAGATGTCAGAAGGCGGCCATCTTGGCGTTCAAAGATGGCCGCCATGTGATATCTATAAGTGCCACTATCTCGGCTTCTAAGCCACTTAGAAGGTCAATCTTGGTGTCAAAATATACATTATCTGGGTCAAGGAATGCAATAAGGTCATTGAGAATATCAGTAGACGTTTATTTGTGCCAATATTGAATAAATACAGAAAAATGGAGCAAGTGAATGGAAGATTATTAGCTTCACAGGATAACAACATTCAAAGTATCTGTCACATTTACAACTGCAAAGAGCTGTGCAATTCCAGTGTGCCTTCTTACATGAGCACCTTGCACCACAACCACTTTTACAACCGCACTTTGTCTATGGCGTCAAAAGCCTGCAATGAACTGGTAGAGTGCTCCACACAGGAAGCCAGACCTTGTTGTCGACATCCAATGTCCATCCTCATCCTTCTGGACTGGGTGTTGGCTGCTGGGCCAGATCAGACGTGGCCCAGATCCCAGACTGGTAGACAACTCGCTTCACGTGCTGCAGCAGTGCATCTTGCGTTGGTGGAATGTGTTCCATCGTTTTGTTCTTCTGGCAGAACAATTCTCACCGTGCTTCATTGACAGATTCCAAATCACTTGTTTTGTCATACATGACGACTGTAAAGTGCTCAAGAAGCTGAAAGTGTTGGGCATCTATGGTCACAGAAGTGTATGGATTTTCTGTCATGTACAGTAGGTGAAGGCCTGGGTGACCTCAGGGTAGGAATTCCAAGCCACCCATGCTGACTTCTTCCCTTTCCCACAGAATGCTGATGTTGTGTCACAGCCTGTGTAACAGTGGAAGACGGGAAGTGCTGTTATATGGTAAATGGTGCATTTATATAGCGCCTTTATCCAAGGCGCTTTACATAGATTGTGCATTACATTCACCCATTCACACACACATTCATACACCGATGGCGGCGGAATCCATGCAAGGCACCAACCAGCACATCAGGAGCAATTAGGGGTTCAGAGTCTTGCTCAAGGACACTTCGACACTAACTCTGGGGGAGCCCGGGTTCGAACTGGCAACCTTGCGTTTACCATCCAGCCACTCTACCCCTGAGCCACCGCCGCCCAGCATTGCAGATGGTGTTTATATGAACATTGGTATAGTTTTTGCCAGTGCCAAAAGCGACCCAGGTGTCTGCAGCTGGATACTTGGTGAGCAGGGCATGGAACTTACCGATGAGGATAACGACAACATCCGTATCCACAGTGCGTATCAAGCAGGTACAATAGCCATGTTCCAGGGCATCAAGCAGGTGAATCACTATCCTGGTGTCTGCCTCTTCATGGTTACATGGCAGCATGGAGTGGCTGGTGTCTGTGCCAACCACTGTGATGCCAGATGTAATAAAGACCTGCTTGCCCTCTGGCCAGACAGTGGATGCAATCTTCTCAGAGAGAAAAGAAAAGAGTTCCTTGTTTATAGGATCACGCAGGAAATCTGACCAATTCCCCGGCAGCTTGTTCTGACCAGCCACCTTCCGTCGGATCCCTTTGCCTCGCTTCTCTCTTATTGACTCTTTTATGCTGGTGGTGATGTAAGTATTCCAGACCACATCAACTCTCCAGGTGTTTCATGATGTGGGGAACAAAGACACAACTGGCGTATTGGTCAAATGTGGCAATGTTGGTAGTGGACAGGAAGTGCACCACTGCAGCTGGTCCAGGATGGACATTGGATGTCGACATTGGTTGTCGACAACCAGGTCTGGCTTCCTGTGTGGAGCACTCTACCAGTTCATTGCAGGCTTTTTCGCCATAGATAAAGTGTGGTTGTAAAAGTGGTTGTGGTGCAAGGTGCTCATGTAAGAAGGCACACTGGAATTGCACAGCTCTTTGCAGTTGTAAATGTGACAGATCATTTGAATGTTGTTATCCTGTGAAGCTAATAATCTTCCATCTCTCCATGCTCCATGTGTCTGACTGTTGAAGATGATGTAAATATGTTGCTAGAATGACCGTATTTATTCAATATTGGCACAAATAAACGTCTACTGATATTCCTTATTGCATTCTTTGACCCAGATAATGTATATTTTGACACCAAGATTGACCTTCTAAGTGGCTTAGAAGCCGAGATAGTGGCACTTATAGATATTACATGGCGGCCATCTTTGAACGCCAAGATGGCCGCCTTCTGAAATCTTGATGACGTGGCCCCCCTTCCAAAATTAAATGTATGGTTATGGAGAGCATGTGGAAAAATGTGGCGCTTTTGTCCGCCACGTCCACATCATTTTGCTAAGCTACCGGACTAACTCTCTCCCCATGCCTTCAGCCTGGTGGAGACAATAACTGACGGTTGAGGCTCATACCACAAACACACACACAGGTGAACTCAAAGTACATACAGGACACAGAAACCGCTACAAGGGTAGTAAGCCTAGTAGACATGAAGCACAAGACAAGAACACTGCTACTAAAAAAATAAGATACATAACTTAGGGAAATATAAGACCTAAACCCCTAATACAGAAACATAGAGCTACAGAAACTGGCAAGTAACATGACGTGTGTGTAGTAGCCAGTGGCTAGAGATCCTATAGCCTGCGAGGTTGTAATCATGACGGATCCCATAGTCCGAACTCCAAATAAGGGTGTTTAGTACACAAAAAAAAACAGAAGATGAAAAAATTAAGCTTACATTTTGGGAATGTGAAAAACGGGCTTCCTCACTGTCCGTGTGCAAGTTGAGATCAATTGCTCAACCCACTGAGATGAACGATGCGGATTTGCGGACGACTGACTGACTGACTGATGGACAGACTGACAGACAGAGGTTCCTTATAATAGGATAATCGTATTCCGACACACATATTCATTGACGAATTACTTAAGTCAGATAATGGTGATTATCATCCATCTCTTCTCCCATCCAATTGCAGCGGCAGTGCCATTTATCTCCTCTTTACTTGCTTTGAGCGGTCATTAAACTGTGCTTGGAGCTGGGAAATAAACCACTGAATCATATCGCAGGTTCCATCTGCTGGCCTGCCTAATCTGGGGCAGAAGGGCCCCAATACATATGGCTGCCACATATGTTTGCTGTGCTAATCGGCAGAGCCGGTGCCATGAAGAGGATGTACTTACGTAAAATGAATTGATATGTAAGGGAGAGGGACATGCACTGTTGCAGCAAAGAGGGAATTGGGAACCAGAGTGAGGGGAGAGAGATTCTGGTTGCTGCAGCAAATCTGATAATCATTTGCAGTTCTCTTGGCATTGTTATTATAGCTGCACATTGTGTGTGTGTGTGTGTGTGTGTGTGTGTGTGTGTGTGTGTGTGTGTGTGTGTGTGTGTGTGTGTGTGTGTGTGTGTGCATGCTGCAAAAAAAGCATTGGAACAAAGGTATTAGCTGAATCAGCATACACCTGTGCGCGTGCATGCATGCACAATTGCACATGCATGTGTGAGTGCGTGCGTGGCGTGCATGTATTGTATGTATGTGAGAGCTGCAAGCCTCCCTCAAGAAAAGCAGTCGTATATATTTCTGACTTTGAAAAATTGGGATGTTTGGATTTTTCTCGAGAAAGGCTTCAGCGATGCTAAAATGTGTAATAATCTACTGTATATCTGATAGGGACAATATGCTGTGATTTATGGGATTAAACAAAACAATAATGGTTTTGCTCTTGTCCGGTGGGAACGCTTAGTAATGCATTTCTGTCAGAACCCAGACCTGTTCGGAATGCATCTTGCACTGCACAGTGGTGGAAAGTAACTAAGTACACTTTTTTAAGTACTGTACTTTAATTTCCAATACCTTTACTTCTACACCACTACATCTCAGAGCCAAAAAAATAACTTTTTCTCCACTACAATTATTTGAAAACTTTAGTTACTAGTTCCTTTGGGGATTTTAATTTTGATTAGAAAACACAGGCTACACTAGTAACCACTTCATTTCGGCAAAAAATAGCCGAAATACAAGCTCACAAATAATGCGTCGCGATGCGATGCATTTGTGAGCAGACAACATTGAAGCTGATAATTGGGTACAGATAGAGTACCCAATTATCAGGCCTGACTGGCTGGAATTTTGCAACTCACCTGAAAATGGATTTTCAGTTTATTAAAGAGCTGGAAAGACCAAAAGACCTGTGTTACTGAACAAACACTCTATAGCAATGATTACTATAAGAATATAGTGCTTTAACCTGTCAACAAAAAAGAATAGGAAAAAAACATGTTGTTTTAACCACTTAAGTCCTACATACTTCCTGATTGGGATCCATATTCATCTCCTATGGATATAGATTACGTTAAATGTGACTCAATCGACAGTCCAAAGGGAGAGGGTTGAGAGGACTAGTGGTGCAGGGAATAGGGCAGTAAAAGACATGCACAGGCTGATTGAAGCAAGCTGATCTTCTCTCACAGAATTGGAACTAAGTAATAGGTCAATTTATGGGGCCCAAGGAGCTATTCAGGGCTAAATCATTGTGAGAGTCCTTGAGATCCGGGGATGGAATGGAAAGGTTTGGATGGAAGCTCTGGGTAGCTGCTGTTATTATTAAATAATATATTCGGTAATATTTAACAATGCATTCTTCTTTTCATTTTGTCGATGTTCATAATTATATTTCTATCATTTACATATATTTTCATATTACTTTTCTACATGGAACACTTCATTTGTTTCATGTCATATGCTATTCAATGGTCTATGCACGAACTGGCTGAGCCACCAGCCACCACTGTATTACAAATTATAATACAGATTTCAACATTTCAACTTTTCAAAGTAAGATCCAATCATGTTGAAATCGATCATTTACCACAGACAGGCAGACAGACACACAGACAGACAGACAGACAGACAGACAGACAGACAGACAGACAGACAGAGCTAATAGATTTGTAATCTTCAGTGTAGCAGTGTAGGCTTTGAGAAATTATTATTATTGTCTCCACCAGCCAGGCCGAAGGCATGCCGGCATGGGGAGAGAAAGTATGTTCTGCACTCTGTGTGTGTGTGTGTGTGTGTGTGTGTGTGCGCGTGTGTGTGTGCGTGTGTGCGTGTGTGCGTGTGTGCGTGCGTGCGTGTGTGCGTGCGTGCGTGCGTGCGTGCGTGCGTGCGTGCGGGATGCCACAGCTGAACCTCTGCCCCAAAGTTTTCACATTGGCCTGTTATAGCGCCACCAGGGGGCCGCTTTTTGCAAAACACATTTTTGACAGTACACCTACAGATTTTGTCCAAACATCACGCATATTGGTACACAGTCTCTCTATAACCATTCAACGAAACAGGTCTTCAGGACTCCATCCTGATTGGCTAAGATTGGCTTCCAAAGTTTGCAGGAGTGGTCCGTTTCAGACAAAATGCCGCAAATCATGAACACATTGTGTGATTTCTGTGAAATGTTGCATGCACATTCCCACTAGGCTGAGGAAAAAATGGCACTAGAAAATTGTCAACTCAGCCTCATGGTGGCGCTATAACTGGCTGATTAGTGTTTTTACCTATAACTGTGTAAAACCCTCACACTCCCTGGAGGAAAAACCTTTGCCTGGAACTTTTCCACATCTGCTCTTTATAGTGCCGCAGGTGGCTGACATATGTAAAACACATGTTCTTATCCTTCAGATTGTATCTGAATGTCACGCAAATCGGTACACATGATCTCCATAGTCATGTGATCAAGACGGGTTTGTTTGATTTCTCATATTCCATCCCGATTGGCTTCCAACGTTTTCAGGAGTAGCCCGTTTTGTACCCGTTTTGTACAAAATATACCGCAACTCATCAACGCAGTGTCCGATTGCGGTGAAATGTGTATATTCGCATATTCCCACTACGGAAGAAATGCCACTTGACAGTTTTCAAATCAGCCTCATGGTGGCGCTAGAACAGGCCAAGTCGCGTCTTCACATACAGTATAACTGCACCGATCTGCGTACAACGTTGTATTCACACTCCCTACACCTCAAAGGAAAAAATCTGGCCTGCATTTTTCAATTCTGCCTTTTCGAGCACCACCAGGAGGCCCATTTATGTGCAACACTTTTTTTATATTAGTCCTTCAGATTTTATCCAAATATCAACCCTGGTGGAGACCTGTGCCCCAAGGGGCACTTCTAGTTAGTAGGTTATTCTATTTTTTAATAGCAGTTTTCAAACCACTTTTGCAATAGCTTGATAAGCAGTAAAGCAATGATGCTATGGTAAGGGAACAAATCTGCAACAAAAAGAATGTGAGATAAATTGTTGTCTGACCGTATAAATTATGGTTAGGTTGTTTGAAACATCCTGTCTAACGCAGGCTAGAGGTCCTTTGTCCACTGACTTGTTTAAACATAGAAACAGCTGACGGTGCTCATTATAACGTATAGGGCCTGTAAAGCAGGTCTCAACCTCCTTGGTTGATGGTCATTATGACCCAGCCAGGTGACACCTCATCCTGTTCCACGGATGTCACAGCTCTCAGATAAGGATCCTCCAATGAGCGGCTCGCCTGCTCTCTCTCCTCATTTAAGGTCATAAACACCCCTGTTTCTATGTCACTGAAGTGTATATATTGTGTAGGAGGACAGAATGCTGTAGAAATGTATGTCCGGATGCTGCCAGTGCAGTTCTCATGGGAGCACTACTATTAAAAAAGACTGTCTCATCACATTCTGGTCTCATCCTTGTATAGAAGTCATCTCTGAGTCATATTGAGATTTCTATGACAAACATTATGCATTTTCAAAATTGATTTAAAAGATACCATTGCTTTTGGCCAGTGTATACCCCGAGGTTTCTAAGCTCCTTGTAATTCACATGATATGTATTCTGTACACTTTCCTGGAGAGCTGGCATGATGCTATGTCTGTCTTTTCCCCAGTAAATGTCTTTGATGGTATCGAGGGAAATATACCCACGATGAAACACGTTCATGAACTTCATGAACACATTGGGGTTTTTATTGATGTGGCTCAATGAGAAAAATGAAAGGACTACTTTTTTTTTTTTTTCGGGAATGCGAGCCAAAGGAAGATAAGCACAAATTGGAATTGATAGTAGCTTTTGTTGTTTAACTGTCCCCGTTTTTCTCAGTCTCTCCCTCCCTCGTTCCTCATTATTTACACACCTAATCTGGAATATACCATTGCATATACAATATAGTGTTTATGGAATAAATTAGCCCACACAGACATGAGTGGCAACACTGGTTTGATACTCGTCTAGATGCAGACACTAACATTTCCTATACACAATTTCTAGACACAGCCAGCGTTATGTAAACAGACTAACAAACTGAAAACAGGTCAGCTTCTATCTATCTTTCGTATCTATCTATCTATTGTGAATTTACATTTGTATCTCCATACACAGTAAGAACGCAGTAGGAATATTATTCTTAATGTGTTAACTCATGTCAGTCCAAGTGCAGGGGTCTTCTTAAGCTTACATTTTTTTAAATATTTTTTTGTAATTGTTAGTTGTCTCTTTGTGTACTCTGGCCTGTATGTTTCATGCATTCTGCCTTGCTGCCATTCCACCTCAATTTACCTCGGGATCGATAAAGTTTGATCTATATACTGTATCTACCGGAGCAATGGGTCGTTAACCTTAGAGTTTAGAGTTATCCTTGCCGTTACCCTTCTAGTACCTTTGGCCGCATGCAGCAGTCAGTGAGTTTCACACAAACACGCATATACTGTATGCATGCATTCGCATGCACGCACGCACGCACGCACGCACGCACGCACGCACGCAAATATGACCTCGAGGCAAGACAGACAGACAGACAGCATATGTGATTGTTTCTTGTGCACGTGAATGCACACCTGTGAAGTGGGTGTGTGATCATTAAGCCTGCATATATAATGCTTTTTCATATTTTATTTCATGGGCTGAACAATTATTTTCAAGCATACTGTACATTGTGCACAAAGGACAATGCAACAAAACATAGGCTAGTCTAATTTTGAGGTACAATATATCCAGGATGATAGCAAAATTCTAGGCCGAAATTTCAATTAGTGCCTTGTGATGTCTCCTACAACATGATACAGTTTATTGAACATCCTAGAAAGCCCAAACATGCTGAATTCGATTTACAAACCTGTCTTACTAGGAGGGTGTCAAAACCTAAATTGGCTCTGAAGTCAGTGCACGGTGTGTGAGCACAGCTCACAGCAGATTTTGCAGTGAATATATTTTTTAATAAAAACAAAATACCAGCATACAGCCAATCAGCCACTGATTTTAATGCTTGGTGACATTTTATTTTAGTACCACTGATGAGGCCTCATTCACACGTATCAAACACCGATCAAACAAATGTTTGGTCATTTTTTAGTTTTTTGAGGCTTCATACACACATAAAGAACAACTGTTCTGTGCTCTGCCTGTGTTTCATGGCCGCCTCAATGCTTTTCCAATGGAAGGATGGATGCAGGGGAGGGGGGCAATCAAACACGTGTTTGGTCAACATTTGTTGACATTTGTGTTTGCTGATTGCTGGTGGTGTTCTGCCCCTCCCCATCAAACAAAAATGTTTGGTCAAACCATGTGACTCCCAATGGAAAAGCATTGTGGTGGCCTAAATACGATGGTGTTTGATACGTGTGAATGAGGCTTCTAAACTTTGCAGTGAACTTTTGTGCTAAAGTGCAAATTAAAAGGTTGCTCTTTTTGAGAGCTTATTTTTAACTGAAAAATAAATTAACAATCCCAAGGATAAGTAACACTTATCCTTTTGCTTAGGATATGGTTTTGTCCAATATAGGCAATGCATGTTACATGGTTTTACATGGAGTTATGGCTGTTATTTAGCTGTTTCTGTGGCTTGCTGTGAACTATGTTTACTATTACTCCACCAGCATGATTGAACTTGTCTTTAAATTAATTAACAATCAGCAGTGTTCACTGAATGTAATCATAGTGGCAATAAAAAGAAACATCTTAATACATTATTTTCTCTCTTTTTTTTTTTTTTGCTTTGTGCCCTTGATGTGAATCACACTGATTATTGTTCAGCTTTGTTTTTAGTGAGGGAATTCATTTAAAATGTATACAACCCATGTCCCTCAATAATATAATTTTAAATTGTCTCTAATGATGATTGAACTCTAGCACAGTTTGAGTTTCGCTTTGCCTGATATAGCCCCTTGGCAAATAGGATAGTTTGATGCTGATCTCTCTTCCTAGTTAGCAAACACAATTGCAACCCATGGAGTTAGCCCATGGCTATACTTGGCATTAGACCCTGATTAGATAATATAGAGTCTTCATTTAGGACTTAGGATTCAGGAGTCCTGCAGAAAAACCTGGCTGTCAATTCTATCCTTAGGGCAGTGGTAATTGATTACGTACTGATTGTTTTGTGTGTGTTTTCCTCCTCACTCTCGCTTTCTTCCCCGTGTACTTTCAACTGAGTGAGGTAGCAATGCCAGTCTGTGGATCTTAAGCCTGATGTATTGTTGCATGTGGGTGGCCTGAAAATAGCAGATCTACAAGCTCACAATGCGTCCTAATAATAGTAGGAGAGCCACCATGGTTGTAACACTTTGCACGTTTCACTCTTTTACTCAGAGATCCTTTTATCTACATAATGTAATATGTTCAGGCAACGGACCTACACAGGTCTGCTATCATAAATCACTTCAAGTTTTTCAATTGATGAAACAGGTCAGGAGTTATTAAACCGAACGTGGACGCTGTTCCAGTGTTACATTTGTTGCGCATAAGGGATTAATTGTAACGGCATGCGCGATAAATGTAACAACGCTAAAAAACACCATTAAACATATCGTTTTCAGCTTAAATCAATTATATTTCATTGAAGCAACTCTTTAACATTGTTTTCATACCATGGATGTGGATTACCGGCTGTACCAGTTTGATTGTTTGAGTCAATGCATGGGAAAATACATTGATTACACAAAAAAGATAAAACGTTTGATTGATTGAGTTGTACAATGTTATACAACGCTAAACTAATTTAGAATACACTCTGTAATTGAACGACAGCTGACTGAACATAATATTGACGTATTACCATACCAATATTGGTATGGCGTGTGTTACAATTGAACCACTTTGCAAGTCCTTCTTTGGCATGGCTTACAGACCAGAACTAACGTGCATTGTGTCTAAACACGATGCAAACTAATGAAGAACATAAGCATGAAGACATCCATGAGGATTTTTACTCACCAACATCAAAGAAAAAAATCACACCCGTGTGAACTGAGTGGTGTAAGGTTTTATATAGCATGATCAGCTGTGGTCTGACGTAATGTCTAACGTAATGAAATAAGGTAAGGTATTATGTAGCCTGATCAGCTCTGATCTGACGTAATGAAATCACACCCGGATGTGATTTCACAACTGGCTTTTTCTGTGCAGAGAAAATGACCATGGTTGCTACGGTCATCCAGTTCACCCGGGTGTGATTTAATTACGTCAGAAATTATTTTGAACATAGCAACCATGCTCATTTTTTTCTGCACACAAAAGCCAGTTGTAGGAGTGGTTTACACCACTCAAAAATTGTAGCGCACAGGTGAACAGTTTTTTGCCAATAATTCCCAGGATGAAGGTAGACACTTGATACTTCCTGGGCACGTAAAGTAGGATGCTGTACACATACTGACGCGATGACGTCATGAGGGCGTTGACCAATCAAGAGATAACGTGCATGTTACAACCATGACGTGTTACAACCATGTGCGGCTCTCCCCTACAACACATTGTGAGCTATTGTAGGTGTGGGACACCATTGTACAACTAAGTATAAATCAAGCTACAGTATATAGTGCGTGGCAGTGAGCTCAGATGCAAGCATATAGAACAAACTTTTTTCACATGTTTTCCACGTGAAAATAAGCTATTTTTGGCAAGTGACACAGAAAAAAATATAGGCTTAACTGTATTTTGAAGAAACAGATTTTATACGGGTAGATTTTATATGTGTATTTGAATTTACTTCTATCAATCTGTTTCACTTGATCATCAAGTATTTAATATCAGATCCAAAAACTCAAAGTACCCTATTTGACAACACTGGTTTTTTTTTAGATGAGATTTGGCTTTGCATAGGATATAAGTGTATAGGATATACAGTGGATAACTATAACCATTGTTTACGAATAGTTTCCTGTGTGAATTTCCACAGAGAGTTTGCACGTTGGAAGGTGAGGAACACAGCGATTGAGAGGAGGGACCTGATCCGGAACCCTGTGCCGCTGATGCCAGAGTTCCAGCGAAGCGTCCGGCTGCTGGGCCGCAGACCCTCCACTCAACAGTTCATTGACACCATCATCAAGAAGTATGGAACCCATATCCTCATCTCAGCCACCCTGGGAGGTAAAAGAGATTCACTGTTCACTTTCATGCTTGTACCGATTTTTGCCAGGTGCTTGAAAAGCGCCTGGACTACATGTTCACCTACCTCTACTAGCGACCGTAGTAGACACTTTTTCATGATTGGCTGCCTGCCTGCCTCTAGGCTGCCTCTAATGGGAGACTTACCCATGAAAACCCATAGTCTGGACGGCATAAGTCCCATACTCTGAACGCCGCAACGTCAAGCCGTATTGGCTGCATGCTCTGAACGCTGCAACGTGAAGCCGTGAGCTGAGGCAAAGGCTGCGGCACACAAACTAATTATAGATGTTCATAGACGAGAACTTCTGCACCTGGCAGTTATGAGTCATTCTTGTTTTTTTTACACACCATTGGAGGGTTACAAACAAATGTTTAATGGTTTGTTTTGTTCAGTAGGGATAGTAGGGTTCAGTAGGCTGATTAGGTTCCATTCATGAAGACTAATGCCCGGCCCAGCAAAGCATGTTTGCTACTACGTGGCTTATTTCTAACCTATAATGTTTTCAGATACATATATGCGGAGATTTTCAAAAACAAAATCGAAAAGGCTACCCGTGTAGGTGTGTACGAAGCCTGAGAGTCTTGAAGCCCAGTTACTGTAGCTACACCCAGCTGGACCAAAAGGGTTTGAATTCAGATTCGCCTACCGGTAGCTGCACTTGTTAATTGTCTTGACATTTGTGACCAATTTTGACTGAGGGACTGCTTCAAATTGGCATATTTTGACCCACCAGTTTTGGAGATATGGCTTATTGAATAATGATTTGCTGCAGCGAGTTGAGAAAACAGGCTTGTTCACTTCTGTGGTCTCTAACATTACACCTAGCTACATGTTTAAGCATTTATTTCATATTTACATGTCGATTTCAGCTCTGACACTTATTTCAGACATGCTCTAGTATGTGAAAAGCTGGAATTTGCGCGATGGCAGGCTCTCAGTCAAATCTGGTCACATTTAATTCCAAATACACATAGAACACTTAGAATTACAAATAGTTGTCATTGTTATCAAATGATGAAACTATTATATTAACTATTCTTTCCACACGTATACAAATGTCCTCAACCCTATAACACTGACTAGTGCTCAGACGTTGCTGTGCACATCTTCTGAATCTAAACAATAGCTTTAAGGATTATAATCACCCTTTTTGAGATGGAAAGCACTGAAAGACACGCACGCACGCACGCGCACGCACGCACGCACACAGACACAGACACAGACACACACACACACACACACACACACACAGAGATTAAGCCAGGTCTATACCAAGACATCCCTTTCTAAGGAGATCTCATTTGAAAGGAGATTTTTTTTTTTCTTCTTTTTTTGGAATAGGCTTAGCCTGTGTCCATGGAACTGGTCCTCGGTGCTTTGTGGTTAGTCCCATTGTCCAATAACAACAGAGCAGTTTTAAATATACTTTCTTTACTCGGGTACTGATACCTCAAACAGACGAACTGAAGCTTGAAGCATTTAGCAGGCAAAGAACTGCTGTAGCAGGTTTTTTCCCCCATTTTTAAATCTGGGAGTTCACTTGAATGTCAAACACTTGGCTTTAATAATTCAGCTAAGTCGTAGAGAGGGAAATCATGGGTGGGGGGTTTAGAGTTGCAATATCATATACACAGCCCTGCAAGGTGATTCACCCCGAGACACTAATTATGGAAATCAGAAATATGATATTCTGGTGAAATATTATATGATGGTAAAATATAAATAAGTGCAGCCAAGCCTAGGGGGAATGATTCACCGCTGCCACAGATGCACTATTGGTGATTAAAAGTAGATGATAAATGAGAAATGATTACAGTCTCCTAGCCCTTTAACAACTTAACAACAAGCCCTATTGTTATTTATCTTTCATTATTTTTAAATTAAAGTATTTATTTTCTTTGTTTTTCATTTTGAACATTAAGAATCTTCAACAGTTTCTCAAAATAGGGATGCCAGGGTTGATGTGGTTAAACGTCCTGTCCACATGTGGTTTAAATCCTCAAAAGATAACAAATCTCGTCCCCAAAATGTCCCTAAAGAAGCTTTTCAGTACCCCTTTCTTTGCTCTATCTTTGCCCTCATTTACTATTCCATATTCTATGAATTATGCATTATGTTTGATCCTCCAGAATCTGGGTAATCCAGAGTGTCCGCAGACAATCCACATCAAACGTATCGCGATGAAAACAATGCAGGTTGGTGTCGAGTCATGGGGGAACACTTGTTTTGTTTCACTCAAAATCCATGCGTACATGTAGCTTCCTCATCTCTGCCTACCATCCTCCCCAGCGTCTCTGTGTCGAGGAAATATAACATCTGCACGTCATCTCCAACCCTGAGGGCACTTTGTTGAGAGTCACAGCCCAGTATACCCTCATCCCAATCTTAGCCCCCCCCCCCCCACATCCCATTAAAAAGCACCATAATATGATATGAACTGATATACCTGTGGAGTATAGCAGTGTTCTGAAAGCAGGCCCTTCAGGCCAGCCCTCCATCCCACTCCAAGTTCACTAGTATGTCTTAAGTGATAATGGAAGGAATGGATGATGATGCTCTTCTCAACCATTTCCGCTCCATGAGTGCTAGGAACCACTGTGGCATAAAGTGAAGTGTTGTGTTTTTTAGTTTTTCAGTTTTTGGGAGGGGGGAGGATGTAGAGTTAGAGGGGATGGTGGTGCTGCACCATCCCACAGACATTTTACTTGACTATTAATTGCCACAATTGCGATTAGCAATATGATTGTGTTAGCATTTATATTTCTGTTTGGATTTTAGACTTTGTAAACATACAGTATATGGCAAATAATTTCAATATGACCAATAACCAATCATCAAAATAAATAATCTACTATGGCCAACCATATTCAATCATTTTTTTAGATTCAAAATGTATTAAACAATAGTGGAAATAGCCAATCCACTTGTAGATCAGCCATTTACACTATTTTGAAAATGTAGGATGAATTTTCTTTCTACGTGGATTATGCAAAAATAATTGCGATTATTGCAAATAATTGCAATTAGATGGTTACAATTAACATGTTTTGTATACGTTTGTGTATGCATATTCATATTGGCACACACATATTGGTGCTAGGGCTGCAGACTTATATGGCTAAAATGATAATCCAGATGATTATTTTGCTGAATATTGTAATTTAAACTGGCATCCCTGTTTTGTCATTATTATTATAGGCAAACATTTTCCAATCAATCAAAATCAACAATGTTCAAAAATAGCCAATCTACAAGCTCACAGCACGGTGCGATCTCGTTGTGTGTTGTATACTGTACTGTAAGTGTTTTTCTGCTATTTGCTGTATGATCACATCCAGTATATATAGTGCTGAGTGGTTAAGCATGAAGATTATTGACCATGATTTCCGGTGGAAAAAGGCGATTTATAATAATGTGTTTATCTGTGCTATATCTTTGGCCATAATGTTCCCTGTGATTTTATTGTGCCTCAGTGAGCCTAATGGAAGGGGAGATTAGTTCTACAATCTTCTGGTTATTAATCCTTGAGTAATGGTGATATGAGGGCAAGGTGCAACAGCTGCCCAATTAAGATGTTTGAATTAATTGCCAAGTTTCTCGATGACATAATTATTGTGGAACCCTACAATGACGATTTTCAATTACTTTTGATTAATTGTGCAGATTAGTTTGTGCCATAGGCACAGTGCAGAATGTTGACTTTTGGTTGAAAAATGCTTTTGGCACTGCAATCGTGTTAGATCCTTTCTGTTCAGCATTTAAGTGTAATGTTTTCGATAAGCTGGCCCATAATCCTACACTTAGCACCATAATTGAACACTCAGGGATCTTGTTCCTCTAAACTCCAATTTGCACTTCAAAGCCTCATTACCATGTGTATATACAGTATATTCCATTAAACAATAGGATTTCTTTGGATATACCGCTTGTACTGTATGTGGATTCCTCATTATATATGTGGTGCCATGCATGTCGGGAACAATGCTGTTATTGTGGCACAAAATGCGAAGCTCTGCCAATCAGTTACGCCGACGGGTCAGGTTAGCCAATCAGGCCAAGTTTGAGACCGAACGGTTGGACTATGTCTGACCAAGGACACAGGTCAGTGTGACAGACTGGCGTTGACTGTAGCGGACATGCAGATATGCACATTATATAGCTTGGACAGTTACAACCAGTAAGACGCCCTGAGGGCGAGAAGCGATCTCACCCTAAAGGGCCATACTGGCCATATATGGAGCGTATCTTGAGTGTACAGCTTGATGAGGTCATATCAACATATGGAATGTCAGAACAGGAAGGACGGGTGGGGAGGGTCAACATATGGAATGTCAGAACAGGTCAGCAATAACCATAGAAACGACAAGCTTGCTGCATGATAACATTATCAGCCCAAATACAGTATAGTCATTACTGACGTCAGTGTAAATTGGCATGCAAATGCCCATTCTCCGTGTATCTTAAATGGACAGATTATGTCCATATATGGAGCTCCTTGCCTGCGGTTTTAGTCCCCATTATGGAGATCTCTGACGTAAGCGCAAACTGACCTTGTTCAGCAACGGTTTCTGTTGTTGATGTCGTGTTGTGAATGATGTCACATGCCCATTATGGAGATCCCTGATTAGAGAGACTCAGGGAAAGGGGGAGGGAAGGAACACACACTTGCACGCTCCAACACATACTGAGAGCTTTTTGGCAGGCAGAGTGTTAATGATATACAGGTAAATCAATACCTTCCTCACGTATTGCTTTTATATATCCATCAGCTTGTATTATTTCATTACTCTACCCTATAAAACTGTGCTTCAGCATGGCAATAATGTATATCCATAAAATGGGTAATGAAATCATTTTCCCAAAGACACAGACAATGTGAACACATTTTGGCAGAGTGCCCCGTGAAAGTGTAAGACAATGTATTCCTTACAGAAACTCACACTTGCACATGAATGAATTAAAGGGGGGCAGTGTTAGAAGGGCAGGAGCTAATGATTTTTCTGAGCCAGGAGTGGCAAGTGCAACATATTTATGTACAGTAGACCTACTTTGAGCTACAGTAACTTGCAATGAGGGCAAAGTCACTGATCAAGGGCTAATGTCCTACCATTATCCTTGTGCAGTAAGTCAAGGATTTGTGAGTAACTTTCCTAAGCCCCGGGGAAGGGAGCGTGGCGGGGACACAGAATGGGGACTTGTCCCCATTGTGGTTCCACGCCAACCAGGCATGAGACATTGGCCTTGACTGCCACCCTCCCCCGGTCATGATCGCCACTAGTTAAGTGACCATTCACAATGCATCGCTTGGGGGCAAATAACCATTCACGGCATAAGGCGTCTGAACGTACTGTATGTGACGTACACTGGAATGAGTTCCAGGGATATAGTTTGCCCTTTGAACAGCAATATAATAGGCAAGCTTGTGTGTGCTTGTGGGCATGATTTGGGATCGTCATTGTGTGTTAGTTAACTTGTCAAGCATCTGGACTTGTGTGTTTCTATGGGTTGTGAGGAGTGTGTTAGGGAGAGAAGAGAGTTCATGTGTGTATACAGAATGAGCTGCACAACATTTTATATAGTGTTAACAAACATACATGCAAAGAGAAAATCAGAGCGCCCCTGTTTGTTGTTGCTTTATGATTTACTATTGTTGATGTTAGTGTTCACACTCTTCCCTGTGGTGATATCCTAAGAGAGAAGAAAGTCAACTTAAGCCATTAACTTCTCCATTTTTGTAACACTTTTTTAATGTACCTTGTTTAGCAACATCAATTTATATTTTTATAACAGGATCTCTAAAACAACTTTATGGATTGCCATGGAATTGTCATTGCGCCTTCAATCTGCCAGGAGGATGAAACCTAGCAATGGTGACCTTGTGGCGCCTCTAGCCACCCATAGACCAAAATGTCCCATTGCAATATTTTATAATCTAATCTGGGAATTGTCATGAAACTTGATGAGTGTATCTATGCTCCCAGGAGGATGAGTTTTTATCATTTGAGTGACCCCAAGACATTACCTCTAGTAACACCATCAGGCCATTTTGTGGTAATATAGGTTCTGTAATATTGTAGGCAATTAAGGCAATGTCATGTAAACCAATATGTGACACTGCCACATAAATGTGTGAAATAATGTATTTCCTGTCCTTGTATGTGTATTGAAAGAAAATTAAACATACTGGGGAATAACAAGGGAATATATTGGTTGAAACTATGGTTGAATATTTAACACTGAAATGTAGTGTACGGAGAATATAATATATTGTGTTTTGTGTAGTTGAGCCATGGTCATACATTTACTGTTGATAAAATGACAAAGTTTGGTCATAGGGGGAGCTGTGGGGAAATGTGAGCAATAGTTCCAGGAATAGTTCCAATTCCAAGGAAGCTTTGAGAAGGAAGAGAAGTGGTCACGTGACTGGGCTGCGCCATGACACTTTCATGGGAGCCAAACTCACACCGGAAGTGCAATGAATACATGGCAGTGAATGGAGCCGGCTGGACCAGCTCATAACAAACATTATTTATGAACAATTGAGACCTTTGTCATATAATCAGTTGAGGAATTAAGAAGACATATCACAGGTTGTTTTCTAATCACTTACTTTTTGATGTGCACAGAGTGCACAGTATATAATCTATAATATATATATTTATCTGAGGATCTAAACAGCAGCAGGTATCGTTTCTGGCTCCGAAGTATCGCACGATTTGGCTGCCAGACAGGAAACGATGGGAAGTCTTGCGATACTTGGTACGTTCAGAAAGGTACTTTGTGATTTAGATACCATGCCTCTATAAAGATTACAGTGTACACATCGAAAAGCAACACAGCAGACAATAATGTGTTAATATCTTCTGTTATTTTCCAGAAGTGATTACTTTACAAAAGGTCTCAGTCATTCATAAATCATGTTTGTTCATGAGCTGGTCACCGAGCTCTCATTGACTCCAGTGCATTCTGCCAAACTTCCGGGTAGTTTGGCTCCCATGAAAGCGTCCATGAAAGTGTCATGGCGCAACTATCAGGAAGCTATAAAGAGACAGGAAGTGAGGCGCCGAGCCGGGGTTCCATTTTGGGCAGTTAGAAGAGTGTTTGGTGTGGTTGTTACTCATTTGTCAAACACACTCTTTTCAAGCCAATACTAAGCTAAATCAGAACTGAACTCAAACCAATATGAAGTTTGACCGAAGAACTTTGGAAGTGGGTCGGACATTTCTGAGGCTTGGTACTCTGAACAAACAAATCAGAGCTTGTCAACAAAGGACCCAGCGGAGGACTCCTGACTTAAAGGTTGGGTGAGAAGGATATGCTTTTCTTTTTTCCAGTGAGCAATGCATTGCATTTTTGTTTTACAACTTTGAGAACTACTTTATTTAACAAAAGAGACGATATACAACGTTTGGATTACTTGGATTACCTCTTGGGGATTACTTTGGGATACTTGACTCTGGGACACCTTTAACACAATTAGTGCAGCGATTCCTTCAAAATAGAAGCTCGGGGTGCCTGGAAGATATGGCCGCTTTTACTCTGTAAAGCCCCCCCTTCCGTTCCGGAAAATAACCGTAGACATATTTTTACTTGCTTACCTTTCCCTCGTTTCAATATTATCGCTCGATGATCGCTCTCGTTCGTATTTTGAAAGAGAGGCAGGTGAGAAGTCAGAAATGAAGAGCTTAGTATATCCATCTGATCAAAACCACAGAGAGCGCCCTTGATTAGGAGATAGTGAGATATGAGGCATTCTTTCTGCAGCGGTAAACTAGGAAGTGACCGGGACAGCGGATGAACGAAGAGTGAAGAGTATGGTGGCCTTGGAGGCCAACTATAAAAAAAAAGAAGGGAGAAATTCAGAATATTCTTCTCTCGTTTGATATAATTGAAAATGCGCTACCCGTCGGTTGGATTGCTTATGACGTGCCCACACGTCGTACGGTCTGAACCAGTTAAAGGGACATCGTGGGAAAAAAACATTTAATTTACATTTTGAAGAGATGTCAATTATTATTTTTGTTTGATCTACCTTTTTTTTTTTTTTTAACATATGTTTATTGATTTTACAACATAGTAATTTCAAAACAATTATTCACATATATTTCCCCCCCACATCCCCATGGCAGCACAAATACAAACAAAATATTCGAAGAAACATCAGGAAATGTCCATAAATACAGAAAAAAACAAAAAAACACTTACATACAGTTTACCTACCTACCTTAATTCAGATAAAGAACAGTGACATTTAATTTCAAAATAAATAGTTTTGTGTTTTCTTTTTGCTCTACAATACAGTTTGTTTCCAGTATAAATATTTACTGTCGCAGGTACAGGACTTTGTTTTATTTAATATAACTCAGACATATAACTTCATGGTTCTGATTGTTATAAATATGTAAATAGGATACAATGTATTTGCATTGTGGTGAATTTTGGAAAAGTATGTTTGAGGTGGTGAACTCACTAACACTATTCACTATGATTAGCCAATAAGTTAAGTTTATTTGGATATCACATCTAAACCAGCAGGCAATGCAACGTGCTTTACACAGAACAATAAGTTAAAATAAGATTGGATATGTATAATTAACCACTTAAAAGCCACATTCCACCAGCTGAATTATATCTTTGAGACATTCAAATCTGGTTTCTGTGCCCTTCAAAGCACAGGAACCCCCCCACACCCCCTCCCGGGTTGGCCGCTGACTCTGGACACTGCTCAGTCCTGGTCCTCAACATTCTGTTCTACTAAACCATCTTGAGGACCATGTTGGTATTTATGGTGTTTCCCTGAAATGGTTCACAACATCATATCTAACCGGCAGATACTTCTCTGTCCCTTTAGGTGATTCTGTGTCTTACCTGGCAACGTCCCGCTATGTTCCTCAATACCATTTTCATCAGTTATGTACTAAATAATTATGTAAATACATCTCCAAACTTAAGTCATGTATGTCACCCACCGATCTGGAAAAGGTCATTCACGCTTTCATCTTTGCGTGTCTTGATTATTGTAACTCCCTATACATGTATCTCTGCCAAAAGTCTCTCATATCCTTCGACATCAATGCTGCAGCTCAATTTTAGGATCTTTACTCTGTTTAGAACTTTTAAGGCTCTACGTATCTGGTGCAGGACCGCACTACATTTCAGAGTTCTTCTTCACGTAGCCTACAAAACGTGTTCCTTGGGATCCTCAGATAAAGATCTCTCTTATTATTATTATTATTATTACATGTATTACTTTATTGACCTAATCCTAATGTATAGTAGGCCTCCGCCATTTTTCCCTGTATACCAAATAATTCAGTTTGCCGAAAATAGCGATGTATAAGATAATATTTGTCATTTTTCTGCCCCAGATTAGGGAGGCTATAGGGTTCATGTGGTTAGTGTGTTGAGGAAAAGAAAGAAAGAATCGCCACATTGTTTGTGGTCTCATCAAGGAAAGTCGAGACCGTGATGTTAGGATACAGCACGCAATAAAGAAGTAGCTTGCACTGCAGCTCCGTATTGATCTGCCAAGTGATGGGTTGTGTTCAGAGGCTGCTCACAAATCTGAGAAGATCATACTCTTACACACTGTTTGTGTAATTCATGTCTTCATAGATATTATTAGTCCATATAAATAGTACATAGAAATAGTAATAAATAATAATATATAGAAATAGTCATCAAGAATCATAAGCAAGCTAAGAAACTAACATCTGTCTAACAGTAGATTATATACACTAGGACTATAGTAGCATGCCAAAGTTTGTGCTATTGCCATTGAGAATGCATTGGGCGTTTAAGTTAAATAACTCCGAAACTACAAATCATTTCAAAGTAAAACAGTTCCAGCATGTGTCTCCACAGTAAGCTGAATTATAAAATGTGTGAATAGAGTTTCTAGGTGAAAGTAATTTTTTGACGTGCCATAGAGCTGCCATTACAATTTACAATTTACAATTTAGGCATTTAGCAGACATTGAGTCCCATTATAAATTTCTCAAATTTTAAAGCACTATATATTTCTAAAACTATGAAACATTTCAAAGATTTATTTTCAGGCAAACATGTCCACCGTAAGATGAACCTAAATAGGTTTGAATTGGGTTTCTATAGGTGTAAGTATGTAGGACTAGTAGCATGCCAAAGGTTGTGCAATTGCCATTGAGAATGCATTGGGCGTTTAAGTTAAATAACTTAGAAACTACAAATCATTTAAAAGTAAAAAGTTCCAGCATGTGTCTCCACAGTAAGCTGAATTATAAAAAGTGTGAATGGAGTTTCTAGGTGAAAGTGCTTTTTTGACATGCCAATATCTGCCATTGAGCCCCATTGTGAATTTCTCAAATTTGAAAGCACTATATTTCTAAAACTATGAAACATTTCAAAGATTTATTTTCAGGCAAACATGTCCACCGTAAGATGAACCTAAATAGGTTTGAATGGGGTTTCTAGGTGTAAGTATGTAGGACTAGTAGCATGCCAAAGTTTGTGCTATTGCCATTGAGAATGCATTGGGCGTTTAAGTTAAATACGGGGGGGGGCATATTTTTTATTTTTTCAGTGGGTAGATCTTGTTGAGCTGGTCATTTTGAAAGTAGATCTCACGTCATAAATGTGTGGGCACCCCTGATATACAGTAAAGCTGTGAGTATACATTATCGAGTGCTACGTGCTACGTCTACATGAAATGCTAAATTATAAATCTAATAAAATGCTAAATTATAAAGCTACATTAAATACGTTTAGCCTTTGCATAAGCCTGTAAGGTCACCGAGGCTAGTACTACGGGCCAAGATAGAGTCTGACTCTGAAGAGGTGAGTTTTCAGACTACGGCAGAAGATAATTTGGGAGTCTAACCTTTAGGTCACCACCACCCCATTGGTAAATTCAGAGTTAAAGCCTAAAGTTAACGCTCCTTATTTTAAGGATCAAAATGTTATTTTAACCAATCTATCTATCTGTGTGGTTATGATATGTATTTGGCACCCAGAAGTAAAGATTTGTGTTAAAAATGTTAGCTTTAAAATATATTCAAACATGTGCAGAAATGTTGCATGATTAAAAGAAAAAAATGATGTACAAGCTCATAGCGCAACACAAAGTGAGCTATGAGCTTGTATATCTGTTATTTTTGAATAACCTTAATGGCAGATGCCTTCACAGTTTCAATTGGTTAAAGGAAGAAAATACCAATCTTAGTGTTTTGCCAATTATTTGGGAGCGCACTTGCAATTGCACCATGGCTCACCAGTGGGTCCCGGCCCACAGGTTAGGAATCACTACTTTTAATGATACACTAGTTTGTGTTAACTGTAGGCCTACAGAATGGTAACCGGTGTTAAACTCCCTCCCCCCGCCCCTCTCTGTTCCTTATAGGGGAGGAAGCGCTGACCATGTACATGGCGAAGAGCAAGCTGGACAGGAAACTGGCCAATGCCACGCAGAACGTAGAAGCTCTCCATCAACTGGCCTCGTCCTACTTCATTGACCGCGACGGTACCATGAGGAAGCTGCACGAGATCCAGATCTCCACCAATGCCATAAAGGTTTGTGCAATAAATACACATCTATCTATCTATCTATCTATCTATCTATCTATCTATCTATCTATCTATCTATCTATCTATCTATCTATCTATCTATCTATCTATCTATCTTTTTCGTATGTCAGTTGATACTATCAATGATGAGGGCTACCAACTAAACCCTAGGAGAAGCTCTCGTCATCCTGCTAAATACCTAACCGACACTGATTTCGCTGATGACATAAAACGAAAACTGAACACGTAAATATATGCAAATCCAACAATAACCACATTATAAAAACACTTAACAACACTCCTCTGAAACAGGTTGATGACTACAAGTATTTGGGTTCATATATATCTTCTTCCCAAAAGGACTTTCAAACTAGGAAGGGTATGGCCTGGTCAGCCTGCAATGACATGCATATGATCTGGTCATCCCAGCTTAGTAAGATGTTAAAAGTAAAAATATTTAGGACGACCGTTGAGCCGATTCTACTCTATAGCTCTGAGACATGGACACTTTCAAAGACATGAGAGAAACGGTTGGATGGCACTTACACCCGCCTTCTAATGACTAATCTAATATACGCCAACCTTCCCCGTGTTTCTTCACTAGTCCGATCCAGAAGAACACAGTTTGCCGGCCACTGCTACAGAGCTGACAATGAGGTTATATCTTCCCTTCTTCTCTGGAATCCTGCCTCAAAGCAGACCAGAGGTAGAAAACTGCCGTTCCCTGATGTCATCGCTAGGGACACATGCATCAGTAAGCAGGAACTGGGGATGGCAATGAAGGGAGGAAGGACCGGAAAGTCTGGCGTGGCATTGTGAAATCCATAATCTTGACCGCGGTCGAAAAATGATGATGATCTATCTCTACAAAGATATTGTAAAAAAAAAATCGCAACCGCAATCGGTGTATGAATGGGTGAATGTAATGCACAATCTATGTAAAGCGCCTTGGATAAAGGCGCTATATAAATGCACCATTTACCATTTAAATGGTAAATGGTGCATTTCCCATTCATACACCGATTGCAGCGGAAGCCATGCAAGGTACCAACCAGCACATCGGGAGCAATTTGGGGTTCAGCGTCTTGCCCAAGGACACTTCGACATGTAGACAGGAGGAGCCGGGATTCGAACCGCCGACCCATGGATCATTGGACGACCTGCTCTACCTCCTGAGCCACAGTCGCCTGTATGCACAGTATATTATTATGTGCATTATAAAAGCTCTGTCTATGCTATTTTTAGCCAAGCTAGATTCTCACCAGCTGTGTGAAAGCAATATAATTTTGGTCTCAGACTCACAGGATGAAGTACATTTCTGTTTAAATGCCTACAGTGTTTTGAATGGCAAATGGTCAACTTAAGTTCAGTTGGATACTTTTGTCAGAAAACATTTACTGCAACGCTATTGCAATCTGTTAATTGGCGGTGTGGCTTGGACTCCTCGTGCACTGAAGGAAGCATGAGGTCAGTCCGTTGCTCTCCCCAGGTTGGCTCTGCCAACCTGAGGGTTCTCTACACTTGATTGACACTGGGTGAAAAAATGGGTTACAAAATCATGGGATGCAAGATTAAAGAAATCCCATACATCATTCTTTTCACTTTGCACCTAAACATATTTTCACAGTTGTATACAGTGAGTATAGAGACCTACATATATAGTACTGTAAACCAACATAATATGATTACTGTATAACTGTGTGATGGTCACAGTGCAACGTGAAGCCTGATTTATAGTTGCGTATTGTCTATTTTTGGTGCGTGACCAACTATAAATTTAGCATGGGACTGCAGAGGATGTCACCATTGGAATTGAACAGAACGATGATGGCGACTCGCCCTAAACTACCTTTGTGTAATATTATTTTGCACTCGGTTAGCTGGTGTGACTCAGCAAAAAACTAAGTGTTAGTATATTTGGAAAAGTTTTATTTAATGGTAGCTATGCTGATACATGTGGTGACTGCACTGTTTTGGAAGCACACAAGTATCAGGTTCTGAAATGTGTGACTTGTATTCACATGAATTGAAAGCAGTTATTTTTCTTACGTATATAGGCCTACTGTTGTGGATGTAGTAGCGGTAACAAGTAGGCTGTGATTGGCTTGTGTGTGTTACATTTGACAATATATTCATGATTTCATTGTTGCTACAGTATGCTACTTTGCATTGAGCGTTGCAGTTATTAATATGAGGGTGGAACAAGTACAGTGCTTTACTGCTTTCTGGCTCCTGCAATTTAGTATAAAACAGAGTAAATGTTCTCCTCGTGGAGAAGAATGATGGATAACGGATGCTTTTGATTTAAAACCCATTCAGATATGGCTCTTCCGATTAACTCCCATGGCTGATTGTATAGGCCAATCTACAAATTAGATTGTATACATTTATAGATTCTAATTACATTGCAATGGAAAATGATTGAAGTAATAATCATTAGCTAATTGCCATTCTTTACTGCTAACTGAGTACTTAAGTAACTCAATTGTTTTACTTAAGTAAAATAGCAATACTGCAATGTAGAAATACTACGATACTAGATCGGCTATGTTCAAATGGCCAAAATGTATATAGGGCTGCGGTTAATGTATGTTTTTAATAATAATCAAATCTACAGTAAGTAACTAACAGGAGTAAAATTACTAATAAAATTACAATATTATCTGACAATATCTGACATGTATAGTGGAGAAGAAGTAAAAGTACTGGAAATTGGAAACTACAAATACCTCAAAATTGTACTTAAGCACAGTGCTTGAGTAAATGTACTTAGTTACTGTCCACCACTGGGTGTGGGCAGAGGAGAGTGGTGGTTGATTCCCTTTTCCTCTTACTCTCCTTGCGGTCCAGTCGCTTTGTCGCACGGAGTTGCATTTCATGACGTGCAGCTCCTTTCAAGAGTTTATTCCATGTGTGCCTGTCAAGTACAGTACAAAAACACGCTCCCATGAATTGCTTGTGATGTGGAATTTCTTCAGATTGGTCTTCATACTGTCCTTGGAATGTTGGCCAGGAGCTCACTGGCCTTTCTTCAGCTGGGAGTGCAGGTTGGGGCTGCATTATTGTGGTCTCCACCCAGTCATGGGTGCCAGAATAGGTGGCGAACCAAAATGCTTGTCCGCTTACTTTCAGGTATTATGGAAAATGTGTGTATTATTTATTCTAAAACCACTCGTGTTTATGTACACCCATGTGTTCAACCTCTTAATCCAATTAACTGTCAACCGAATGACAACAACATGCCTCAACCCCTTGCTTTTCCTGTGCATCCACAAACAGTTGACTGATGAGTTGGACCTGAATGAGGTGCCGAGAAGCTTTTCCTTTGGGAGTGACAGGCAAACCCAGTACTCGGGGAAATACTGTAGGGGAATCGTGGCCATGGCTCCTGTGCTGATTGATAGCTTTTATGTTATCGCCTATTGGATTTCACTATTATTAATCGATAACATTACATATTGCGACCGCAGGTTATTCGCCGACTGCGGCTACATCATTACCAGTGTTGATTTTGACATTTGACATTTATTTAGTTTTAGTCATATTTTAGTCACGGAAATGTTTTAGTGTCAGTCTAGTTTGAGTCGAATATATATCATACGATTTTAGTCGACTAAATCTACAGTCGATATTGTCGACTAAAATGGATTTTGGAGGGCCTTGATGGTGTCGTAATGGCAGATTTTACACTTTGTTGCATGCTGAAAATAGCTGATTTACAAGCTCACAATGCGTCGCAGCGTGCAACCATACCACTGGTCTTTTAGCTCTACTGGATCTCGTGTCCACCAGTTCCTCCCTAACATTTTAGTATAGTTTTTGTTTGTGGATGAAATTTAAAGTATATTTAGTCTTAGTTTTAGTCATCATAGCTTAGTTTTTATTTCATTTATTATTTTGTTTTCCTCAGTGAAAAAAGGTGGTTGACGAACATTTTTCGTCATTGTTTTTGTCAACGACATCAACACTGATCATTACAATGTTGCCGTCGCTCTACTAGTCTGAAGCAGGTGGCACCTTCACATCAATGACACAACATTTCCATTTAAACTACAACAAATTATTATTATGCTCACACACAATCTCAAAATATACTGAATAAAGTTGTGTCCTAACTTTCTTAAAAAACTTGATTGTTGATATTCTGTATTATTTATGTACAGTATCAGCTAAACTGCACACCTGCACCCTCACACCTGCACAAACCCTCACAAAGCAGTTCACCACCAGATACTATCATGTACACCTGCACCACCCCCCGTCCACCCGTCCCCTTTCTCTCTCCAAGGAGAACCTTTCTGACTTTTTGTTGCCTTAAGTGACAGGTGGATGAAGAAGTCCTGGCAGACAGGACTCTGGATAGCTGGAAGTCAAGCATGACAAAATTAAGTGGAATTGACAATGGCTGCTGAGTCAGAGGGTAGGCGGGGGGAGGGGGGGGCGAGTGGCTCCGCTCTGCATCAGATACACGTTCTCTGGAAGGCTGAGTGGACTGTCAGTCCACTAAGGAAAACTGATGAACCAGAAGCATATGTTGAGGTGTTTGATTGAGTTGAGAGAAATAGTGAGTGAGTGAGTGAGTGAGTGAGTGAGTGAGTGAGTGAGTGAGTGAGTGAGTGAGTGAGTGAGTGAGTGAGAGCGACTGACTGACTGACTGACTGACTGACTGACTGACTGACTGACTGACTGACTGACTGACTGACCGACTGACTGACTGAGCGAGCAAGTGAGTGAGTGAGTGAAATATGGGAAGAACAGCAGAACACGCAACTTTTGTTTTTATTAAATATTGCATAATGGCATATTTCTGGCTTCCATGTCTGCTGAGGAAAACAACTTAATGAACAACAGTCACCCGTTCTTGAACCAAATAATATACTTGCCTCATCATGAAGAATTCAGTGTACATACAGTATAATTGTGTCAAGTATAGAAATTACTAACGGACTGTGGCACACCAGACCAAGTGTGGAGCAACAAACTCACACGTTCAGCTTAAAGATACACATACTATACACTAGATAGATTATAATATACTTATATGGAATAGATAATAATACTCATATAATATGATACTGCATAATATACAATATTAATATACTCATAAATCATCTAAGGCTACACTTGCCTCTTCTTGTCTCTTGACTATAAATAGGTAAAGCAGCATAAATTATAGTTCTCCTCCAGTCACGAAGTCAGTCGGAAGACACTGATCAGAACATGCAGTGGAAGCAGCTGAGTCTGACGCGCACGCACACACACACACACACACACACACACACACACACACACACACACACACACACACACACACACACACACACACACACACACACACACACACACAGAACCAGGGCTTTGCTCCTCCAATATTGATTCAATGTGGCTATGAGACCTGCTTTGGAGGGCAAAAGTGCGTTCAGGAGTGGAAAACACGCACATATCGATAGGGCAGAAATATATTAGACATTTCCTGTCTGCAAGTAAGTAGATTGAAAGTAAGATTCACTTTGTTTTAGTGGATTATTATTTTCCAAGGTGAATGGAATTTTACCCTACGAGGCGTTGATATTATGACAGGAAACTGGTTTCACATTGTCAATTATCAGTGGTCACCAACACTTGTCCTTGAGGTCCCGTAACCCTCTATGCCATATACTGTAGTCCTTTGTGTTTTTTTATTCTCCTATGAAATGAATACAGATGTATCATTTATTAATGCTGCTGCTGCTGCTGCTGCTACAGCTCCTACAGTATTGCACCGTTTTTATATCATATATAATGTGTTATAACACATTTTAATCATATGTCTAAATCTACTTAATCATATTATTTAATCATACTCTTATGCAATCGAAAAATATATTGTGTTTAAGGCTCTCATTTTGGTCAAATTATTAAAATGGACTCAATAAATGATTCATCAAGTAATCTTTTTTCTTATTATGGCTTAAATTACCATAACAATAACACTGAATATATTGTTTCAAGTTCAAATTTGTGTTGCCGTTGCCGAGCATATCTTCTGCCTAAGTGAATTTATTTGAATATTCCACAATCTCTCAACATTCTTGTTCTCGGCTGAATAGAAGAACTATAGCATGCCAAGAAAATACGGCCACAACCAGATTGATTTAGCGGTGGAATCATGCACCGCAAAACAAAACATTCGCATTTAGATTGAACGCCTGTGCCAGTGCACCTTGTGATTCCCCGTAAAAATACAATATTCTCTTCATCAGTGAGCAATTCGAATAATTCTCTTTGGCATTTTTTTTATTATGTTTCCATTGCAGGCTTGCAGATGCCATTTTGTTTGAAAAGGTATATTTTGAAAAATATCGAGTGTACAGAGTTTTAATAAATCACATATCGATCCATAAGGGCAGTGAACATATACCTCATGTATTTACTAGATATTGTATGGCTGTATATACGTTTATATAGGAACATGACTATCTGAAAGGATGCTCCGTCTGCGTGTCTGTACATGTGTGCACACACAGGTGCATACGTGTGCACATTTCTCTGTGCCTGACCGTGATGTCGGGGGTAAGCACATGCCTCTGTGTGTCTATCAGATTGACGTTAGAGACGTGTTAAAGGATAGCCTGAGAACATCCAGTGCCGGGCTGCATTTATCAACGCTTTCATCCGTGCTGTGTCCCCTCCTGTCTCCCCCTAGCTTTAGCTCTGCTTAAGAGAGCTAAGCTAGATGCAAACGTTAATCAAACCAAGACATATCCCTGCTGCCCCGGTGACGCCCTGAGCAGAATTTTAGCCTCGTTATTTCTCTTATAAGATCCCACACAGGGCTTTATCCATCTGAATTTGTCTGTTGTTGCTTTTCCCCCCATTGTGCTTTGAATAATAAGCCATCGAGCCTCGGGGTGTTAGGATAAGAACATGCCATAATACCCAAACAAGCCTGTGTTTGTGTATTTTTGTCTGTACGTGTTCGTATGCATGTTTGCATGTGCGTGCCATGTATGCGTGTGCGTGCCCTACCGTCAATGTGCAACCACTTCCTTATGCAGCTTTGTGTGTCTCTGGGTGGCTGGCTGGCTGTGTCCGTCCCTGGCTGGGTCTGAGCACGAACATAACGTTTGGTTGGTTTTCACAACCAAGTGTCACAGTACAGTACAGTACAGTACAGTACAGTACAGTACAGTACAGTACAGTACAGTACAGTACAGTACAGTACAGTACAGTACAGTACAGTACAGTACAGTACAGGGACACGGTAACTCTGTTGTGGGTGTTTGGATGTTCTGGGGACCCCCCGGTGACCCCCGGGGACCCCCACACGGTAACTCTGTCATTTCTCGACCGTTTCGGATGCGGGGTGGCTTGCCGGAACCGGCCCGGCACCCTGGGCGCGTTCCTGTGCGTCTGGAAGTTTCGGGACCCCCCGGGGTCGCCCACACAGAGTACCACTTACTTCACACAGTTACTTACTTTTCATCTTGTGCCAGCTATCCACGTTGCATTAGAATATTATAAGCAACTCATGCACTTATTTTATTAAATAAATGTTAAATATTATATTTGCTTAAATCAGCTCTTCGTGACACTTAAAATCCCCTATATCCTTCATGAAGGATCATGCTGTTCTCAACCCAAACCAGTAGTTTAATGGCCTATCTCAAGGGTGTGACCTAGGCCAGGGGTTCTCAACGTTTTTGGCTGGGGACCCCCGGGAATGCTTTGGTTACATACGTAACAGAGCGGCTTTGTTATTACCTATAGTAACACGCACGCACGCACGCACGCACGCACGCACGCACGCACGCACGCACGCACGCACGCACGCACGCACGCACGCACGCACGCACGCACGCACGCACGCACGCACGCACACACGCACACACACACACAGACACACAGACACACACAGCTCACCTGCTAGATTACTGTACCTGCCATAATATCTCACTCGGCATGAGACATGTTCAGGGTCTTGGAGAAGCTACAAATTTCAAAGCGCATTCATTTGGGATGATTAACTGTACATCTTTTAAAAATCTATGATTTTTAAAAGATGTAAAGTTAACCATCCCAAAGTAATGCACTAATCTGTAGCTTCTCCATGACCCTGTCTCCTGAATATGTGCCTTTTTAGAGACTGAATTAGAAACAGCTCTTCCAGCTTCCACCTGATTCTTGCCAGAGTGAGTGAATGGGAACTTTTCTCTAAGATATGAAGGAGAAAAAAAGCTAAACTGGAAGACTCTACAGAATTCTCACCCAGCTTTTCACACCCAATACGCCCACACACTTGTCCTCATCACAGCCAGAAGAAGGCCCGCTTTCAGGACACTGAGGGAGAGTATAGCGTCTGCAAGGCACATGCAGTGTGCTCAAACCAGGAGCTGATGTTTACTTTACAGCAGGAGCGTGTGTGTGTGTGTGTGTGTGTGTGTGTGTGTGTGTGTGTGTGTGTGTGTGTGTGTGTGTGTGTGTGTGTGTGTGTGTGTGTGTGTGTGTGTGTGTGTGTGTGTGTGTGTGTGTGTGTGTGTGTGTGTGTGTGTGTGTGTGTGTGTGTGTGTCTCAGACTCAGCTGCTTCCACTGCATGTCCACTGCAAATAACTTAATAGATTTAGCCTTCTATTCTGAAACGGCATCATGGGGAAGTGAGTGTGTGTGTGTGTGTGCGCGCGCACGTGCATATGCAACAGTATGTTTCCAGTATGACATCACTAGTTAAATGGACCTGGTGTAACATAATTAAATGGACCTGGTGTAACATAATTAACACTCTCTTAAACATGCACGCGCACGCGCACACACACACACACACACACACACACACACACACACACACACACACACACACACACACACACACACACACACACACACAGAGTTAGAGTATGGGGGATCCCAGCAGTACAGCTTTCTCATTTTGACTACATCACAGTCATGTATTTTAGTGTACAGAGAAAGCAGTGATAAACCATCAAAATATATTATCTCATTAATCCGCACTGAGATTTATACATTAGTATATGTAATTCATTTCACTGCAAAAATCTTTATTCGTCTTTCAGTCAGCCCTGGCCTTTTGAACAGAATTTTACACATATATGGTGCTTGTTCAATTATTACCCCATCACTGCAGTAGCTTCAAGGACTCATGCAGTAATTTGGTCTGACCAATAATGTGTCTTAACGAATTATTCGTCCATGTGGTTTTCAAGTAGGAAAATATAATGGTGCCAAATATGTCGGTGCCGAAATATCACGTCGCTGTCGGGCCGGAACCTTGTAAGTCCAAAACTGTAACTTTTATAAATTATGTAATTAAATGAATCGTCAATGCATCAAAAGTAATCAACAAAACGATACTATAAATACTGGTCAATCATTGGCCAAATGGAAAAAATAGACAAATCTACAAGCTCACAACATGTTGCATGACATGCGCTGTGAGCTTGTAGACCGGGTATTTTCCTACTTTTGAGTGACACTGTAGTATGACGAAGTATAGGGCATTGATTCACGAAAAAAGTAGAAATATGGAGACACAAGGAGAATCACCGGTCCCTCTCATGCTGCTGATAGAATGGAACAGCAGGAGAATGTGTGTCTGTGTGAGAGAGACAGAGGCTGGTGGCCACACACGAGTGCTCCTGCTGAGGGGGTCATTTAAGAATGAAAATAAGATACCCAGTGGAGCATTATAATGGAGAAAGGAAAAAAAAGTTGTTTTCCCAGTGGATGTTATTGTGTAGCAAAGGTAGGGTTTGATTATGCAAGGGGAAGGAGGGGGGTAAGAGCTGCGTGCGTGCGTGCGTGCGTGCCTGCGTGCGTGCATAGCATAACTGTACAGTTAAGTGTATGCATAATATGTATGACTAAGTGGTTCTTGACTGTAAAGTGTGTGCAGAATGCGTGTGTGTGTGTGTGTGTGTGTGTGTGTGTGTGTGTGTGTGTGTGTGTGTGTGTGTGTGTGTGTGTGTGTGTGTGTGTGTGTGTGTGTGTGTGTGTGTGTGTGTGTGTGTGTGTGTGTGTGTGTGTGTGTGTGTGTGTGTGTCGCCGTGCACGGCGCCGTGCACATTGCTTGTGCGAGCATGCATGTGTATGTATGTATGTATACGTGCTGCTATTGTTGAGTGTGCTTACCGCATCCATTCACAAGGTCACCTCCCCATAGTCACTGGGCTGATTTACAGCAGGACTCAATATGCAGATTTCCCTGACGGTGCTGCAGTGTCGGTGGTGTCAGTGTGACAGTCACAGCTACTCTATCTCACCGTTTCCCAAACAGTGGGTCGGGACCCATATGTGGGTCGTGGACAACTTTTTATGGGTCCTTTATTTTTTTGTATTATTATTAAGTATTATTTCAAAACTGTTTAAAAAAACAGTCCCCCAAAAAAGCAAGCTCACAAGCAACATTCACCCCAAAAAAAGCAAGCTCACAAGCTCACAACACGTCGCTTCGCGCCGCGTTGTGAGCTTGTACATCGGCTATTTTCACTATAGGGTCCCAGCCAGGGAGACATCACATTTCTCTTTTGGGTCACGGGTTAAATCGTTTGGGAACCACTGCACTATCTCATCCTAGATTTCAGTAGCAAAGTAATTTGTTAGGCCTGGTGTGAGAGTTGAGGAAATTCTACAGTATAAGGCAGTTCTGCATTTCCATTCAAGGTGAAGCCACATGCACAACCAAAGTTTATTGTAAAATCCAACCCCCCGATCAAGGCACATTCAAAAGAGCCCTCCTTCTCCAGCCCCCCAAACTAGTCTTTTAAGAACTTAAACCCTAGACTTAGTAAAAGTGGGTTGCAACTCTACTTGGACGGTTGGACCGCTTTTGTCCGTCTACACCAAAATGTCTTCTAAAGATATCCTGTTGCACATTCTGAGTTTGTAGATCTGCTAGTGTTGGCTAATGTTCCCCCCAGAATGTGGATGCCTGCCTGGGTTCAATTGGTTGAGCAGTATTCCACCTTTCAACACCACACCCTAAAAGTAACAGCTTCCTTAACCTCGGCCTCTGCAGGCTACCTATAGATCAAGACGACGTGTTTCCAATAGGTTACAATAGTATGGGCTTGGAGTGAAATAATGCCAACATATTAATAATAGTAATTTCATATTTTGTATAATATTACAAAGTGCTTCTCAAACTGCAATGCACTGTGACCTTGTAGATATTTCCAAATAGCTACTGTATGTATTAGCTATTCTCAAATGCAAAAAACTGTTTCTCAATTTGGTGGGGACCCCCTGGAATCCCCTCAAGGACACTTGGGGGTCCCCAGACCCAACTTTGAGAACCGCTGTTAGAAGGCATATGATATGACCCACATTCAAACTGCACTAACCAACTCTTGGGCAAAGTGCCTCTAATTAAAGTCATTTTCATCCACCACAAGCAGCAAAGCTGATTTTGCAAAGAAGCAGTGATTGAGTTGTTCACTTGACAGAGGCACTGACTATTGCATTTAGGGATATCCCAAAGCCAATGAATTTTTCCTCCCCATTTCAAAGGCATTACTAAGTTACATTATATCACATATTATTGTAAAATGGCATCCATGTGTGGAAAACTTTTACAGGGAAAGTTGTACTATTGTAGCTAGCAAGCATGTATGTCATTGTAATTCCTCAAGCTTTGAAAGGATTGTCCCGTGACTGTGACTTCAGTTGCAGTCATATGGTTTATACTGTAGTAATACTATAACAATAGAGAAGAGGGCATAGTATACGTCCTCTGAGATATTCCCAGGCATGGGAGAGTTACTTGGGAACATGTCCCTTAATTTCCATGTAGCCAGAAATAGCAAGTTATTAAGAGAATGGCAGGTGATGGGCAGATTAGGACGGCTTAGCAGAGGCCGGCCCCTTGATGAAGACACTCCATCATCCTATAGCGTTCCTCCCTGTCCCCTTTGCCCTCCTAAGCCCAATTTGGTACTTCGGCATACGTCGGTGTTGCATGCCAGAAATAGCCGCTCTACAAGTTCTCGACGCCCTGCGGTAGCGTCGCGACGCAAGCATGTGGATCGCCTATTTCTGGCACGCGACACCGTCGTATGACGGAGCATAAAAGAAGCATCGTTCTCTCCATCCCTCGAGTTCCTTCTCTCACAAGCCTCCTTATACCGTATGTAGATGGTTTCAACATTCTGTTGTTGCTAGGAGACGTGAAAACCAACATCCTGCCAAATGTTTGCACCACTA
The DNA here is from genome assembly GCF_951216825.1 of Electrona antarctica. Lineage (NCBI taxonomy): Eukaryota > Metazoa > Chordata > Actinopteri > Myctophiformes > Myctophidae > Electrona > Electrona antarctica. The sequence continues at coordinate 30,733,091 of NC_136797.1, forward strand.
GAGAAATAAACAGAACATAGATTACACAAATCTGACAGCCTCCCTGCCCAGTCTTTAGCTATTGATAGTAACAGTGTTGGAAAAAGTACTCCGAGTTTTATTTTACTGAAGTAAGAGTAGCATTACCACAATGCAGAAATACTCTAGTAGCCTGTACTTATAATATAATATAACGTATAATTTTGATGTACTTTTACTTTACTTGAGTGTCCATTTTTCAATACATTATACTTCTATACCACTACATCTGAGAGTATGTATTGTAAGTATTGTACTCACTACAATTATTAGAACATCTTATTTATAAGATACTTTGTAGCTTTAGATTATCCAAAAAGAACAAAACAAAACAAAAGTATCATAGTACAAGTTTACGATGTCAGTCAGGTATGATGTTGGTACAGTGGCGTCCGGCATCTCCATTTTTGACATAAGCTTGTTACTTGTGTATTTATTTTGGGCAAGCGTAGGAGGACAAGAAATGACAGCCCTCTGGCAGGTTGAAAAACAGATGGCGAAAGGTAGGCATTGAAATTATAGTCATTACTACATGCACATAAATCAGTCATCTAATAGCATTTTTTTTAAGAACACCAAAATGCAGTCAGTCAATGCACATTTCATTTGACATAATTATAGCTGTGATCCTTCCCACTCTGTCTTACTTTTAGGCCATGTGTCCACTGAAGCCCTGTAAAAAAGGGGTGTTACTGTAGCTGTTTTGTTATGAAGTTCATGGCCCAAAACGGGGATCTGACCTCGTTTTACACCCAGCACCGACATGCTCTCAAGTTGGAATTGAAGCTGAAGTGCAGGACCTATCAATGTCTCTACAGAACTCTATGGGTTTTCCGTAATAGTCTTACATTTCTTATTTTCTTATTTCAAATGTATGAATGTATACTAATAATACGTATTATTATATTGCTAACTGTTAAGTTAAGTGACTTAACAGTTAGCAATGTCAGTAAATGTTTTCCAGATGTGCTATTTATTTATTTTATCTAACTCGTCAACATAGCGTATGTGAAACTGCAAAGTACAGTACATTTCATCTATACTTACATGTGTGGTCTGTCTTGACAGAAGAAAAATATAGCTCATATCTGTAAGCCATGAAATTCAACTCTATTGCGTGTTAAGTCCCAGAGCTGTACTTTTGCTTTGGTCAGCATAATTCATCACTGAGATGAACACAGGCATTGTAATTTTTCCACATGCGCTGGGATGGAGATTGAAAAAATCATTCACCGTTGCCTCATAAAGATGTTCCAAGAATTACAGTATGAATTACAGTACAGAATGAGAGAATTACATTGGACAAAGCAAGAGAATGGCTCTGGGACTTGTTTTAACAAGTTTTTTTGTTTTGTTTTGGCAAGATTAATCATACTTGTAAGCAGTGTTGTGCGAGTTGACAACTTCACAAGCGCTAGCTCAAAGTTCTGTTCTGTTAAAACTAGAAAGCGGCTCTCTGCAGAGCCCGTATCTTTTTCACTTTAGACGTGCTGAACCAACAGACGAGTCTGTATAGGCTGTGTCTTCTCGCGTGTTGAAGTCCAAGTTTCCATGTGGGTAGGGCTGTTTGTTGATGGTTCCGTATGTCAGATGGAAACACAGTGCAGATCCTGCGGCAAAGACGTTTGTGGGTCTCGACTTCTACTTCTGTAGTACTGTCCCTTTATCGCCGAGGGTAGTGGACGCAATTCTAATAGATTGTAGAATCACAGCATGTTACTAAGGTAACGTAGCAGGGAGTCCTTGCTTCAGGAGAGGAGGTTACGCATGTCTTGTCACAGACGAAGATAGTAGAAGAGTTGGGTCACTGCCAACTGCAGGGGCTACATCCAATGATACTGCAAGATGCTGTAGTTTTCTACCTTTAAATACATTTTAGTGAGTTCAATGATACTTGTATGTGAAAAGCTTTAGATATGATTACGGGGGGCCAGTGCCCGTGGGAGACTTGGTGCATTCATAGTTGGATACAATATATTCCAATTTCCCGAGATCGAAGCAAAAGTGTCTGTGTCAAAGAAGTCAAAACACAATGTTGGACATTAACGCCTTCCAATTTTCTGGCTTAGGTGGTTAATCAGATAAGAGCAATAAAACCAATAAAAAGGGAGATTGCCTTGTCTTGGTAGGTGGGTTAGAAATTGTTATTTTAAACCAACACAGGATTTGTGGGTTAATGGCCTGGTGTTTATAGGGAGAGAGACAAGGCCATCTAAGGATCCAAATCTCCTTCAATGGGCATATGTAGTAATATGTTTATGTGTTCTGTCTGTCTGTCTGTCTGTCTGTCTGTCTGTCTGTCTGTCTGTCTGTCTGTCTGTCTGTCTGTCTGTCTGTCTGTCTGTAGTGTGTCAATTTCAATATAACTTTAACATTTTGGGGGATTATACAATTGCCATAGCTAATGATACCCTCATCATTATTTCAAATATGTCACATTTCATATCACAAGCTGTGAAACTGTACTTGGAGGGGAAAAAACAAAACAAACAGCCCCAGCATGTGTACTGGTAAAGACATCACATGTGAGCTGCTCACACAATCCAAAGAAAACCGTCTGACATGTACAGGTACACAAGTAACACATTTTTTTATTTCCTTCTCGGAGGAAAGCATTCAGCATCTTCATGTTACACTATGATAATATAGAACTGCCCACAAATACAAACCACAAGAGTAAAGAGGGAAAATATACCCAGAGCATCAAATGGATGCATGACTGCTGTGCTGAAAAACACATTAACTTTTAAATTGTTCTGAGCTTTTGGTCGAGCAATCATTTCTAGTGCAAACTTTAGAAATACATTTGTCCGGCAAAAAAATGCATCCCAGACTCTTGAAAAAGGACCAAAAGAATTGACTAATCTCGAAAAGAAAAAAGCTATTCAAGCTTCAGTGACAGCAGTCTGAAAATGGTGCAGCACGTCACAGTCTTAGTATCAGTTTTCAAAAGACTAGGAGCTGTAGTGTATTTGGTTATTCGAATAATTATTTAACCATACCCTAGCGTCCTTTCTCAGCATGTCATAATAGGTGAACAATCCGCCCATTTTCTGCAAAGAGATGGTGTAGATAGGAAGAGGAGAGGGCCAAGTACAGACGCCTGGGAGACCATGAATTAAGTTTATAGGGTTTAAGTGTCTAAGAGGGAGATGCTGTACTGTAGATGCTCTTTAGAGACACTTTTTTCGAAAGCAAAGAAATAGTGTAATCATTACCATACTGTCTGTGCTCCACATTTGCACACCACCACCACTACACTAAAATATGTTACAATGAAGCTGCATTATTTCATTTCATTATCAAAGTGGTGTAGACCAAAAATCATTTGTGCCACGAAATCGCCGCAATTGTGGGCATTCATCATTGACTTCATCATCGTGACTTTGACTTTTCATGTACAAAGCTCAATTCACCATTTGTCAGCCTTCTGATTGGTCCCTGACTGACTAACCAGCAGGCTCTTTCTGCCATGTTCCGCCCTGGTTCCGCCTTTTTGCTAATTTACAATTTAGGCATTTAGCAGACGCTCTTAATCCAGAGCGATTTACATTAAGCAAGAACAAAAACATGGCGATACATCATGAATCATATGTAAGCTACGAACATAACAGTGGAATATATCTATATAATGAAACTATACATATACTATAGTGCTATGTCTACATAAAATGCTATCTAAGTTACATAAGTTGAGCCTTTGCATTCGCCTGTAAGGGCTAGGGCGAGTGCTATACAGTAGCAAGTGCTACGGTCCAAGATGGAGTCTGAAGAGGTCGGTTTTTCAGACTACGACTAAAACATAATTTTTGGAAAAACAAAAAACACATGATATGTCAGTCACCATGCATGCTGCACCAGTGATGTTCCTTTTTTACTGACATCAAGTTTAAAATAAGAATTTAACGCACAGAATATCAATACGAAGAAAATTAAGTTAGATGTTTAATCATTCAGCAATTTAGACATATGAGCGCATACAGTATGTGCAAGAGGGTTTTGGGAGCGCTGTGCTGGAATATCTTCATGATATGGAGACATTGGTGAAGTGAGTCATTTATGCGCTCTGTGTTCCAGTTGCGTTCCGACAATTGCTTCTCGCTGGATATTGTTTGATAAAGAGACAATACACCTGAATTATAACAATTGCTTCAGACTATATGGCCGAGTCAAACTGCCAGTGTCCTTACAACAATCAAATATCTATTTTTGCACATCTCCACTTAAGTGCGCACTGCTCGTGCTCAGGGTTCAAATTAAAACCCAAACTTCATGATGATGTGATTGGTGTTAAAGGTTGGTCTATACGGGATACAGACACCGTAGCTATTTATTATTTATTCATGGTTCAGGTTTTCGTTCATAGTATCTTTACTTGTGTCTAGAATTAAAAAAGAAGATGCATAATTATCTTTTTCTTTCTTTTCTTGTTTTGTCACACACGCACTGCTCATAATGAGATAAATGAACAACACACAGTTGGGCTTGCAAGTTGTGCGTGTGAGAATATTTAAGGGTGTGTTATTTAGTCTGTTTCAGCTGTGAGATTTTTCAAATGAAGGACCAAATTTACACTAGGATTGGCTGTAAAGTATTGCTTGATAAATCCCACGTGAACCATGGCAAAATTAAAATTGGTCTGTACACTCCATTGATAAATGAGGGCCAAATGAGGGCCAAGACATTTATTCTTAATCTTTTTAATTTCAAGGCCCCTAGTTTACTTAACTTCACTTTATTTGTTTATTTGGACGGGACAATGCACATTGAAGAACATTCAGAACATGAACGTGAACATGATCTCGTGTACTGTATAATGAAGGTGAGTGTAACATTTGGTTTAACAAGGCTTTTGTAGCTTTTGTCATTTCGTAGCTTTGTATACTGCAGTCGTATCCAGTTGAACTTGGATTGTAGCTTTGTAGATTTCGCTACAAACGCCGCGTGTAGCTTTGAATCTTCATGCCACTGGCTTCCATTGAAAATGAATGGTAGCTTTTAGCTTTGTATCTGCCAGCCAGTGTGTACAAAAATGGTTCCATTTGTAGACTCGTGGATTTACAGAGCCGCAAGGGTCAACTTGATCTCTAAACTATCAATCATTTTAGCCCCTGGGGTACCCAGCATGTCCCCAGGCATCTGAAGCCCCCTCTTCACTGAAGCAAGGACTCCCTACTACGTTGCCTTGGTAGCCTGCTATTACAATAGAACTACATCCACTCCACTGTCACCAGAAAGCCCACCCTCAGCGAATACAAGAGTGTACCCCTTGGGGGGGTCCCAGGCTGCACATTGAAAACCAGTGCTATATTGTAGGTCAGTGGTTGGTTCTCAAATATTTTCATGTCAAGGACCTGATCTGATCTATTTGGCCACTCCTGAACCCCCATAAGAGAACAATTTTATTAGGTTTTTCTAAATTATTAAAAAACTTTCAAAAATAATTTGAATAGCCTAGATTATATAAGATTATTTTAAATATATAGGCTATTATTTCTGGGAACCTCATGGAACCCCTCAAGGACCCCTGGGGGTCCCCAGACCTCATGTTGAGAACCAGTTCTGTATGACGTCACAGAGAGTTTGTACAAAGAAGACAACATTTTGGCACAGAAACTTGATTGATTGGATAGATACTTTTCTTTATGACAGGTGACAAGCAGCGTATGTGTTACAGTACCACCGTTACTGACTGTGGGTGACGATATTGGAAGAGCCCATTGGATTCAAGCATTGTGTTCTGCTTAATAATCCAAACCCCCCCCCTAAGTCCCCCTTGGCCCATTTCAGTCCTTAGATTGCTCCTTGTATTTTTATTACGTTCCACTGCATTTTCATAATCCACAACACAATTGGAGAGAGAGAGAGAGAGAGAGAGAGAGAGAGGAGAGAGAGAGAGAGAGAGAGAGAGAGAGAGAGAGAGAGAGAGAGAGAGAGAGAGAGAGAGAGAGAGAGAGAGAGAGAGAGAGAGAGAGAGAGAGAGAGAGAGAGAGAGAGAGAGAGAGAGAGAGAGAGAGAGAGAGAGAGAGAGAGAGAGAGAGAGAGAGAGAGAGAGAGAGATGCTGCTTTTTTATGGGGGGTCATTCAGATTACAAGGGTCAGTCGCTATAAAGCCTTATGGATGAGCGTGTCTCTTTGTCACTATGGATAATAATTCTTAGATAAGAATTTCAACGTGATAAAACTGCCACGTGCAATATGGTAATAATATGTATGACCGAGAGAGAGAGAGAGAGAGACAGACAGACAGACAGACAGACACATAGGCCCTCATTTATCAACCGTGCGTACGCCAAAATATGGGTGTACGCCGAAATTACCGCAATTTTCGGCATTTATCATTTGCGCCAACGTTTGATTTTGAACTTGAGCCAAGACAAAAACCACGTCTGGTCGGGAGCTGTCGTACGCTTTGTCCTCACCTGTTTTTCTGTCGTAGAACAGCGGAGCAGCATTGTTTGACCAGCTGAGAGGCTTTCACAGGCATCGAAACATATGTATTCACTCCTAAAATGTTTATATAAAACTGTATAGGTATGTATATGGGCTAAATGTAAAAAAAAAAAGGGGGGAAAAAAGTAAAGGAATACATTAATGATGTGTCTTTGTGTCATATGAAATTAGTAGGAGATTTCCAACTTTACAAGCAAGCAATTAAAATCGCGCATTTAAAAACAATGTTGCAAGTTAGATGCGTAAGCCATTTAAACAGTGTTTTGCATGATGAGCGCATACATGCGAGGATTTGGGCTGTCTGTGCTGAAATATTTCCATGACGGGACGTTGGAGAGTATAGTGCAGTACGTGCTGCAGCGCGGAGAGTCCCAACATGGGTAGCCTACTGTAGCCTAATCTACAGCAGGCCGATGTCTTTTTGGAGTTACAGTATGTGCAATCTCCTCCTCGTTTAATAAACCCGACGCGTCGCTCGAATGCCAAATGTGCCGTGCCAGCGCAAGTGGGAACGCATCGGAGATAGTATAGGCTAAGCCAGCCTGCAGCCCACCACCACCACCACCACCACTGTCCAGTGACACATGAGGCTACGGTTTTGCCTGCAATATTCATATAATTGACAGTTGACAGCGAGGCAATTTAAATAGACTGTCGAACGGTCAATTGGTCACGGTGTCACGGACGGACCACAGTGATAGAGAGACAGACAGGACAGGAGATGCACCTTGCAAAACAGCAGCGTGTGTGCGCGCCTATTTGTTATATAATTCATGGTTCACAGGTTCAGGTTTTCGTTCACTAATATATCTTGTTGTATATTAAATTAATAAAGACTTTAATAATTGAATATAGGCCTACAACTAACAACAGTGACAGTTGCTTGCAAATTGCGATATGTGCGTGCATGCGTGCGGGGGGTGAGGCCGGCAGCAAGGGAAGCGAAGCGAGAGGAGAAACAGACAGGGTAGTCCTACAGCTTTATTTAATTCATGCAGGTTTATTTATTTAAGATACAACAAGTTGCGTGTGCGTGCATGCGTGCGTCTGTGTGTGTGTGTATGGGAGGGGGGCAGGGGCAGCAAGGCAACTTAATATAAGTAGTACCCGGCACATAAGGCAAGCGAGTCAAACTTTTTTTCTTCCTGTAACCATGGTTTCCAGGTCGTATTGCAGTTGTTCATGTCGCAAAAACGAGGGCGAGGCTTGATTTCATAGGGCGTGCCAGATAGATTTCAGCCGTCACATTTATAAACGTCCGAACGAAATTAAGGAAGAAACAGCTGTCTGCGATCACTTTGTAAATGCCGACCCAACGTGGGTGTACTACGAATCCTACACTCGAATTTGGGGCAGATTTTACACTCGATTGATAAATGAGGGCCATAAACTAATAAATGTCTTATAAGTTGAAAGGCAGACAAACTGCATTGTCATTAGTGTGCATGAATTGTTTAGAAGCTTTAAAACAAACTGACGTTCTGATAGTAATGCATTACTGCTTGACATAAGGAATGAATTACCCCCAATACTTTGACTACTCATCGGGCTGAGGCTTGGGGGAGCTCATGTTTCTGTTTTGGCACCTAGGTGGTACATGTCCGGAGGCGACAACGGACAGATATTCACTGCCAGGCTTACCATGCATCATGCAACATGACCTTTTTGAAATTCATTCAGAGAAAAAAAATAAAGAACAAGAAACACAACAAAAAAAGGAGGAGAAAGAGTGCTGTCAGCATGCTATCAAGATGGCAGCGTGTGATAGGCAAGGCCTGAACTGTAATCGATCTGCACATGCACTTTATGCAAGAGAGCCTTTCAAAGACCTTGTTTTGGCAGCGCTCAACACTGCAGATACAGGTTGGGATGGCCGGCTGAAAGCCACATCGGTGTCTGGCATCTGTCACAAACAGAACGTTCAGACACAGAACAAGTGGCATAAAAGTCCTCACATTTAAAAAAAAAGGAAAAAAAGTTAAGATGACAAAGTGTTGCACATATTTGCATCATGCTGTCGTAAGTGATTATATCATTCTTGTGTGGCTTTTATCATTATTTTATGATATTACATCATGGTACCGCCATGCTTCTTAAGATATGAATTAGTTACATGATTTGCTCAACAAACTGAGTAAGTAGAGACGTCGTCTGGGGGTCAGATTGGTCGCCAGTTCGAACCTCGGTCGCCCAGTCTATGTGTCAAAGTGTCCCTGAGCAGGAATACCAACGCACAGGCGATCAGATCTCAGATCGGCGAAAACCACAGTTTAAAAAATGTCCCCCAAAAATGTTAAATATGAAGGTTTACACCCTTGCCAACCAAGTGGTCAACTCCTACAGGTAACTGTTCCCTGGGTGCTGTATTAATAGCATAAGCTTCTACTAATATTTAGTAGGATGGGTAAATGTAGAGGACACATTCCTGTGTACTTGGCGAACGCCCCAGCAACTCAAGGGGACACCATTTTATTATTATACTGAACACAAACGTGTCATGACTATAGTTTGTTCCTGTCTGCCTCTGTCTGATTTTGAATTTTATCCCGGCGGCCTGATGCCAAGGGTAAGATATGCATCTGTCTAATTTCCTGCTTGTCAGCACACCATCTGGCATGGCATCAACATTAAAGACAGGAAAATGGTGTCACATTGTCAATCTCACACACACACACACACACACACACACACACACACACACGCACACGCGTGTCAGATACTGCTCTAGCAGAAGGCACATGCAGCCTCCTATAAGGTTTTTGGCGGTGAGCATCTTGGAGACAGATTGACAGATCTTGTTTGTCCATCACTTGTATATTTTTGTCAGACTGTGTTTGGGCTGTAGCTCCTGGTGTGATCATGGATGTTCTCCATCCCTCCAAAGCCTTATTTTCAGAAGACTGAGAATCAGACCCTAAGATTTTATATTTTTTGTAGAGATAACAGAAAGCGGCATATTAGTAATAATGTCAAAGAAGGACTTCTCACTTCTGTACACATTACAGTAGTTTGAGTATAGTCTGAATTAAAAAACAGATATTACTGTCAACTCTTCGTCATCATTATGCCTCTAAAATAAATGTATGTCTGGAATATTTAGCTAATTGGTTTACTATTTGAAGTTTAGGTAGGGTTTTTTTATGCTGCACTGCTAGGCTTATAGGGTCTCTAGGTAGACAGAATGGAAAGCTTCCGCGACAACTGTTTGTTTTCCTCCAAGAGAGGCTGCTCCATCATTATTACAGAGCTAGTAATGGCAAATACTGTGTACATAATGAAAAGATTTTCTTCTGTGCAAGCATCCATCCACATCCATTTTTCAGAAGACTTAAAAGCCTGATTTATGCTTCAGTGACAATCTGTCGACATGACACATGGCAAAAATATTTTTTTTCAACTGGAAAATATGTTGATGATACAAAGGCACTTTGTCCCCGGGGCATCATGATAATACCTGTCTAAGACACCTTGAAGTAAAATGTGCTTAAGGTTCTTGCCAATATTCTCCTTTCGCTCTGTTAATCTCCTTTGCTGAGTAGCATCTAATCGGGCTTCTTGGAACCATGTGGAAGTACTGTTGAGCACTGCCAGGTAGCTCTTAATGAGCAAAGGCATCAAAAACAGGGTTCATGTCAGCCCTTTCTTGTCTTTTTCAAAAGAGCACACTCTTTTAAAAGTGTGAGAGGTGGTAAACTTAAGAGCAGCTTCTCCACATTTGAATTGTCCAATTATCTCTTCTGACTGGAGTATGCCATGAGAAAACGGGGACCACTGCAGCAACTTTATAGCATGCCCTTATTGTTTATGATAGGGACCAACAGCTCTTTGAAGAACAGTGCCTATTAATGTTTCACTTATTTTAAAAAGAAAATAAAGCTTTTAAAGGTCCCTTAAATGAACCCAAGCTCCAGAAGTGAGCGGCAAAGCGGGACACACTATTGTTGGTTAAATAAAAGAGGAGACTTGGTATGTCCAATATAGAAAGGCTGTGTGAATCATTGACTCAGTTTCACCTCTCATTTGCAATAGAGCGTAGTCCTAACGCCCATAAGTGAGTTCGTAATGGGATTTCTTGCCATATTTTCAATATGTTTTTCACCATATTAGGGTTTTTGCTTCATGCAGAAAATAAGGTATGAGAGTTTCATATTTTGTTCTGCCATATTAAACTCATCAATATCCCAACCATGAATGGTGAAGGCATTATGTGCTTTTTAAAACTAATTATATGAATTGCCTTTGTGGTTCAAAAAAGCGTGTTGATTCGGGATAATTACCGTGTTGAAACAAACATGTTAATATCATAAGCCTTTGTTTGCCAGTTTGCCAGAGAGCTTATTATTTTCTAAATTCCAAATCCAAAACTCAATGGAAAAAATCAATAGGGAAATCTGTGGTGGGACCTCATGGTGTGAGTAACTTCCAGGTTGGCCTACAGAAAGCTGTCATCCCCGTAGTGCTCTGTTGCTGTGAATATTGGACTTTGTTCTTTTGCGAGAATCTGATAGTTTAACACATGACTCTTGGGCTCTCTATGGTGCTAAACGTGTGTGCTAACTTTTGTGTGCATAGTGCATATGAAAGTCTGAGTCGATCAGACAGGCAGACAGCCTAATAACTGTCCAATTATGCATAGCCAGCGCTATATCATCATGTATAATTCACCATCTTATTATGAACTAATGTTTCTCGTGCTTGATTAGTGGAGTGATTCTTTTTGAAAATAACTTTGCCAATGCAAATCATCTATAGAGGGTATGCGCGTGACATCATCATCATACCAGGAAGTTATGCGGGAACGCCTACTGACTGGCAAAAAACTACTTTCTGGCCTTGACAGCCCATACATCCAAACAGAAAAGTCCTATTTGATTGCAAGAAATTACTTTAAACAACATTAAATTCCCTTTGTCACTCACTTTGCCACTCGATTTGCCACTCGATCTGCCATTCACTTTATGCATGCGCATACCCTCTATTGCAATGTTGTTACTGGAAAAACAGCAACATTTTTGGATTTAAAGATTTAAAAGGGTCACTATCATACAAGTTCAAGCTGTGGAATGTTGGTGATATGAAGAAAACAACATTTTAGCTTTCCTTTATACTTCCCAATATAGCCACAATAACCACAGTGGCATACAGGAATGCAGAAACTGATGCACACATAATCCCATATCATGCACACGCACACACACATTCTCTGCAACTGCTTATCTCATTTGCGTGCTAATTCTTTTGCAGGTGACAGAAACACGGACGGGGCCGCTGGGATGCAGTAGCTATGACAATCTGGACTCGGTTAGTTCCATCCTCCTGCAGAGCCCTGAGAGCAAGCTTCATCTGCAAGGTAAACAAACGCAGCACACTGACAGCCCTGCACTACAGGGCCATCTATACAACGAGGGTTGCAGGAGGTCAGCATCAGGGTCAATACTTTATTTTAGCCCCAGTCCAATCCTAAAATGAAAAGAACATTCTGGTCATACATCAAGGAATCCTGTTAAGGGGAGTTGGGGTATGGTTTTCACCATCCCGTGAATTGAATATCAATTCGTTTTTTGAATTAAGTGCGATGGTTGGGATGAAATTTGCTTCTGATTCTCCTCTGGGGCTTTGGGTAAGATTCGCAGCCCGCCACGTCTGTTCTTATTTCAGCACTACATGGTCTCTACAGTAACTCTTGATGAGTCCTGCCTTTGAATAAAGCAGAACAATAGCGTGCACTGTGCAAACTCTTCAAAGTGCTTGTGATGAGCAGAAGCTAGCAGTTATGTAGGTTTTTGAGTGGCACAGCATGTCCCTATGGGACTATGTGACTGACTATGTCCCAATGTTTAGAGTACCAGTAGGGGCAAAAGTGACGCTGTTGTGCCAGAAACCGAGAGAGAGAGATAGTGTTGCACTGTTGCCTGCTAATTACAGAGAGAGAGAGAGAGAGAGAGAGAGAGAGAGAGAGAGAGAGAGAGAGAGAGAGAGAGAGAGAGAGAGAGAGAGAGAGAGAGAGAGAGAGAGAGAGAGAGAGAGAGAGAGAGGCAGGGGGAGAGGGGAGTTGAACCACTCAGTTCACACGGGTGTGATTTTACTGTATGCATAATGTATGTTCAAATGGAGGAAACTATTAATACAGAATGTATGCTACATATGTAATGCAGTGCCTTTCACTATTTAAACTTGAATCCTGCAGCGGGGGAAGTTTTTTCATAAATCCACAATTGTGCATGTGCAAGTAAATCCAATGGACTACACCCCCCCCCCCAACCCCTCCATGAAGCATTTTGTCATGTGTCATTATATAAAACTAAGCCATTAATGTTAATATTTATGTATTAGCCGTTTGTTTTAAAAACACTAAAACAGTGATGGTTAGTGTGAATTATTGCGTTTTGGGAGAAAGAATGATGAAAGCCAGTGAAACAGTGGTCAAGTGAGTATAGTGATCATTTCTTTGATTTATTGGAGTTTACCGACGATATTAAAAAAAAAACTCTTTAAGCAGCTCAGCCTCAGACTATTTTCAACTCTGTCTTCCCAGCCCTCCCCAAAGGCATCATTATTGCTCTTCTGGATTCAGAGAATTACGTGGTCTGTCAAAGACATACTTTCAAGTTCCCCCCTGCCACTTAGTAAAAGGAGTCTATGAGCCCTATTAAGCAAGACGAAAAACCCATGCGGTAATACAGATTTCGCCCTCGCTCTGCGCCTTTTCGTATTATGGAAGCCGTGGTGAGCGCTCACTCATATGGAATACCACGTTCCTGCATAATTTAGCTTTGCGCTAATTTGCGCTAATTTGCTATTAAGCCCCTTGACCTAAAAACACTCAGCGCATACCGATTCCGCCTGGGTCTGACCACGTCTTAAAAGCAAAAAGCACTGTTTCATTTTACACTTGAGCGGCTCTGGAGTGCTGCTGGAGTGTTGCCATGTCTGTTTATTATAAGCGGCTTCTTTTTCTGCAAAGATGCTTGTAAATATTGGTAGTTGTGGTTGCTTTTCTTGTTTCTAAAGTGCTTATTTGGGCTTTTCTCCTAATGTTGTTTAAACCAGTGATCCTCACACAGCGACATTCCCATGTCAAGGACCCCCAGATTAATGCATTTGCCCAACTAAGCCAGTGACCCCCATGACAGATTTGTGTTTTTAAATGTTTCAATAACATTTTTCAAAAATATTCCACAATTGTCACTTTTTTCAAAGATTACTTTTGAAAATAGCAGATCTACCAGCTCACAATGCATCACATTCATTCATTAAAACAATGAACTCTGACTGCAGGGGGATATATATTTATAATGATCATTCTAACAATGTGCAAGAAAATATGTAAAAAGAAGGAAGAACTTTATATTTGTGGACAATCAAAATATGCTGGAAATTTTAATGTGGTGTCATTAAAAGGAATCTTGATATGGCAGACTCACTATCTAGAAAATAAAAACATGGCACTTCATTTAAATAGGTTGTAGACCCCTGTTATATGCGATTCTTTTGGGAGTATGTTTATAGACCTATTTACTTGTTTCTATGACACATGGCAACAGCGAGTTTTCTGGCTTTCTCGTTGAGATTATAAAGGGTCATATATCGCTCATTTCTCAACCTTTTTTAGAAATTAAAACATCTCCATACTCATTGGGAGGTTTGCTTTCATACGCTGTATCACACCCGACTCAATTCTTCTTCAATAATATGCTACGAGCGAAGACCATAACATTGGGGCCGCAGCAATACGCATGGCGCACGTATGGCATTTCAACTCATTCCTTCGTCGTGACTCGAATGAAATAAAATAAAATAAACGTTATTTTACTGGTGTTTTTCAATAGAAACAAATAAAGAGCGTGTGTGCAACAGTCAGTGCATATACGTGCATGCACTATAGGCTATATTTCCTCCTTGTCGGGATGGTGAGCTGAGCTCTTCACAGCCCGTTTGTCTTTCATATAATTCTTATAATATTTGATATTATAAACACTCATGGTTCTCTCATTTCTCAACCGTTTTTTAAAATGTAAAAATCCCCATATTCCTTAGGAATCTTGCTTTCATTCGCTGTATGGTACATGGTTCTATTTTTATCGAATTAAACAATATCAAACGAACTTGTATGTTCGGGGGTTAGACGATTCTGGGAACATTACGCATGGATTGCCAATTTGCCAGCCAATGCTGCGTATCTACTCGCAGTTCCATTCCGATCTGAAAGGTATAGGTAGGTGCCATTTCAAAGTCTTAGTTATTCATTTATGAATCAAATGAACTAGAATAAAGATTTTTACAGCTGTTTTTCATGCTTAGAACAGAAACAAATTAAGTGACGATGTGCGTATATCTCCCTCCCTTAGCATATGGCTGCGCCGCTGTAATGACTTTCCAATGAAAACTGCAAGTTACTTAACAAAATAGAGACATAGGCCTACAAGCTATGCACATCATGGCTGTGACAGCTTGTGGATCTGTTCTTTGGAGGCATAAAGGTGACAGCATGCAGTGCAATATGAATAATTAACCCAAATGTGACAAACAAAGTCATGTCATGTCTATATGGTGCCAGTCTGCAGAAATGTAATACCACTTGCCGAAAAGGGCGCATCATCAGCTGGTGTCGTAAAGAGAATAGTACGGACATGTTCATTGGGTAAGCCTCAAAACTCCCTTAAACACTCCCATGACTAATTCAAGGCCGTTTTGCTCACACCACGGGGTGTCGAAAGCGCTTCTTACCTGGCCCATAATTGTAATATGACATTGCACCCGCCCCCACGTCTTAAAAACTGTAAAATTATATGTAATTAGATTCCACTTGCTTAATAGGGCCCTATAGGTTTTATAAAGGCTTTATTGTCATGCATCCAGTGTATTTAACTCAGTTACTTTGAAGTCAAATGTGTTGCTATCAAATTGATATATGACAGACCCAAGAAGAATCATTTATCTTTTGGCTTGATACAAACTCTGAGTGAATGGAAATGGTTTTCAGATCAGCTTTTGACTTGAAAGGTGTTTCCTTTTATATTATGCCAAAGTGTAGCTTTATATAGTGTTCTGCTGTTGACAATCCATTCTCTTTAAAGCGGCCATAATGTTTGCTTTCAATTAGGGGTGTTTGTCACCAGACTGATGCATTTGACAATCATGGCACTCTTCAAAGAGATGGCACTTCACACCGGCATCCTTAGAGTGCTTTTAGGGCTACGCCTCTCCAATACACTCATAATGATACTCTCTCTTGATTCACAGTACAACATCATCCTCTCATGAAAACCACATGCATATTAAGATATTATCCCTTTCACCTCAAGGCAACTATGTTTATTAGTTGAGCTTGACATCCAGTGTCTATAACATAGCTGTGGGCCAAACCTTTTCAATCACTTTGAGTGTTTTTACTGTGTATTGGATGGGTGGGATGTGCTGTAGCATTTCAGATCAATTCACTTCTTTTCGTTTAACCATATGCAGTTCAATCTATCTCCAGGGAATTATTTGTAGTGACGCAAGTATGCCAGATGGTGTGTCTTTGTTCTTATTTTTTGAATACCAGGGTTATATTTTGACAAATAGGTACCCATTAATATCAAGAAGCACAGTACAAGAAGTCATGGGCCACCACTCTGTCTGTCAAGCTCATGCACGTGACATGGTGGTTGACAAACTGATGAGTTTGTTACTACACGCTGCAGTCAGCATCAAACCACAACAGCTGACCCCTGCGATTTCAATACGATATTCAATCACAAACCCTCAACAGCCAGGAAAGACTGAATGCTTGCTTGTGTGGGTGTGCGAGCGCACACATGTGTGTCTCTATACTTCTGTATATTGTCCCTGTCTGGCAGAAACCAGTTACCTAATCTTTTCATTTATTTTTGTATGGGGTGCTAGCCCCTCCTATGTGTGAATCAGACATGATTGGCTAATCACCCCATAGCAATGATTTGATTGGCTGAGCAAAGGGGACACATTGAGGATAAAAAGTGAGGACAGAAAAGTGAAGACGGAAAAGTGAGGACACGCAAATTGCTTCTGACAAAACCAGCTAACTCCGTTCACGGCCAACGTGGACAATGGTCTCGTAGTCTAACGCCTAACACAGCAAGCTATGGAAGTGATTGAAAAGTGGGGGTTGAAGTATGTACTTACACACTTGGATAGGCCAAGCACAATGATTGACGGAGAACAATGAAAACCGGTCCTGTTGGGAAGAACCAAGTGAAAGAAACAGAGGGGTATCGTTGACCAAAGTTGTACTTTAATTCAGAAAAGCTGTAGTATTATATATATATATATAAAACCCGGACTATTTTATTATCAAAATTGGATCACCCTCCCTTGGTCTCGAAATAAAATTAGCTCACCCTCCCTCTGACTAAAATTAATAAGACATGGCCCTCCCCTATTTTCCTCCAGGGCCCCCTTTTCTAAATTTCGACTGGTCCCTTATTGCTGATTGCATGAGCGTTTCTTTTTTATTTATTTATGTTTTATTTATTTGCAGATTGCGTGTTTCAGTGTTTGTATTCATATACTGTACATGTATACACATAGTATAGTTAGTTAGTTTGTCATTAGCATGCGCTAATGACAAACTAAATACAAATTGATATGCAATAGTTTCACTCACAAGGTGACCACCCCAATTGTCCCTTAATCGTGTGCCAAAGAACATCATCAGTATCTACAAGTGAATTAAGAAAGGTCACATTGGGGGAATTGTGGTTGCCATTAGTAAGATTGAATTGCAATCACTCTCTCTTGTGAGTTGAAGTAATACAGAACAGAAGAAAGACAAAAACAAAGAGCAACATTTGTATGATTATAAGTAAATGCATACGGGATGTAGACTCTTGGCCATGGGGATACTCATTCTAATGTGTTTCCTTTATCCAGGGCCACTTAGGAAAATAGATTTTTGTAGTATAGTATCAAATTAGAGCATATTGTGGTAATTAGCAGTCAATTGGCAACTTGGTTCATTCATTTGGGACAGTCTTTTCTTCTCTCTTCTTGTGGTGGTTCATGAAAGCAGCTTGGACAATAGGCACGATTGTCTCTGGGGGGGTAAAAGAAGACGGTTGTCCTTCAGCCCCACAAAGAGACCACATTGATCTTTATAATGTTCTCGAGACAATGCCTGGAATAACAATAGCAACAACAGCTGTAGCATTTAGTCATGATTCTCCTGCGACAACATACCATTAAACCACAAACCTGGTGTATTTTGGGCTTGCTATATTGTAAAAATATTCAAAAATGTTCTGACAGTACCATACATGCATTCTCCTAAAACAGAAAATAAAAATCTGGAAAATGTCAAACATGAAGAAAATAACCAATCTAAAATCTCAGAACATATGGCATCACAATGCATTGTGAGATTGTCACTGTATGTTCATCCAGGGGTTGCTATTCATCATTAATTTTGACAAAGACTAGATATATAGGGCTTTTAATGTACTTTTAAAACTATGACCTGAGGAGAGAGGAGTTGAGTGGACCTATGGCTAGTCTATTGAACACAAGCAGCTCTCAGCACATTTAATGAACACCCACCATGTGTCTCATTTTCAAATGCCCATTGACCTTTTACCAGACAATTAGCAAGAGTGCAAAAGTGCTGGCATTTAAACGATGGGGAGGAGACACATCTGGCCAAAGTGGAAGATCATGGATCACTGACAGCGTTATCTATGAGTACAGTATGCACATGACACTTTCCTTTATTTGAAATATGACTATCTTGCGATACAGTGGCCATTGGATGCACTTGTGTTTTTATAACGAGTGAACATAATGTGAAGACTGTAGGCAAAAGTTGGCTGCTCTGATGTTGCTGTAATGAAAGACAGCTGAAACCTGTCATTGTGCAGTAAGTTTAAATGTGTGGTCTACTCTAAACAGCACCCACATAAAGCACTGGTGTGCAAACGGTCAGCCATAATCATAGCATACCTCAACACAAATGGATGGTCATGTGCAGTACTGCACGTCTGAGCACAGTACAGTTTGTTATTATTTGTCCGTGTCAAGCTAAAGCTGCAAATGTAAAATCCCCCCGAGCTGTCACTGTGGGTTGCAGTTGAGATAAAGCACACTACCCTGCGGGCCAGCCACGCCAAACCACCAGCTTTCAGTTGAAGCTCACAGCGGACGGGACCCCTGAGATTTCAAAGGTCAGCTTAGAGCGACGGGGGCCATCATTGCCACTATAAAGCAGGGGTCAGGGTTGGGGCTGGGGCTGTCATCACGTTGCAATATTATGCTAGCTCTGGTGAATGTCCTGCAAAACACTGTCCTGGCCACAGAGGGGGGGCTGACCATGAGTTAGGGTCCAGAGATAGATCATTGTTCAGACACAGCATGTCGCTGAGAAGGGGTTGGGATGGGGAAGATGAACTGTGCCAAGTGCACTCAGATCTCTGTACTCGCATTTCCTATCCACCTCTATGCTATCTTTTTTCCTCTATCGCAGTTCTTTCTTTCTGAAGTCTTTCTCCTGGAAACTCTCCTCTCACCACTACCTTTATCCATCTTTCACTCACCCCATTAGTCTTTGCGGCCTATTTCTCTGTGGTTCTTTCTTGCTCTTCATTCTCTCTCACTCTCATTTCTTTATCTACCCTCCACTGAGCCGTACCATGGTTGCTGCAGGATGCAGTCAACTGTACCATAACGTTACAGAGAATTGGCCACCTCGCAGCAGAATTGGATAGATACTTATAGCTTCCCTCCTGAGAAATTTCAGGAGGGCATTTGCAGGTCATACATCATGATCTAACTTCCATGGTAGAGGTATCTAATCAAATATTTTGAATGTAGTACTTCATTATCTTAAGTTTTGACTACTTCTTAAACCCGTATATTTTATTGACAGGGTCCCAGCTAGTAGTCTATACTTGATCCCCTCATTTTTCCCTCTACACCAATCGCAAGCTCAACAAATGTTTGTCTTTTTTCTCTGTATGTTTATTATAACATGCCTAGAATTAGGGATGCAAGGGTATCATATGTTATTATTAGGGCTGAATTAATTTGTGAAATTAATTTGATTATTATAAAAAAAAAAAAAATTACGCAATTAATCCATGCTTGGATGACCCACCCATACATCCCATAATCCCATCCACTCTGCACTATCTAGCCCTATCTGGATGGCATAACCAACATATGTTGGTTATTGCCATAAAAAGCTTAAAAAATGCTCCACCTTCTGACACTTATCTCACCATTCCCACAACAATATACAGGAAAAACATGACATATTTTGGACATAGTTTGAATGGTGATTAATCATGATTCATTCATTTTTAAGATGTGATTAACCTGATTAAAAATTGTAATCGTTTGACAGCCCTAGTTATTATTAACCCATTTTGGGCGGGAACCCCTTCTGGTGTTTTAAACATTGTTATAATTTAGCTATTGAAAAATAGCAGATCTACAAGCTTATAGCGCGCCACAAGTGGCGCGCTACGAGCTTGTAGGTCTGCTATTTTTGAAAAATCGTGAAAATGTTTATTTCAGAAAACTGGAGGATTTAGAAGATCTTTTTTAAATTTCGAGGTCAGGCCTAATAGCTGGCTGAGATGCATGGTTAACACAATCAGTCCTGGGATTCCTTCAAAATAGGAGCTCTGGGGTGCCGGGAAAACATGGCCGCTTTTACTCTGAACTCCCCGGTTGGATTCCCTAGGACGTGTGGACATGGCGGATGGACGGAAGCTGTTAACAATAGCTGGCCATGCCAACCAAAAAATAAGCAATGCATGTTTGTCACTGAGTGAGTTTTGGAGAGAAGGCCACCGCAATGTTTTGAAACCCAACGTTTCTAAAACCTTAATCTAGTGCAGACAATTTTAATTGCTCATGAATTAAATAAGGAATGGATTTGTTTGTATTAGTATGCAGCACCACACAGGCTAGTTCAAGGATGCAGTAATAGCGAGCCCACTCCAATTCTTTCTTTTAATTAAACTTTTATTTGCACTTATTTCCTCCTTATTCGCCTTTGAGTGACAATGCTCTAGCTACCTTCAAGCATGCATCTAGTAAATGCAAACCTTCCAATAGCGTTTCTATGACATCCATGCACTCCAACCCTTCACATTTGTGATCATGCGATTATAATTTTGGGTTGACTGGATGCAGCATTCATAATAGGAGTTTTTTTCCACAAAATAGTCCTCTCCCTGTAAGCCAATTACAGGCAAACAGTGTGGAATATCAAAAAGCTGTTTGCGGCTTCGTAAAGATTGGTAAATGAACGAATAAATGAATGATTGAATGCAGAAATGAATAGTTCTGCAACAAACAATAACATTTGCAGTGGTGGAAAGTAACAATTTTGAGGTACTTTTACTTTACTAGAGTATTTTGACTTTTCAATACTTTTACTTCCCCACATTTCAGAGGAAAATATTGTACCTTTTCTCCACTACAATTATTTGAAAACTTTAGTTACTTAGATTAGATTTTAATTATTATTACAAAACATACATTAGGCACTTCAGCCCTATATACATTTCTGCTGCTGCTGCTGCCGATTCTGCAGATTCTTATGCAGTTGAAAACTGGTAAAATGGGACATTCTCCATAATGAGTACTTTCTACTTTCGGTACTTTAAGTACATTTTGATACCAATACCTTTTGTACATTTTGAATTCTGGACTTTAACTTGTAACGGAATAGTTCTACATTGCAGTATTGATACTTTTACTTAAGTAAGACAATTGAGTACATTTCCACCATATTTTGTGACATTAATTGTGCTGGCCACATTGTACAACCAGCGTCAGGGGTCCTGAAGGGCTACATGTAGTGCTCCTCAAGACCACATGTAGCCCCTCGGGACCCCTGACGCTCATGTAGCCCCTCGGTGACCCCTGACACACAGTTCAGGGGTCTGGCATGAGAATAGTCACACCAAGGGTCATATTGTAGTAACCCGGCGTACTCAGGGGCCCTCAGGGGCCACACGTTGTCAAGGCGCATCGTTGCTCCGATCCGAACCAAACTTGGCACAGACACAGAGAATACTCACACCAAAAAAACTAAATTGCACACATAATGAGTCACTACTACCGCAGTGTTACAGCTGTGTTTAACACTTCAAATGACAATAACTCAGTGACCATTGCTCTGATCCGTGCAAATAGGACTAGATGTGAAGGCTGCATAGAGGCCTGAAAATCTACTGTAGGTTCCAAAATGTTCACTAATAAAGGTTACACACCCCTCTCCATAAAATACAGCTGCTGTTTTAACTCAACCACAAACACGCAATCATGAAGTCAATTAACTGCCAGATCTGCAGTGCATACTTGACCTGAAAGTCAAGATGTTAGTGAAACAAAATTAAGATGAAACTTGTGACTAGCTCTTTGTTCTGCCTGTATGGAACAATCCACAGTCTAATAATGGCTTCCCTGTGCAATTGAAAAGGCTTTCAGACAATACAGCAGCAAAATTAATGATTGCCATCTGGCTAAGTGGCTTGATTCCCCTACACACTATAATCTCACAGTAGAAGCTGAATACAGATATATATATATACTGTATGGTCTGGGGCACAACTATTCAAAAGGTTAAGGGGCCAGCCCCCCACCCCCAACACATAAAAGATGGGACGTTGTGATTCAGACCCTCCTTCGAATGACAGTGGAAAGTAAAGCTACCATTGTATACATAATATCTAGGGTAGTTTTACATAGTCAGTGAAATATTAATAGCTTATATCTAAAAGTTTATTTGAAAATATTTACATGTATTCAGTGTTACTGTAGTGCGGCAGAGTTACAAAGTGTGGTGGTGATTGGTGTTGAAGCAGCCGTCCTGTCACTGTATGTCGTATATGATGATTCACACGACATGGATCGTCTACGTTTGTGGGGACAGAGATACAGACAATACCTCTTCTATATGGCTGGCCTTTTCCGAGCCACATCATAAAAGAAAAGTTCTGTTTTTAGATTGAACCCTTTTTTGGTCTATGCGGCTGAGCATCAATTAGTAAATAAATTGTTTGCGTTTCTGGGTATTGCCAAGACAGAACTTAGCTACAATTCACAATAGTGAGATGGCAGGCTGCAACATGCATATTTCCAATTATTTGCATATATTGTAAAGCTATAGATAAAAATAAACGTGACCTTTTTTTGATAGTTTTGACAGTTTTGTTTTTATCATCTGAGCTATCATGGCATAAATGTGCGCTACAAACAAGGATATTCTCTATCCTGCTTATAGGCATATAAATTCAATATTAAGAATTATAACCATTACTATTTAGTATGCAGTCCTTAGGTATAGTGGAAGGAAGTTCCTAGCTCTGCACACCATCCTAAAATCTGCCATGGTTTGCTAAGTTTCTTTAGTTGACACATAAGCTAGCTGTGAATGTTGGCAACTAATCAGCCGTCTGTGCATGTGTATGCTAAAAGTTTCAAGTTACCACATTGCTCAACTGTAATTTACATATAGACCACCATAATAGGTCACTCTTTGTCACAAATACTGTTCTTACGGGTACATCACCAACTCAGATATTCAGGGAAGTACAGTATGGAGACGTTCTCCCTCTCTCGCAGAACAATGCAGAAAAGTTGTCCATTGTAACAATTTA
This sequence comes from Electrona antarctica, assembly GCF_951216825.1. NCBI lineage: Eukaryota > Metazoa > Chordata > Actinopteri > Myctophiformes > Myctophidae > Electrona > Electrona antarctica. Next base: position 30,756,187 of record NC_136797.1, read on the forward strand.
TGCACGAAAAGCAGCCTGTACAGTAGGCTTATAGTCAGAGAGTCATGCTTCCAAGATGAGTTATTCATAACAAGGTTTTGAGTGGAGGGGATCTTTAACAGTTAAGTATCAGGGACAAACTGTGGTGATACGATACGTATACCTGTAGGCCTATGCAGTATAAAACATGCCCAGCATGTGTAGCGGACTAATATGAACAGCATGGTCCTGGTTGAGCAGCAAGGCACTGTGTGACAGTGTGCTGTACGTTTGCATGCTGAGGTACTTCTATTGATTCACAAGCACTGTTAAATATATGTTGGATGACTGTCTGCCACCCTGACTGACCTGAATTTGCTGTCTGATGCCCCGGCTATGCCGCAGAGGTACAAAAAAATAATATATATATATAGTATGGGACTATGGGTACATTCCTTCCTTGAACATTTTAGGCAGTCGAGGGATTTTTTTTATTTATTTTTTACTTTTTCTGTCTGGTCTGCTTTTTGTGAGCTGGTGTGGCTGTGAGTCACAGATAACACAGTGTGAATATAACAATCGGCCTCAGATATCCCATTTTCTTCCTTTCACTTGAGTGGAATACTGCGGAAAATCTGACATGAAGGGAGTTACCTATCAAAGCTACTCCTAAACTCACTTCTCTTCTCTCCCACAGTCAAAATTGATAGGTAAAATATTAAGTAAACCAGCCAATATCTTCTGGCTGGCTTCTTTGGGCATTCTCTAGGTATTTAAAATGATATTGTTAAAGGGAAATGTTGGCAATTTTCGACCTAAATCCTATTGTACTGATGTAAGGATTAAAAACGTGTACGGAATGCATTTTGCAATGTCAACATTTTACAGAGAAATGTTCAGAGGACATAGAATTACATAACAATTGGATTTTTAAATGTGTACTGTAGGTAGATTACAAAAGCTTAGTTACTGCGGAAGACCATTTATCGTGGTGCAATAATGACCTTTCTCGGCCCCACCCCTCTCCAATTGAACACAGCCCTTACTGGGCTGTGTTCACACATTCAAGACATCTGTCTTGTGTCTGTGTTTAATGGCCGCTCCAATGCATTTCCAATGGAAGCCCATATGGTTTGACCAAACATTTAGTTTGATGGGGGGAGGGGTCAGAACACATCCATCAAAGCTGTGTTCAGACACAAGTCAGGTGTCAGACACAAGGCAAGTGTCTTGAATGCAGCTCAGTAAGGGCATATGTCGACCCCGCCCACGCACCTCTGCCCCACCCCCTCCTGGTGCTGCGGCCATCTTGGAAACTAAACACAATATAAACAGTGGGAGAGGGGTGGGGCCGAGAAAGGCCCTTATTGCCAATGTCCAGCTCATTATTGACAACTAAGTCCTAGGGGTTACAACGATGTGTTGTCAGAAGCTAGTAGCTACTGGCTATTGTCCTACGGTCATATGTGGTCTTCATCTTAGTGATCTTGGTCAAAATAACCTAAATATCTCTATCTGCCATTAATATATCAGTATTAATATATCAGTAAATTCAAACTAGCATTTACCAGAAATCACTTAGTCTAATGCACCAGCCTAATTTAATAGCATACATTGCAAGTAGCAAATTATACAAATTCCAACGCTCTGCTCTGTTGGCCGACCAATGGTGTACATCCATCAGTCAGTGACACATTCAGCCAGTCACATCACGTCCATAGGGCTGGCTGGCCACACTGTTGCGGTCCAGCCAAAAAAAAAAAAAAATACAGATTTTTAGTACAAGCTTACCGGAATAATATACAATGGGTTGGGAATAGGAACATACTGTGACATAACACCTGGCACCCTATAACACCTGCATTTATCCATGGGGTCTGTCTGTCTGTCTGTCTGTCTGTCTGTCTGTCTGTCTGTCTGTCTGTCTGTCTGTCTGTACTGTACTGTACTGTACTGTACTGTACTGTACTGTACTGTACGTCTGTATCAAAACTACATTTTCCTAAGGCTGACCAAAATACAGTTGAACAACAATAAGTCCAATTGACTAACTGCTTTTAGGAAAGATTTTCCCTTAATTGGTATTTAAGCGACTTTCTTTTCTCCCCCATTAATTTGTTGTTTATTTATCTATTTGTCTTCTCTCCAAGCCGAAGCTTAGAAACCCAAGGATATTGGTTTGGCCTGATGCTCACTTTGTGTCTCCACTGGGACCTATAAATAAAACCAGCCTATTGAGGAGAGTGAGAATTAAATGAAGGAGGGAATTAACGAGTGAGTGTTAAATAGCCAGGTCTTTCATCATCTAGTCATGTGAAAGCTCTCATCTGCTTACAGGAGCCGGAGAAACAATGCTCTCCATTCAACACTCGTATGATGCATCTTTACTTGCTACCATCCACTGACTTGATATTGATTTTGTTTTTCCTTCTTCAGATGGGTGACACAACACACATTTCACCTGTCCAATTCTGTTAGATCTGATATCACCAAGGGAGAGAGCAAGGGAGGCTGCATTTTAAGAGCACCCGACCAGGGATAAAAGGAAGGACAGAGCTAGACTAGGCCTTGCCTGCACAACTCGACAAACCATTATACTGCATGGACCCAATCACCTCCAATATGGCTGTCATAAATTAGCTCGAAAACAAAAGCAAAGTAATTTGCTTTTTTTTCTTCTCCCCTACCCCCACCTCATCCTTTCTCTCTCCTCTCTCTCTCCACCTTCCTGGAGCTCTCCATGAGCCTATCTGGGAAGATTTATGAATATGTTAGAATAGCCTGAGCCAACAGTTTTCAAAGTGGTGAAGTGAAAATAAATTAAACTGGCCCTGTAGGCAAGTCGTGCGGAGAGTGATGAATTAGATACTCATTGCTCTGTTGCTCGATGCCTGTCCCTCTTTTCAGCTGAAAATGCTGTAAACATTATAGGGAAAACAAACAGACATTCAAATCAATTAAGTTGCTTTTGATGACAGACATGTTGAGAAATGGATTTGTTGACCAAAGTCTATCAGTAAACATGCATGTCCTTGGTTACATAATTTTCCTTAGGAAAAACTTTAATGAAAAACATGAAGAGCAAATGATGATGAGCACAATTACAAACACTCGCGATGTATTTATCTCTCTTGCTCTGTCAATTTAATTTCCTCTGTACACAGAAATCCAATGGCTGACCTAATATCCTTGTCGCATTTTTTTACCCCAACACACCACCACACAAACACACAAAATACTAAGTATTACAGCTGATACACAGTAAAATCATCAGCCATTTATAACGCTCTCAGATCTAAATGAACAAAGCAAAGCAAAAGCAAAGTTACTATATTTACCCAGGGTATCTGGGCTAAGCTCAATAACTTGTTTCCAGCCAGGCCCTGCTCATAGAACATTTCATGGTAGTGGTTCAATGCCTTGCTCAAGGGCACTTCAGCGGTGGTAATTTTAACGTGTCGGACCGCTGATTCGAACTGGCGACCTTCCGGTATCAAGACCGCTCCGCAATCCGTTCGGCCACCGCTGCCACCTGGTTTTACTGTGTTGTACCATTCAACCAAATATCACTGGGACAGGCTGCTGCCGTCTCACTGGCGGAGGACAGGCTGCTGCCATCTCACTGGGACAGGCTGCTGCCATCTCACTGGGACAGGCTGCTGCCATCTCACTGGGACAGGCTGCTGCCGTCTCACTGGGACAGGCTCCTGCCATCTCACTGGGACAGGCTGCTGCCATCTCACTGGGACAGGCTGCTGCCATCTCACTGGGACAGGCTGCTGCCATCTCACTGGGACAGGCTGCTGCCATCTCACTGGGACAGGCTGCTGCCGTCTCACTGGGACAGGCTGCTGCCGTCTCACTGGCGGAGGACAGGCTGCTGCCATCTCACTGGGACAGGCTGCTGCCATCTCACTGGGACAGGCTGCTGCCATCTCACTGGGACAGGCTGCTGCCGTCTCACTGGGACAGGCTCCTGCCATCTCACTGGGACAGGCTGCTGCCATCTCACTGGGACAGGCTGCTGCCATCTCACTGGGACAGGCTGCTGCCATCTCACTGGGACAGGCTGCTGCCATCTCACTGGGACAGGCTGCTGCCATCTCACTGGGACAGGCTGCTGCCATCTCACTGGGACAGGCTGCTGCCATCTCACTGGGACAGGCTGCTGCCGTCTCACTGGGACAGGCTGCTGCCATCTCACTGGGACAGGCTGCTGCCATCTCACTGGCGGAGGACAGGCTGCTGCCGTCTCACTGGGACAGGCTGCTGCCATCTCACTGGGACAGGCTGCTGCCATCTCACTGGGACAGGCTGCTGCCGTCTCACTGGGACAGGCTGCTGCCGTCTCACTGGCGGAGGACAGGCTGCTGCCATCTCACTGGGACAGGCTGCTGCCGTCTCACTGGCGGAGGACAGGCTGCTGCCATCTCACTGGGACAGGCTGCTGCCGTCTCACTGGGACAGGCTGCTGCCATCTCACTGGGACAGGCTGCTGCCGTCTCGCTGGCGGATGACATACTGTAGAAATTGCACTGCCTTTTGTCCATGCATTAGACAATGGCAACCTTTTCACTCATGAAAGCATACTTCCAGAGGCCCATAACCGACAATACTAAAAAAAAATTGTCAAGATGGATGGCTGAGCACATTTCTTCACCTCTCCATAGCATCCTGAGCCCCCGGTACCTGATTAAATCTCTCGCTGTTGACCCAGAGGTCAGCTTTCAATTGGAAGTGGTCAATCAAGAGTGAGTTTCCACTTGGGCCAGCAGAACCATAAATCTACTTTTTCATCCGCCTCCTTTCAGCAGCTTCAGGAGGCTGTCTCTTCAAGCACAGTTTTCCACACACAGCCAAAGATGCCCCCTCGTCCTCTTCTGGAAGAGATGCAATTAATTGGAAGCTTCTCCTTGTTTTCTTCATCTTTGACTTTTTTTTAAATATTTTTTTTTATTTACCATTCCTTCTGTTTAGACTAATGAGAATATTAGCTTGGAAGGAACTACCTTTTTACAAGCACTCTGTCACAGTGTCACCCATAGGATAGCAGCATAGATTCAGAGAAAACTAGATAAAGTGCCCCTCGGGGCACAGGTCTCCACCAGGGCAGGTCAGGTTGTGGCCTCCTGGTGGCGCTATAATAAAGGGTATGCGCATGCATAAAGTGAATGGCAGATCGAGTGGCAAAGTGAGTGACAAAGTGAATGTAAGGTTGTTTAAAGTCACTTAATGCAATCAGATAGGACTTTTCTGTTGTTGTATGGGCTGCCAGAAAGTAGTTTTTTGCCACTCAGTAGGCGTTCATGCATAACTTCCGGGTATGATGATGATGTCACGCGCATACCTTCTATAGAGTGTCGCAGTCCCGCCCCGACCCGGAAAAGAATTCCCTGTTCATTTTCCTCATAGACTTTTCAAAAAGTATTTATTTAAAGACGTTTATGCCGCGGACAAAGCCAACTCTTGTCGTGACAAATCATGACAATAAACAATGTTTTGGGCCGAAACAAATAATTAGAAAGAAGAAAAAAATGTCTATGGGGAAAATGCATTGGGAATTATTTCCTGGGCCTGGTGTCGTCATGAAAGGGGGCGGGACTTTGACGCTCTATAGGCCAATGTGAAAAGGGTGCCATTTCTTCTCACGCCTTGGATGGCAATTGGATGATTCATGAGTCATTTTGTTCCAAAAATGGGTTTTGCAAAAATCCACCTGTTGGTGGCGCTATAACGTGTGTGTATGTGAAAAGGGTGGGATATATTCCTCAGCCTAGTAGGAAAGTCTGTGAAAGATTTCACGTAAATTGCACGCTGCGTTCATGATGGCTTTTTGTTCAAAACGGGCCAATCCTGCAAACTTTGAAAGCCAATGTTAGCCAATTAGGATGGACTATGAAATATCGGACAGATCCGTCTTGAACACATGACTATAGAGATAGTGTGTAACAATTTGCTGGATTTTTGGACAGAATCTGGAGGAGTGATATAAAAAAATGTGTTTTTCAAAAGTGTTGCCTGGTGGCACTATAACAGGCCATTCTGGAAAATGTGGGGCAGAGGTTCATCGTTGGCATCTAGGGAGTGTGTGTGCAATATTTGGCATCGACAGGGTTAACGGTGCCGGAGATTAGCTGTACACAGACGGACGGACGGACACACACACGGACGGACACACACACACACGGGCCGAGTGCAAAACATACTCTCTCGCCATGCCTTCGGCCTGGTGGAGACAATAAGGGGTTTTGTCAGGACATAAACAAGGAAGTAATGGGTGCGCGCACACGCGAAACAGGTCGGGAGGGGCTGAGCAAGGCTAGCAACAGCCGTTTCCAAAAAATGGATTTCAGCAATTTATATCGAACCCATTTTGACCTGAGATCAGATTCTAAAAATGTCTTCTACATCCTGACAGTTTTCTGAAAAAGCTATGTTTCTATGTCAGTCGTTCTTCGATTTTTCTAAAATAGCAGACCTACAAGCTCATAGCGCGCCACTCGGTGGCGCGCTATGAGCTTGTAGATCTGCTATTTTTCAATAGCTAAAGCATAACATAATGCTAACACCAAAAGGGGTTCCCGTCCAAAATGGGTTAAGATGTCCCCACAAGTCCCAGGCACCCCGCGTTTGTGGACGTGTGGACGTCCTAGGCATCAGAAGTGTTTTAAGTGCCTCTTAAAAGCTTGGATATTTATGGATATTTCTTTTTTCTCAGCAGGTTGCTTCAAACCTGCTCTTAAATGCCTGCAACATTACTTTATTTCTCAACAGATTATTTGTTGTTGTTGTTTTGTAAAGTGCATAACTGCTGTACAGCATCAAATACAAGAGGGATGGCCTGGGCAGTGGCTCAGTGGTCCAGGCACCTTGGCTGGTAATCCAGTCTGGCAGTGTGCCACGGGTTCGACTCCCGATCCCGATAGCCTTTACTGCATGTCACCCCCCCCCCCCCATCTCTCTCCCCATTTCCTGTCAGCCTACTGTCTATGTCCCTCTATACAAAAATAAAATAAATAAAGGCGAAAGCCACAAAAAAACATTAAAAAAAAAAAAAAATACAAGAGGGAAACTGAATGAGTTGAATGTTATTCTGATGCTATAAAACAGCTCACTTTTTCGGTTATTCATGAAATGTGGAAATTCAGAATCTTGACACTTTCAGGGCATTGGTATCTGTTTGTAGCAGAAATGGAAATATCAAAGCCTGTCATCACACCTCTCGTCACCCTATCTGCTACTTGTGAAACATGTGATATTTTGCCAGAGCCAGGTGTGTGTGTGTGGTGTTTGTGTGTTTGCGTGCATGCGTGCGTACGTGCGTGTGTGCTTGCATGCGTGCGTGTGAATAGAAACGGAACATCTCACCAGCCAATGCCCTGGTACTACTGCTGTGCAGGGACACATGGCAGAGCGCCTCCCAACAGCAATATGCCACGTAGCTGAACAGCTTGAGCATTGCGACTGAACCACACAAACAGCCAACAACATGCATGTCTCCAATTGCACTATGAAGCGCTATTCTTACACGACAGGTTTTCAATGTGGGGGTCGTAGCCTCCCAGGGGAAGTGGCAGGGGACACCAGGGGGGGGGCAATTGGAAAGGAGAGGAAAATTAAAAAGAAAACAAAATCATGTTTTTTTTCTCTTTCTCTCTCTCTCTCTCTCTCTCTCTCTCTCTTGGGAACCCCTGACATCTGTATACTCATTGTATACTGCCAATACTATAATAGCAATTAGAAATACTTAAAATGAAATATTGGCAAAGCTTTATCGCTGATTAATCGATAATGCCATTGTCCCTGTGGTGATCTTTGTGCTGGCACAGGAAAGAGACGCAGAGAAAAAAGTAATCAGTGCTTCAGTATTGCCCTGACTCACCCTGTGTGTCTGTGTCCAGTGTTCAGCACAATTGGCAATAGCTCAGCACCACGGACAGCTCATCTAGCGCAGCACCACGGACAGCTCATCTAGCTCTCCATACTGCCTGCCTACCCCAATCCACCAATTGCTGCAACATGCAATTTCAGCCATACCCTTTTTCAGGAGGCAGGCGCAGCAAGCCATGAATGCCAGGGCAATTTATATATATATGTAATTTTCTGCTTTTATAGTGATTACCGCCTTGCTTCTTGTTATTTTTGCTATGCAGTGTGGGTTATTTCCAACCTCACCGCCTGTACGGTGATATTGTACACAATCTCATCACCAAGTTCCTCCTATACCAGAGTCACCCAGGTACAGATTGATAAGAAGGGTACATTACATACACGTACAGTATAATGCAGTCAGTATGTAGGTGTGTTCCAGGAAATGGGATTTGACACTATTGTTTTTCTGTTGCGAGTATGTGCATGCATAAGCATGTTTCCGCATTCATAAAAGTCCAATGAGCTCCAACTGGGTGCTCAACACACAAGTGGAGAAAGAGTTCCATTTTGTGCTTCCCTTGCGAAATGGAATCAGTGATTTAATTTGGGGTATTTGGGAATAATAGCTATATTAAGTCAGTGTGCCGTACAGTTATACCTGTTCATTACTACTTACGTAGATCAAATAATAATAATCTAAGCTTGGCAGTCCTGTTTCACGGCGCAGGGAGGCTGCTGGCTTGTGCCACGCTGACAACACTGAGGATAATCTACTCAGAACAGACGTAGGAATGCTCGAGCCATTTAAATGCTAAGTAAGGCACACCCAGAACTATATATTAAAAAGATCTGTCACATTTTAAGAGCTGAGGAAGGCTATATGGTGCAATGTGTTATTTCTCTGACAGAGCTTTTGGCTTGAACACACACCCTCACGGACCAGAAGAGATGGAAAGGGAATGACTAGCTACATTAGCTGCACTTTTACTATAGCGTCCATTCTGCACGATGTGCCCTCATGTGAACTGAGGCAACACTTCAAGTCTTAACACCATGTGCCCCTTTGATAACAAGGGATATGGACTCTTGCAATGAGGAGAAACAGGCAGATTTACATTTTTAGAGGTCTGTGGTGTTTTATCCTGGCTGCAACAGTAACCTCTGATGGTAATTTAATGCCCCCATTGAAGTAATGCACTTTACTGCACCAGTGGATTAAGTAATGATTATTTTGTGAATTTGCGACCACCACAATGGTCAATTAATCTTTAATGAAACTGTAGCTTATGAGGCGGAGTGTGACATCACAATGAGTGGGCGACTGCTTGCCAAGGCAGTTACAAGCCTCGGTTGCGGCCTCCACTCCCCATCTATCACACTGTAAAAATAGAACGCTCTCAGGAAAAGAATCGAAGCGAAACGACAAAGTCACAGATGCAGGGCCAACATTTTTAGCATTCATGGAAGTGTGTGAGGGCCTATATGCAGTGGACGTGCAGGAAATATCTCGGCCTCTGATGTATGCAATCAGATTAACCCATTTTGGGCGGGAACCCCTTTTGGTGTTAGCATTATGTTATGCTTTAGCTATTGAAAAATAGCAGACCTACAAGCTCATAGCGCGCCACTCGGTGGCGCACTACGAGCTTGTAGGTCTGCTATTTTTGAAAAATCGAAGAACGACTGACATAGAAACATAGCTTTTTCAGAAAACTGTCAGGATGTAGAAGACATTTTTAGAATCTGATCTCAGGTCAGAATGGGTTAACTGCCATTTTGAGGTGCTATTTATTTAGAGCAAGCCAGGCAGATGGGTTGCAGGGAATTATGTGCACTGGCAGAGCATGAAGTTGGAGGTTATCAAATGGCTGCGTAGGAACTGCAATATTCACCTTCCATTTCATCAGCGGCTCTTTAGGGATACTCAGTTTACTGTAACTCCCCAGTGTGCTAGGTTGCTGCATGCTCCAACATCGAATGTTTCTCCACTGGAAAAAATATCGCTGTTTCATTCACAGCCATATGGCCCAATCATTCTCCATTTGACCAAATTGAAACGCTCCAAGCCAGAAACGGAATTTGTCAGTGCATTTTTTAGCCTGAGGACTCCAGCTCTCTCTCACACACATCAGTGCTTTTTATCAATGCACCAACATTTTGTTGATAGTCTGGATGCGTTTTTTTACTTCATCTTGTTACAGAGTCGAGTGGAATGATATAAAATGTCAAATATTTGATTACGGCTTCAAATTGTCGCTGTCGGGCAGAAACCTTGTATCTCTATATATATTTTTTTTTTTATAAACATGGCTTATTTCATACTTTGTCATAATATTATGACAATGTCACCCAAAAGCAGCGAATATAGTCGATCTATAAGCTCACAATGAGTCTCAATGCAACATGTGAGCTTGATTCATATTTAACCAATTAACCCTAAAAATAACTGCATTGGGTCAATTGGAACACAGGCCCTTTTTGTCCATTTCCTGAATACCAATAGTTCTGGACATGCAAGGTTTCCACCGCGACAGCAATGAAATGTTTGAGTAAGGATACACCGCAGGTAATTGGGGTGAATAGGAGACATGAAGGAACAGGGATAAAAACTGTGATTGAAGATGGGAATGAGAGCAAAAAAGGATGAGTGGCATGAATGAGGGACCATGAGGATGAGTGAGGGAACGAGAACAGGACTGAGGGTGGTGAAGTGAGACAGACAGAGAGAGAGAGAGAGAGAGAGAGAGAGAGAGAGAGAGAGAGAGAGAGAGAATCAGGGAGCCATGCACGCACACAGAGAGGCAGAGACATGCAGATAGAGAAGGCAGGGAGAGAATGAAATCAAGAGAGAGAGAGAGAGAGAGAGAGAGAGAGAGAGAGACTGATAGTGCTGAGCAGTGTGTCAGTCACTGTATCCAATGGCTCCTCCTGCAGTCTCCTGGCACGAGCCCTGTAATATCAGTAAAGTGTGTGTGTGTGTGCGTGAGTGTGTGCGTGGGAGGGGGGGGGGGGGGGGTCTGCTGAGAGGCGGGGGGGGTGGCGAGGAGGCACTCGGTGTTATTGTGCACCGGGCCGCTGGCACCGGCACTGTCAGTGAGCGGCGTCGATCCGTGAACTCGCCATCTGGATTCTCCCACAAATCACATTAAAGTTTCAGGCCCAGGAATACATCAAGCTAAATGAATATTGGCTCCGGGGGCCGCAGACAGGCCTGATGGAGAAAAAGCCCCACACACGCAACCTAACTCTTTTGTGGTCAGATATGAGCCATCCATCCCTTCTACTCCCTCCCCCTTGCCTCAGTCCACTCTATCGCTGATGGGCAGTATAGTTCCGATGAGGTGGACAGGACAAGAGAAGACTGATATCTATAGGAAGGGGGATACAAGGCAAGGTTACACACTTAAGCAGTAGAAAAGTCAGCATAGCAACATAATTAAAGTGCAATGAAGCGGCGAAAAAAAAAACACAGTGATACATTCTCTGCGCTGTAGTAACAACCCACACCGTGGCAACACTGAGATTCAATACACGTACTGGTCATCGTGTTATTTAGTGAGTGAGCTGTCTGATCTTTCTGGCGGAATTATAGATAGGCTACCCAAAATGTTGGGTTATTCTCTTCATCTGGACGATGAACTGCTGCCATTTTTTGTTTTTTTAATCGCCCAACCAGTTTTCTGTTTTCATTTCCCCCATTTTAGGCACAAAAAATAAATATAGATACAATAAATAGTAGATGCACAAGCTCCCTATGTGATGCGTGTACTGTAGATTGATGACCGCTATTTGTCATTTGACAACATATAGAGTGGTATCAAGCAGGGGTTCTCAATTTATTTTTTATTTCTTTCCCTATTTGGTTCATTACCCCTGATTTTCTGGTGTTTCCCTATTTTGCTTACAAAGTATTTTGCTTACAAAGCTGCTGGAGAACCCCATAGTCAGCCTGTATGATTTAATAATATCCCACCCTTTAAAAGAGTAAAAGAGTTGCATTTATTGCCACCTGAGCAGATTAATTTATTTCAATATCCACTTTTGAGTAAATCATTTTAGCGTTCTATTCAATAGCATTTGTGCTAGTCAAGTTGATCAGCAGATTCACAAAATGTTTGAATTGCTTTATCATTAAACGTAATGGGAAAATATATTCTTCCATTTTCTATGCACTTTCTTTCACATACCCCATACATGTAGTGCCTACACCAACCCCTAGGGGTGCACTTATCACACTGTTGAGCATCACAGAAATACTGGACCCTATTCGCTGTGCTAAAATTAAGGATTACTTCCTTCATTTCAACAATATTATGATAATTTAACTGAAATGTCTGCCTATTTTCATATATTTGAGTGCCATTGCCAATGCATGTGAGGTACACAATAATACAATCATGTTTTCATTACTGTTCTGGATACACACACACACACACACACACACACACACACACACACACACACACACACACACACACACACACACACACACACACACACACACACACACACACAATGCTGTTTCAGAATAGAAGGCTAAATCTATTAAGTTCTTTTCCAATCCAATATAGCTTGTAGTGCCAGGGATTTATTTTTTCTGTCCAGGACTGTGGAGAAAAGGGCTTTGCACTTAGCTGTCAGGGCTTCAATTCTATGAGATCCTGTGGGTGAGATATGGATGGACTAGAAATCTGAAAAGTATTAAATACCTTGTCATTTGTAAGTGCAATGGTTGAACTGCAATCTAGATTGCAACACTAGTGTGGCTTTTACCTGTAGTGCGTGTTTAGTGATTGCCTAGTGATACAGAAGTAATTTTGCGGGACAGACAGGCAGGTAGGCGCGCGCACACACACACGCGCACACACACACACACACACACACACACACACACACACACACACACACACACACACACACACACACACACACACACACACACACACACACACACACACACACACACACTGCCACAAGGGAACACATGACCGTATAGTCTTCAATAAGCCAAGACACAGGAAGACAGCAGGCATCAATCACTGTTGCATTTTGTCACATTATGAGATGGTCCTCTGCAGGAAGACAGCTCAAAGTCAACCCCAGACAAACTTTTAAGCACACACCATTATAACACGCATGAAAGATCTGTCATAACAATCTAGCAAAGGGAATCAACCATACAACACCACTTTTCTCATCCCAGTAATTGTTTTTGTCCCCATGGGTTATATGCGTGAGGAAAAACCTTATTATATTCCCTTAACTGTTAGCATGCATCACGCCATTGTGAACATAAAAGTATGCTCAAGTACTGTCTTATTCAAAAAGAAACTATAATTCTGGGTCTGATTTATAGTTGATATAAAGTAGATAATTAAGATGAACTAACCCTGTTTTATAAGCTAGAACAAATCAAATCGTGAAACATGTTTGCCTATAGTGACATGCCCAATAAGATGCCAGGCTTTTAAAGGAGAGAATTTCGCACAATGCCATTGACAATGAAGGGAAAATGTACGTAATCTTGTCCCCACACGTCTCATATTTGGAATCGACAATGAAAGCGAAATTTGGTCAAATGTCAAATATGACGTAAATGTGTGGCAACAGGCATTCCGATTGGCCAGTATGAGATGATGATTCATGATGATGTACGATGATAAGAGCGCCCCTCACTTCACACGGGTGTGATTTTTGTTAATATAGGCCTACACATTATCAACAGAATTCAATAAAAAACGCCTAGTGCGGAATTCTCCTTTAATGTGGTAAAATGGGATTTTCAATCTTTATCACAATGTTCTGATGTAAGGGGGTGTGCAATCATTTCGCAGAGAAGAAGGGTATTGTTTTTAGCTTGCCACAGGTATATTATTGATCTCCTCACAACAGAACAATGGGATTTAGGTTGCCTTTAAAACCTTTAGAATACATTGTCATCTAGCACTTGTCAAGGTACTGAAACCTCCCATTTATATGTATTCCAGGTCTTCAGGTCATCTTCCCAGAATATCTGCAGGAGAAGTTTGTCCAGTCAGCTCTGAGCTATATCATGTGTAATGGTGAGGGTGAGTACGTATGCCGTAACAGCCAGTGCATCTGTCAGTGCGCCGAGGAGTACCCACAATGCAACTGTCCCATCACTGACATCCAGATCATGGAGAACACCCTGCTAGGGATGGCTGAGTCCTGGGCCACCTCTTACAAGGACTTTGAGAACTCTGGTAAGAAAGCCATTTTTACAGCAATAGTTTGCTGGGAATATCTGTCAACGCATAACTGTACTGTATAGTAGTTGACATTTTCATTAGTTAGACATCTTGTCTGTCTAAATTTTGATGCAGCAAAGACCCATATGTGGCCTACTTTCTACCTAGTTTTTATAAACCAATACAGCTAGAGTCAGTCAATTTATATAACAAAGCTTCCCAGTCTAATAACATTGTTACTCAGTGGGTTTCTTTCCACTACTTATTATCATAATATGAATAGCCTACAGTAGACCCAATAGAGCCCTTGACCAGGTAAACTAACACATTCATTCTCAAATTGTACAATGGCCCATTGTAGCCATTGTCAATGGGTACCTGTGCTGACATTGTAAGTGCAACAATCATATACAGTAACAGTGTACTAAGGCTGAATAATATAACAGTATCATTAGATAGATGCAAGATATTAATATCAGACCCTGCATTAAATGTAGAATTATTATGCTGAAAAAAACGTTCTACTGTACACTTTATGTTTCCTCTTCTTTTTTATCCTCGTTTTCCCTATTATACTTTTCTTTTAACTGAATGTAGGGAGACACTCTTAGCTGTAAATGTGATGTGACAAAGTTGGGGACTGTTACACTTAAAATAACAAATACAGTAAGTGTGGACCCATAGTCACATTGTATTGTATTGAGATATTTGGCCTAAATATCGAGGTAAATGTTGTCCATATCGTGCAGGCCTACAGTGTACCAAGCTTTAATTCACACCCTCAATTGTTTTTTTATGCGTGTGGGGGTGTCACTATTTAACAAGTCACCTTTGGTAGAACACACACTGCATAAAGCTTCGCATGTTAACTTCTCAGCAGCCAATCTGCAATAAAGTGGTCTATTGCATTATTCAAGGACCCATTTGGACACCTTCTGTTTTAGAAGAGACACAGCCAGAGCTATTAATCAAAACAGTGACTTCTTAATCCATGTTTGGCAGAGAACACTGTATTAGAGGTGAAAATGTGTGCAATCACTACACTGACTGTGTGAACCCAAAGCAATAGGCAGTTTTACATGCCTCTCGTGAAAAATGTGTGTACTAGGTTATGTTTTAATACTGTGCTTGTGTGAAATGTGTATAGCAATATTTCCTCTGATCTTAAGGCGTCTTCAAGTAACACTCCATACTATACTCCAGTTAATGACCCACATGTCTCCCAGACTCCCCAAATACGTGCGCACCCGCACGGGAAAAGAGAGCTCTCAAGTTCTACCCCACTGATTAAGTCATAATACAGAAGTAAAAAGGTAGAGATATTCCCTAAGGGGCGTGCCCAATATCCACCTGGCAAGGCACAATGCTTATATATTATTGATACGTTATAAAAGTGTGCAAATAAAACCTGGCAGAAACATATAAATATATTTATGGATCACAGAGGACAGACAGGGTGAGGATGAGTCACTGGAGGTGACACACTGAAAAATATCAAAACTTAAATTCCTAAAGAGGAGGACTACTCAATTGAAGGCATTGGGATATTACTTTGATATAATGGATTAGGTACTTAAGGCATTGTGTTTGATTAATAATACCATTAGTTCAACAGCAACAATAACTTTAATTAGAAAATTTGATGCACAGACGATTAAAAGTAATCATTTAAGTTGTTTTCAGGTATGATTTTAAAAAAGGGTGGCTTTTGTTAGCTTATGCTCCTCATGGGGGGGGTTACCCCAAGGGGATTTGTCATTAGGGGCACTAATAGCAAAGAATCAATCACCGTCAGTAGCGTTTGGAAAGGTTAGAGTGATCTGGCCCAAGGATCAACTCATTAACAGTTACCAGGTCTTAGCCACCATAATAGGCACTACCATGAAAGCCACAGACCGACCGCTACGCCCATGGTCTGTCCATATATGGGACCGACCATTTAAGGTCAAGGTTAGTCGCTTGTCTGCCATGCTTTTCAGCCACAAGGTCTTACCCTATTGGTCTGATGCAAATGTCTTAAAAAACAGGGTCGTATTATAATCAGGGATTAGACTATTTGACAATTCAATGTTCTTTTTAGTGATGGGAGATTAATTGCCAAACACATCGTTATCGGCCGATATTGGCCTTAATTAAACCAATTAATCGGTAATCAGTATCGGTAAAATAATATATCGGATTTAGCAGATTAGCGGATTTATTTGTATTAAATGTTGAAAAATAAATTAAAGAAAGCCTGAAAAAGCCTTCGGAAGATTCAATAGTTGAACATTTAAAAAAAAAAAAACTACTACATTCAAGCTGTTTATGTTGGGATATGAGCCAACATTTCAATAACGGTGCATCCCTAGTTTTGGAATAAAGCGGCATTGCTTTTTTCAAATTCAGCCTTTTTTCAGTCACAATAATTACATTTTTTTAATACAGAATGAGATCATATCGACAGCGGTTATATCGGTTATTGGCCATAATAGCAATTGATTATATCGGATATCTATATCGGCCAAATTGTCTCATCGGTACATCCCTAGTTCTTTTTCCACAAATGAGTCTTGAAAAATGGGGGTCATCTTATAATCAGTCGTCTTATATTCGGTACAATACGGTATTTTGAAGAGCCCAAAAACGGATTCCGCGAACCGGAAGTAAAAATCTTTCATTTCCGGGGTAGCCGCTAGTTATTTTCGCTTTTGTCAGAAGCGCTAATATAGTGCTGTGAGGTCACTGGGATTTTTTTATTGAGCTCCTAAAACATTGATGTTCTGTATGATCACCTCAATCTGAGCCTCAATTCCGAGAAAAACGCCGCTAAAGATCGTCGCTAAAGATTCAATGACGTCACAACACGGAAGCAAAGCATTGCCAGGCGACGGAGACGCCAAGAACCGGTAAAAATAATACTGGTGATTCTGGATGCATTATAACCTAATAACTCGTCCAATATCATCCTAGGCGAACTGTGACTTTTTCTAAAACTTGTCCAATGTCGTCTTTAACAGATAAAAAAGGGACACAGGTAGACAAGACAGACACTGATATCTCCAAATATGGGCACATAAGGGATATAGACAGAGTAAGTGTGAGGGTCGCGTAGTGCCCCAAACCTTATATTAGGCAGGGAGTATACTGTGTGTGTGTGTGTGTGTGTGTGTGTGTGTGTGTGTGTGTGTGTGTGTGTGTGTGTGTGTGTGTGTGTGTGTGTGTGTGTGTGTGTGTGTGTGTGTGTGTGTGTGTGTGTGTGTGTGTGTGTGTGTGTGTGTGTGGGTGCGTGTGCGTGTGTGTGTGTGTATATATGCAGGGAGTATCTTAGTTCAAACGAACACTGAAGTTTTATGTGTGGTGTGTATTCAGTTTCACAATCACAAGCTCTATTTAGCTTATATTCCTCAAGTTGGCAGGTTGATTCTTATTGTCTCAGTCAGACCCCATGTATTTCCAAGGAAAATATCACACAAGTTTATTTTGAGAGTGAATTGCCCCACAATATGAATACATTTTTAATTGTTATATTTTGTTGGTAATTGTTGTATAAAAGCAATAAAACACTTGAGGTCATGATTTATTGGCACGGCTGTGCATGGCGATGGTTATTGGCACAGCTGTGCCAATACAGTAACCCCGATATAGCACTCCCCCTCGTGTCTTGTTTCTTAATTAACATACTCTAAGATAGTTACTTTTGGCATTGTGTCTCAATTTGTCACAATTTCTTAGCTAAAAATGTCTCAATTTCCACAAAGTTCACAGCCATTGATAACATGTTAAATGGGCTGCTGTTTGAGTCGGGCATGAGAGAGCTGGGCTCTGGCAGGGTCAGGGGCAGGTCTATAGGAAGGACAGACATTGATGTTGACGGGAATTGGATTGGAGGGAACTAGAGTTCTTCAGTGTGTGTGTAGGAGGGAGATACTCAGACGAAGATAGCCAGTTTGTAGCGCCTTTTAGTGTATCCGTTTCATATGCTGATGGTCTCCGCTTCCTACTGAAGCTCTCTTGGTTGCAGAATAGATTGAAAGCTTGTTAGAGGCAGACTATGATTGGCTGCAGAGAACATTAAAGAGCTCACCTTGGGAGAGGATGGGCTTGAACCCTCTGCTGTGTCCTGCTTTACAACATCACAGGCGACAGTCTTCTCAGTAATACTGACAATTCAATTATGCTTATAGGATTTCACGACAGAATGTTTTATAAGGCCATATGTTCTATTAATAGGGCTAAATAACTATAGGCTTATTCGACAGAGGTTGATTTTTTTTGTTTCATTCCTAGGAATGTAATTTAATCTTGTAGAAAAGCAGTGTTCTCTATCGCATAAAATAGTACGGTTAAATTGCACAGACTGGGGTGCTTATAACTAATCATCCACACGAACAAAGCAATGAGGTAATTGCTATTGAAATCAGAAGAAATTGCAATTGTGAGCAATTTAATTAGTTGGCTAATTTGTTTACATAAACTATTCAATCATCAATTTGATTCATAATAGAAACCATTGAAACATTTTAAATTGCCTAAAGATTTAAGACTGTCTGAAAAAAGCTGTAAGTGCTTCTGCTTCTGACCTTCTCATGGTTATTTTTCACTGACCATGTATGCTAAGAGAATGTAATTAATTGTTTATAATTATTTATTTAGCTTGTTTGCCTTGACATTCTTTAAACAAAAGTAGATTGTATACAGTACAAAACTGTAAATTGAGTTTTCAATTGGGTTTTTTCTATCAGAACTGTAAAAAAACAACAATTACTGATTACTCAGGCGGACATACTGAAATGGGAGAAGCCACAACTTCACAATAACATGCAACAAATGTTCCATCCAATTTCTCCCCTTCTCTCTCTCTCTCACTCAATACCTCCCACACACTTTAACCCTGCAAACCAATCCACACATGTATTTCTCATCCATCTTCTCTTTCCCTGTCCACATTCAATTCTTTACTTTTCACTTTGCCCCTATCGTCACCCCCGTTTCTCTTTCACACCCCCGCCCTCTTCTCTCTCTCTCTACACCCTTCTGTCCTTACTTCGCATCACTCACTGTCACTGCATCCTCTCCCTGTCGCCCAGATGAGTTCAAGTCCTTCCTGAAGAGACTGCCCTCCACTCACTTCCTGCCGGTGAGCAGCGTGCATCTCCTGTGGGGCAGTGACTGGGACCTGCAGGCTCGCTACAGGCTCCTCCAGAGCTCCCTGGAGACGCAGCGGCTCAAGATCCAGCGCACTGCCCGCAAGCTCTTTGGCCTCAGCATCCGCTGTCACCACAATCCCAACCACCAGATGCCTAGGGAGAGGTGGGTAGAAATATGGCATCGACGGTCACATTTCCACTGGCGCCAAGCAGATCGGATGTGACTTTATTGAGCAACGTAAACAAAGGGTTGTTGATTTTCGGGGTCGATATTTTTGGTGTTGAAGTTTTTGGTATTAGCGCGTCTATAGTTAGTAAGCATGGATAGAGAAGCAGAGATACCACAGATGATTTAATCCTAGAAAGAGGTGCTGCAGAAGTTTTGTTTTCAGTGCTGCCTCTCGAAGCATGCACTGGAACAATGATACCCATTATATATTTCAACTTCAACGATGTTGTTTCCGTCCATCAAGTCTATTTAGTGCTGAGGCTTGCATATTCCCAAAGTATCCCAGCTCAATCTTGCCTTTACAGTGGGAGTTTAATGGCTATAGGTCATTGCACACATCTGTCACAATTTACAGCAGTTGCAGTCTGAGTGCTTGGCTACAGATGTGCAGTGGCACCAACCAGGGCCGGTTCAGGGTTGCCCCCACACATACATATTTAATTTATTTTAATTTAATTGTATTATATTATTTTGAGGGCTACACAGCGCCCCTAGCGACCTGGTGCCCTAAGCGAGGAACTGTTTCACCTGACTCGGGCCGGCCCTGGCACCAACACTACCTGAAATACATGAAATACCTACAGTAGGAATTTTCACATCCTTTCTAAGAGAATTGTGAAAACACTTCTGTAATAGTATGCTAAGTAGCCTATACTGCTAAATAGAATACCCCTCATCCACACCACACCCCAAATAATTCAAACTGTGTCAGGGATGTCAACATACAAATGGAAACAGAAAAATAATATGTAAAATATTCATTTAAGTGGTCTGAAAATGAGCCCCTGTCAACTGTCACTATAAGGTAAAAAAGAGCACACCCACACTCGTATGCGAGTTGGCAAAGGTTTGTTCTGAAGCGTTATCAAAGAGCTGCAGTGTGCACTCTGTGCTCACTGGAGCGTGCATCAAGAGCCCCTGACAGCACAGTGGAGAAAGGCAGGGTGTTTGTTTACTTGCTTGTGTGTGACTGCGCTTTGCATCAGATGGAGGGAGTCATTGCCATCACTATTAAAGCAAGCTGTGTGTGCGTGCGTGCGTGCGTGCGTGTGTGCGTGCGTGCGAGCGTGCGTGCGAGCTAGCACGTGTCCCTGTATGGCCTATAGGTGGCTTTCGTTTAGACTTAGGTTTAGTAAGGTATTTTTCTTGAACCTGCATCGTTCCGTTTTAGTTTAATTTCCTCATTTTACTTGCAATGCTCATAATGTTTGACTAAGAACGAACCAGGATCAGAAAATCCTTCTAATAAACCATGCAGCAAGCGCACACCTTTTAATATACCTTCTAGTTATTATAGGCTGTAGTATGTAATGCATACATACAGTAAATATATATATTTTATTATCTCCATTTGATGTGAATTTTAGATTACAAGAGCACACTGCTGCATTTCCACAGTTAATTTATCATGTCGTCTATTCTATGGATTTTCCTATTTAACATCTACACTCACTTAATGTCGTGATTTTTATACAGTACGCTGATCTTACTTTTGTATGTTAATGATCAAAACCTGCTGTGGATGTGTGCACATGGCATGTGAACAAGATTAATCAGCTGACCTTAACCCTGGTGTCCCTATTTTGGGCATGTCTAATAGGCAGACATTCAAAAATGTCAACATTTGGAAGTTTTGTTGAAAATAGCAGATCTACAAGCTCACAGCATTTGTGGAAATGTGGGGACTTAAGTGTTTAATGTGCTTCTCCCATCCCCTCCCACAATGAGTGACAAATGAGTTTGAATTACACCATATGTCTTAGCATTTTACTTATAATTGTTCATGCTAAATAATCACAACTTCACCAACTTCGCAATTAATAATTGCTGATGAAGCTGACAACGATGCCAACAAAACAGGTGCTATTTAAGGTATTTATAGACCTTAATATATTGGATCATTTGTCAAATTGTCAAGGTGGCAGCAGCGGAACAAAGCTGTAAATGTGGACTTTATTGTTAGAAATTTGCATGATTTCTAAATGCACTCCTCGGACTCACTCCTTAGAGGATATTCAGACCACTGTGATTTTTCTCCGCAATGATCAATACTTAATTTATGCTCTGTCACACAAGGTCACCGCACACAACACAAACCCATTCTGGGCGGGAACCCCTTTTGGTGTTTACCCCCTCAGGCCGGGAACCCATTTTGGGGTTCTGTACAGTATGTACAGTATTAAAAAATGTGAAATGTTTGATGCTGCTATATACATATTTGAAGTTTTTTTAAATGGGTTAAGAAGGAGCATAACTTTGGCTTAAAACAGGCTTAGAACTAGGCCTTAGACATTGTCATCCAACACTACTAACTCAACAGACTACCCATAGAAATATTAAAGTACAAAAAAAGTTAAAAAATAATAATAATAAAAAAATATATATATATCAGCAACGCTACAAATATTAGGGCTTACTAACATTGGTGTGTGTGTGTGTGTGTGTGTGTGTGTGTGTGTGTGTGTGTGTGTGTGTGTGTGTGTGTGTGTGTGTGTGTGTGTGTGTGTGTGTGTGTGTGTGTGTGTGTGTGTGTGTGTGTGTGTGTGGAAAGGCAGGCAGACAGACACGCACCCATGCGCGTGTGTGATTTGACATAACAATGAAATTACATAGCTTAGAGAATGCACAGGAACATGTACTGTATTTATAGATGAGGTCAAAGAACTAAATTCTGTTGAAATGAAGCCCATAACCAAATTGACAAGCATAAAAAAGAGTGCTTTTCCTGGAACCCATTCCAATATACAGTAATGCAATATAACACCAGTCTAATAGCTTATTGGCCTTGCCAGTCAGTAGGGCCATTGGCTCTTTGACGGCCTTGGTCCTCAAACACAACTAATGTGCAGTACACACACAAAATACCCATAGAGTAAAGAGGTAGTGTACACATACAGGGACAAGTGCACACACACAAGAATATACTGTACACTGTAGGCATGCAACTTGTACAGTACCAACTATAGATAGATACCTTTATTATCCCGCAGGGGTACATCTGTAAACTAGGTGCTCTGCAGGTTACACATGCATACCTAGAAAAGTTGCATATACAGGAAGCATTGAAAGGTACAATATTAGCATTCACTGTACATTGAACAGGTTTCCTTCAGTTGGCTCCTGGCAACATGGTTTTCAGTACATCATATGGAAGCAGTACAACTGTACAACCTTGGAGCTACAAGGACTTACATTGGTCCTTACCAGGTGAAGGAAGCTTACTTCCCTCATGAACGATATGATTTCTACGTCCAGTTTCCGATTTCAGCAACATGAGTGCTTCATCAATTATCTAAATGTAACGTTCAATCAAACTCGTCAAAAATAATTACATTAGCTCAATAAAGTTAGAAAGGGACCTAATAACCCTCTCCATTCCTAAATGAGAGCTGGCCCTAATTAGAATAATTTGTCATCACCGCCCCATGTCTGATAAACCCAGCCATGGAACCAGCTAATCTGGCACCAGAAAAACATGAAATCCAAGGTAAATTATTGGCATTTGCCAGCTGGTGGCTCACAATGTTTCACTTGCACGTCCATGTGGACAGTTAATGCAGAAACTGTGTGGGTAGTGCTTTGCTGAACTAGCATGAATAAACAGCACAGTATATACTGTAATAATATAATAGGTTACCTCATATATGGTGAACACACAACTCATCTCATATAATAATGATTAATAGTGACAGATATGAAGTAGCATCACTCCTAGCCAGACCATTTGCATCTAGGCTATGCATCAGCCTTAATTATTCATGCCTGGAATTGAGCATGTTTACAGATATGAATGTACCTTTCAGAATAATGTATTATTTAGCTGCATTTACAATCGATTTTGACAGGGTGGTGGGTTAAAGCACTCTCTTATATAAGCATATTAGAAGGTATCCTGACCGAGGTGTTTTTGTCATGTTGTCATTATATATTAGAATGTTCACAGACATTACTCTCTCACACAATGATATCCACTCACATTCCTACTGTATTTTTTTTGTCTACTCCATCTCCCTCCCTCGTGGCAAATAAAAATGGTAAATGTTGCATTTTTAAAGCACCTTTCTCCAGTGCTTCACAATGTGCAGTATATGCACCCACTCACACACACACACACACACACACACACACACACACACACACACACACACACACACACACACAGCAGAGGCAACCGTGCAATTAAGGCACCGACCAGCAGAAGTGGGGGGTTCAATGTCTTTTCAAGGACACCTCCGACATGCAGCCAGGTTGAGCCGGGCATTGAACCGGGAACCTTCTGATTCCAAGATGACCGCTCTGGCCTCCTGAGCCACAACAACATATTTCGTTCTACCATCTTGGTTGTTCTATATGTAGCTTCCTCTGTTTCTTGCCCTGCTCTATCACATGCTGTAGAGGGGGCTGTGATGTGTGTCACCAGTGTACCAGAACTGTCTGATGCCCCATTACAAACCCAGAGATTGTGCTCTGATTCGTGAAAACAAACAGCATTCATTCCCCCTCATTTCCATTTTATTCCCTGTGGCAAAACAACACGCCAAGCCACTTGCTTTGCAGAGAGACAAATAAGGCAAAAAATAAAACTAGCAGCGTGGTGCTCTGTAATGGCTTATCGAGGGAGGCAGTTATAGGATAGTACATATTTTACCCCAGAATTTCACATAGCATAGCCCACCAGTTATTACGAATAAATTCAAGAGAGTAAATTGTTACGACGGTAATAAATAGACAATCAAAATGGAACATATGTCATATCTATATTTGAGTTACATGCAATGTCATCTATTTGCAATTACACAATGTCTATTATTATTATTATTATTACCCATATTATTATTATTATTATTATTATTATAAACACCCTTCAGTACATGCAGCCACTAGATGTCACACTTAGAACACATCTGGTGCATATGTTTCGTTATTTCCCTGCTTCACATCTATAAGGCCACGTCGTTTGCATCATTGTAATGTGATGGGTGCCTCCAAACATGTCTTTAGAGGAAACAAAAGTACCTTATCCAAAAACTAAAGTGCAAATGGTTAAAATGGCCTGAAAAGCAATACTTTTTTTCCACAGCTTTGTTTACATAAAACTGTGAACAGAATCACAACTGACAAATTAAATTAGTAGTTAATGTTACTTTCATTTTGTAAAATGTCCCACATGTGAATCTTAAATAATGCCAGCACCATATGCATACCTTTAACATTAAACAATTGTCTTACACTTTGGAAGTTGCTAGGGTCAAAAGAAGTGTTTCCTCTCTCCTTATAAGCGATCTGTTCTCAGATCATTTTGAGCATAGCTTGGGGGATTTCTGGCCTGCCAACAAGGTCATCCATCATAGTTATCACTCAGGTTCATTAGCATGTCAAGCTAACCTTGAGCCCATCCCTCTCTGAGAAATCGGGATTCAGAATTCACCTCCTACATTCACAAAGGAAGGAAGTTCTAGGACTGTCAAGATGACAGGGAAAGATGCCTGAGGGGTAAAGAGGAGACAAGATTAGCATAGCAAGTAATGCTTCCCACTTGAGGGAAATAAAGGGACTCAGTCCCCTTGAAAGGAATATATTATCCTCCTGTGCACTGACTAGGCTATAACAAACAGCACCAGGCTTTAGTGGTGACAGCAGAATTAAAAATTGACTTCAGTGTTTCTAACTATTAACTAATCATTACAAATTGTATCCCTTTATCCCATTTCCCTCTGTTTTATTATCTCTTATCTTCTGTGTCCCTTGCTATCCCCATATCTTTCTTTCTCTGTCTATTCCACAGGTCTGTGATGCAGTGGCTTAACAGGGTTCAGTCCTTCCTCTACTGCAACGAGAATGGATTCTGGGGAACTTTCCTGGAGAGCCAGAGGACATGTGTGTGCCACACAGGCATCACACTGTGCCAACGCCCCATACCATGCGTCATTGGTGGCAACAACAGCTGTGCCATGTGCAGCCTGGCCAACATCTCACAATGTGGCTCCTGCAACAAGGGCTATAAGTTGTACCGTGGGCGCTGCGAGCCCCAGAATGTGGATTCGGAACGCAGCGAACAGTTCATCAGTTTTGAAACGGACCTAGATTTCCAAGACCTGGAGCTCAAGTACTTGCTGCAGAAGATGGATTCACGACTCTACATTCACACCACATTCATCAGCAACGAGATACGCCTGGAGACATTTTTTGACCCACGGTGGCGTAAGCGCATGTCCCTGACCCTGAAGAGTAACAAGAACCGGATGGACTACCTCCATATGATAATTGGCCTATCCATGAAAATCTGCCAGATGCGTAACAGCAGCATTGATCCCATGTTCTTTGTTTATGTCAACCCTTTCAGTGGCAGCCACTCGGAGGGCTGGAGCATGCCCTTTGGTGAGCATGGCTATCCACGCTGGGAAAAGGTGCGCCTGCAGAATACTCAGTGCTTCAACTGGACTTTGCTTCTAGGCAACCGGTGGAAGACCTTCTTCGAAACGGTGCACATCTACCTGCGTAGCCGCGCTAAGATCCCAACCGGCCTGCGTAACGACACTGGTCAGGGTCCTGTGGACCTTGGAGACCCGAATAAACGGCAGATCTACATCAAGATCTCTGACATTCAAGTGTTTGGCTACAGCCTGCGCTTTAACGCTGACCTGCTGCGCAGCGCTGTGCAGCAGGTCAACCAGTCGTACACCCAAGGAACTCAGTTCTACTCGTCATCCTCTGTCATGCTTCTGCTGCTGGACATTAGGGATAGGATTAATCGCCTTGCGCCTCCAGTCGCACCCGGAAAGCCCCAGCTGGACTTGTTTTCTTGTATGCTGAAGCACCGGCTCAAGCTCAACAACAGTGAGATGATTCGGGTGAACCATGCCTTGGACATGTACAACACAGAGATACTGAAACAGTCAGATCACCTGACTACCAAACTCTGCTGAAATAGTCACATTAACAAATTGAGTTAAAAGTGAACAGAGACACCCCACAACGAGAACTGAGAGGGATATTAATCTTAGTTTTGTTTTCCCTTTTTTTGTTTTTGTTTTTTTGACCATTTTTTGTTCTGCTTTTTTGATGTAATATTAACAACTTTGTAAGTGTAATGTTAAAGAGAAAAAGGAGAAAGGCCGAGATGAAACGCCTTTTAGGCAGATAAAGGAGATCCATGGTTTCCACTATGAAGACTGTACCATATTTGTCCCAGCATGTCTGTCATTCCCTAAAAGAATTTAATAGAGAGAGAGAGAAGAAGAAAAATAAGAAGAACAAAAAAAAGTTTAAATCCATCTTCTGAAAAAGAGGCCTTGATTTTACTCCGAGGGAACAAAGGTTATATCTGAAACTGCCATTCTTTACTGAGTAAAAACATTTTTAAAGATAATACGTGACATAAGGGCAGACCAGATATCATCCTTTTATTTCAGCTAATATTTCAAGAAATAATGGACAGTTTAATATAAAAAAATGTTTATACATTTTAAGAGGTAAATAGCCTAGTGAGCAAGTACTCTTTGCATCAGCTATAGACTCTTAATTACATTTCAAATCCACAATGAATCTGCATTGCTCTTTGTGACATATGAGGCACTTTGTCATTGTACCGACACACAACGCCTGGTTTATATTCCGTCGTACGACAGTGTTCCCCACGATGGACATAGCAGATCTACAAGCTCACAAACGCGCTGCATTGCATGACATTGCGCGCTTGCAGATCGGCAATTTCCGGCCCGCAACACTGTCGCAAGGCTAGGTATATAAATCAGGCCTGAAGGCACACAGCAGGACAGCAGTGGATCGTCATGTCTAATAACAAAAGCCAGCTGTTTATATATAAATATATATAAATATATATATATGTGTGTATCTTTTCTTCGCTTGACGCTTATCGCTGTTCGTTAATTGAATGTGTCATTTGAGAGTAAGTGACTCCAGTCTAAGCCGATCCCCTGCATTCGGAGCGCTTCTTCCTGTGTTTGAAATTCGAGCTGTGTTTCTCACAAGGCGGTGCCTCCTGGTGCGTGAGTGCAATATCGTGGTCTGAAGATGAACAATCAAATGCTATTTTGTACAGCTTTGCAAAATGTACATGTTTGTGACTGCTGGCTTGTGGAGATTTTCAGCACCGAGAGCAAAAGTTTAAAACATTCTTCATCCACGCGCACATCTGCAAAAGGACAACTTAAAGCCATACCCTTACCCGAGGTAAACATAATACATGAAGGCCCACCTCCCATTCCCATTTAATACAGTTTTTTCCAGAGATATCAAAATGGTCTATTGTTTAAGTTTTGTTATTTTATTTATTTTTCTGCTTCCCTTGAAGCTTATCTACTGAGTTGATTTCAAATAGAAGATAGCACAGTGGACAGGGAAAATTACATTCAGCATGATTGGTGTCATGAGGCTGCTGGGTTTATATGGTCTAGAGAGAAAGAAAATGGGATGATAAATTGATATATTAAAGCTTGGATTACCATTTAGGCGATGCTAAACCATAAAGCTCCTCTTTACCGTACGCAATTCCCATTGTCTCTACTCCACTACAATGTCATCTTGGAGTTTCTTTTCCAGAGATTCAGGTTGACCTTTTCTGTTTTCATGCTGCTGGAACTTCCATCTTCCATCAAAGTGTTTAAATTAACATACACAATTATTAAATTACACTACCTATGTATTATTATTATTATTATTATTATTAAGTGCCTGTTACGTATCCCTTTAACATGTTCAGAGGTGGAGGAAATTTACTCTTAAAAAACTATACAGAACAATTAACTATATATATATATATATATATATATATATATAGTTAATTGTTATATATATATATAGTCGGAATTTCAGACCTTGAATTTGTATGGGAATTTGCCCTTTCATCTCAACCTGAGAGAAGAGCTTAGGTTCAGTTTGTGCATGTGGGGAAGTCGACCACCAGCAGGAGACAGAAGCCTGGGATGGTGGATATATCTTGTCCCCTATGTGCATTATATTTGTAAATATTAACTGTTCTATTACAGTCAGGACATCAAAAGACATAAGTGATAGTAATCGAAAGGAAAACTAAATTACTATTGCCAAAAAAGAAGAAAAAAAAGAAAAGAGAAAAGAAATAGCCCATTGTTTGAGTATGTTAGCACAAAGTACAGGGCACCCATTTCTCATATGAATGATATGATTATGACTCAAGAGTACACACATTTTTTGACTGTTTTGATTATCAGAATATAATGTACATTATGATTTAGATCTGAACCACTACATAAAGTACATAAAACAAGCACACATTTATTCTACTGACATTACATCATTGCAGTGTCGCATACTGTATGTATACCCATGGAAACGTTTGATTGAAGATACCGCTCCTAATACCTTGCCTATGTACTTTTTTGCTGTTCTGTTGAAATCATTATATCAGCTTATTTCAAATGAATGTTTCATATAATAATCTATTTCTCATTAAAAGGCTATATTTAATATGAAGAGCAATGTTTCTTTGTACCACTTTCCCAAATCTATAAGAACAATATGCATCCCAATTCCACTTAGACGCAATTATGTTTTTAAGACTGGCAGTATGAAACTGTGGTTCTTTATCTGGGGCCTGGGAGCCCCAGAGGCCATGATTGTTAAAGCTTTATAATTATTCCAATTTGATTGTAATATTTGCAACCTCTACTGTACACATCTAGCCCCATGTATATGTTATTATTTTTTCCTTTTTCTCCCATACATACACTGTATCTCACTGTTGATCGGTACAGGCTCACCTGCCGTTGAGTACACGTGGAGGAACACCTTACTTCTCATCGTTCTACACCCACCACTGCTCCAGTCTGTAGGAGTTGCTGGTGGAGTCCAGTGACACAAACGGTCCCATGTAGTCCTTCCCTCCTGTGAAAATACATTGACCAATTGTTTTCGTATGGCTTGAATTCGAAACGCTAGTCTCAGTGGTGGAAGATTGTGGAAGTACAGTACATGTTCCACCTGTTGCCTAATCCTGTAAAACGGAAAGAGAAATCATGATTTGGCTTACATGGAGGAGGCTTAGTTGTTTGTTTTGAGTTTGTTTGTTGGTTTGATTGTTTAAGCTCAGAAGATTGTGAGTCACTTCTGTACAACACGTTCAGCAGAAAACCATCTCCTTTGGGTAGATTGCTGATAATCATGACATCGCCTGTGGACATTTCATGGCTGGCTGATTGAAATGCTTGTGCTTAGGTAGCAAATCTAGTAAGCTTGACGCATTTATCAAAATCACATTCGGTTATTTGTCATTGCACCAGGCAAGCAGACCGTGTCCAACTGTCCATCATTCATCGATTGATTAACCATGTGAAATATCAATGTCCATTCCTTACTCAAACACCTTTTGCTCCGATTCCAGTGCCAAATCAGTGGTTCCACTGCATCAGAGCAGAGCTGTCCTCGCTCTGTATGTGACCATAATGCTAAGCAAAGGATTAGTCACTTGCTGTAAACTCTGGCTGAATGTTAAATTTAAGGATGCTCTGGTGAAGAATTGTCCTACTTAGGGACCACTCAGTGCATTCAACTGTTGTACAGTGGAAAATGTGGGCATTTTTATTGCAAAGTTTCTCTCTTGCATTTTATTTCTCTTTGTGCAAAGATTAGCCTGATTTTCCTTTGAATCTTTACTAAAATGGTTCTGGCACTGGTAAGTGTATAACTTTAGAATACATTACTGGTGGAATGAAATAAAAAAGAAAAGAAAATTCTTCTCAAGAGGATACATTTGCTTGATGGAGATGATTGCTGCTTGTTGCCAGAGCTTCTTTGTATAGTAGTGAAAATGGTTGTGCCATCTAAAGCGGCCATTTTAATATGCTTGGGTTTTGTAAAACGAAAGTGGGGTGGAACTATAGTTTTAGAGAATGTTAAAGCTTTTAAGATACTTTGCCTAATCATTGGAAGCTTGAACAACAAAAGACTCATCTATAAATCTATGAACAGTGCAGAAGCGTAATTGTACTGCTCAGTTTTTTTTTCTCATGCTCTGTGCAAATACGGTAACTCATTGTGTTTTTAATTTGCTTGATGACCATTGAGTTGTCATTTTGGCTGCATCATGCATGCATTGATTGACCTACACTTATCACTGACATTTTAATCCCGAACCAATACCCATCCTGTAACACATGTACACAAATACATTCATGATACATGATTACAAAGTCGAGCTAGTGCAACTCCTACCTCACAGGAAGCTACTGCAGCACAACATGACACAAATTATTGTTTCACACTAGGCCAGTGCTTTTGTGTCCAATTAAGGCACACCAATGGGCAAGTTAAAATCTCAAGAGTCAAGACACACCTGAAACAGAAGATTTACAAGCTCACACAAGGTGTCGGTGTCGCATAGTGGCACATTTAACAATTTCTTCACCTACTCTATAAAGTTAAAGTCATAACAGTGCTATACTCAACCTGCGGCCTGTGTGCAGCATGCGGTCCCTGCTTCATTTATCTGTGGCCCGTCATGGTCATACCAATGAAAATATAATTAGTTATTTTCATTGATTGTAGGTCTAGTATTGTTTGTTCCAAGAGAAAGTGATATATGGCTGGCCCCATGAGTATTAACCACTTACTTATTTATACACCTGTGATAATCTGTTCATTATGTTCTTTGACTTTGACTCATTTTGTAACTTCATCATTAATCACAATGTTTTTGTTCATTGAGGTTTGGCCTTATAGATGGAAATGTGGCTTTTTACTGTGTGTTTCCTTGATTTTTAGACTAGTCGTGTAGTCTGTTACAAAATAAATTTGTAAACGTTTCATAATTATACTGACATTTTTAAGCGTGCAGCCCTTAATTGGACTTAATTTTGCTGAATGGCCCCTGAGCCATCTTAAAGGGAAACTTCACACTTTTTGCAAAAAATATATGTTAATGACGATTTAGAACACTTTCCTGGGGGTTTTTATGTGTGTAATTTGTGGTTTTAGATATTTTAGATTTTAGCAGTGAGCCCAGTATCTCTGATGTCATGGACACTGTGCTCACTTACTTCCCGGACTACATGTTGTCTCAGTAAGACAGTCCTCCCCCTATCCACAAGGAGGAGCAGTGCACCAAAGCATTATGAGAATCCAGGAAGGAAGTGAGCCCAGTGTCAATGACATCAGAGAGAATGTTTCCTCACCTAAGCGCAAAACGTCCGACAGCCGCGCGCGTCTTAAGCTGTGCGCAGCTTATTTTCCGAGTTTTTAGACAGCTGGTGGATGGAAATTAAGCTCCACCTCCGCGGACGACTTACGGAGGAGAGCGTTTCCGGGAATCTGGCCGTCGCGCAAATCGTCCGCGGAGGTGGAGCTTCTTTTCCATCCACCAGCTGTCTAAAAACTCGGAAAATAAGCTGCGCACAGCTTAAGACGTGCGCGGCACTTTAGATAGTGTGGCAGCACCTAGACAGTGACACTGGGCTCACTGCTAAAATCTAAAATATCTTAAACCACATATTAAGACCCCCAGGAAAGTGTTTTATTTTTGCAAAAGGGTGAAGTGTCCCTTTAAGTTGAGTTCCCTCTGTATTGGGAAATGAGTGAGTATTGCAATAAAAATGTATGGTTGTTACCATACATTTTAGAATCACATACTAGGAAGGCATTTTCTTTCGCATGAAGCATTTTCACAGCTCAATAAAATAAAACAAGGGTGCTGAAGGATGCTGCAAGACACATGGGCATACAGGATTCACATTAGTGCCACATTACAATGCAGAACAATGCATGTGCCAAAATAAGTCACGTTAAATTATAAATGTTATGCAGCGACAGTCATTTCTATGGATGTACTGAGCACATACTGTAGCTTAATGAAGGTATTCTGTATTTTAAAGACAGCCAGCAAAATTTCTGAGATACATATTACAGAATACATTTAGAAAGTCAGCAATTGAAAACAAATAAAATGGCTCACATATTGTGCCTGCTGAAGGGCACTTTATACCACACTTTCCACCCTCCCCTCTAAGTCCTCCCACTCCTCACTACATTTTAAAAAGGGCTTAAGTTAATTCATAATATACCTTTTCCCTTACTTCAAATGAGTGAAAGTCAAAAGTATACAAAAATTCAAGGAGTGCATTTTTGTGCAGATATATACTTGCAAAATGTACTTGTGCAGTACTCAAGTAAATGTAAATAATGTAATGCAGCCCACACCAAATACATTGTAGCAATAGTAGAGGGCAAACTCCAGGTGAGGGATACAACTTTGGGCCTTAATTATCAGAATTATGGTACAGCGTGAGCGTTCTAATAAATCATACTCATTTGGGTTTAATGTTTCATGAGGTAATTGCTAAGATGGTGGAAGCAATTGATAGGGAGGATTTCACCCTCTTTAGTGGGAAATTGACTTGGCCAAATGCTTTGAGAGTGGGAAGTGCTCTGCTCAAGGAGGTAAATGCTGTCTTTAACCGTGTAACCTGCTTTGGGCCACTCCTCCCCTGCCAATCTACAAGCTCACAAGCTCAAGCATTTGCATGAGCTTGCAGATTGGCTATTTTCGGTGAATGTTCCCCGCAGAATAGGGATGCTATAGGGTTCTAGTGGTGAAACTACTCGACACGGACCATAATCTATTTAAAATCCTGTTTACCTCAGGAAAAGGCAATCACTGAGAGGCCCATGCTGTGCATTGTGTCTCCGTGTGATATTGTACCCAAAAGGGAGCTTCACAAAGAAAACATATTGTAAACCAACTAATCATTTCAAAAGATGTTGAAAATATGAACTAATGCTATTTTTTACTGTAAGTGGGCAATGGCAGAAAATTTGAAATAAAATGAGGAGCCATTCCCTGAGCTAATGTAAAAAGCAGATTTAGATTCCCATTTCTTACAACCTCCATTTCACTCAGTCACTTGTTCGCATTATGCAAGCAGAAATGATTCCCCACGCAGCCCAGCACTGCAAAACATTTACGCTTGGAAGCACAGAAAAGAGACGGATCTTAAAAAGTTCACAAAGCCCAGAGCTACCCAGACAACAGGAAGCCATACAGAGACAAAAGAGAAAAGCAAAGAAATGGCCAACACAATGAAAACTAAATCCTGTACCAAAATGACTATGTTAGGGATACAATGGTCGATCTTCCAGTCAAATACATGCTAAGCCCATAAGCAGCAACCAACAGGTGAAGTTATTGTTAGCATTGTTCCTTTCTCCAGGCAGCAGACAAGAATATATCCACACTTTACGTTACAAGTTGCAAGGAGTTATACACACAATCTGGCAGGTAGCTCTCTTGATATTTAAAGATCTTACACTGTAGAGGATTGTAACAGCCTAGAGGCTGTTGCTGTTCTAGAATCTCACAGACAGCTGTACTGTAGGCCTATATGACAAAGAAAAGGGAGAAAAGGAAAAAAGAAAGAAAAGAAAAAATATGCTATGGGCATTCTGCAAAAAAGAAAACAGAGGTGTTTGTTTTGTCTTACACGTGACGGCGTACATTACCATTACAATTATACTTTGTTTACTTATAGAAGTAAGTGAATCATCATTGCTGTGTTTTGGAACCAAAAATGTGGTATCTAGCCAACACATGGGTAACATACAGTACAAACATATCGAAATTATAAAAGGCAGCAGATTTTGGCAATTATTTACTATTTGACTCCATACCCTGCATCCACTGATGCCGCCCGCGATAACTGTTGATACTCAATATCAAATGTATATTATTGCCAAACAGTCTGCCTTGAGTACATATTTAACATAATGGAATCATGCACATGTACAGTATGAAGTGGTGCATATAAGAAACCTTGCCAAGATAAGTTGAGTGCATAGAGGTAGCATTTTCATTGTAACCTTAGTACACCAGAGTGACACATGCTGTACAGTAGCCTACAGCTCTGTTAAATAATTTAAATCTGCATAACACATTTTTTAATACAATTCAGCACTATACATTTCAAATTCCGGCCTTTCGCTCATTTTACAGTAAGTCAGTATGGCCCTCTGGAACAAGATGCTGCCCACCTGTGAGATCTAGCCTGTCTGTTTTGCAGTATATATAAAATTGCCTGGAGGCAACATCTAGCTACAGGTTAGTCTTCCTATATAGAGGGGCATTATGGGTGTCAATTATGTTTGCATCACCAGTCAATCAAAGCATATCATTTGAAATGTCAATCTCGTGTTTTCACTGCTACACATCCACTGTGCAATTTCCTCCATGAGAGGTTGTTAGGCAGTATAGGCATTTTACAGTAGATTTGTCTCTAAATGGACAGCAATCAAAATAATCTTCACCGATAAGTGCAAAGATACTTTGCAAAAACGATGTGGTGTGACTACAAGAACTGCTGTTTTGTACAAGCATTACGATATAGCCTACAACTTTGCAAAGTTGGCATTAAAAAAAGTAATATATAAAAACAAAACAACTTGCGCTTCAATACCCACCAGGGAAAGCATTTCAAAAAGCATGAATGGTCAATCAACTATATTATGGTCAACTGTAGTTGATGGATACACTATGAAGAGGATGACAGAAGCTTTATACATTATAACCCAACACTTTGCCTCATGTCCTTTATCTTCATACATTTCTGCCTGCTTTGTGAGAATAATGTGCAAAAACGTGGTGGAATGGCCTTTGGAAAATAATAATATGGACATGAGTTTTCATCACCTTAGGCCCTCTCATTCCTGACAAACAAAGTTAATACTTTAACCAGCTAAGGATTATATGAGGCTCTCCCAAGGCAATTAACACAACGGGACAAACTCATACTATACTTGTCAACATAAACAAAACAAAAATCCACTTAGAAGCAATTACCCTGTGAAGACAATATTGCAGCCTGCTGCACCTAACATCAAACGTTCCTACTTCATGCCCTGGATCAAAACACCAAAGTGCTGTGGCGATACGGGTATAGGCTAATATGATTCTTACATTATTTATCTTCATTTTACCACTAATAGAAATATTATATGGATGTTGCATGATATTGCATAATATGTTATATGTATTTCAATGAAAAACATGTGTTTAACATTTGGTTGGTCTCCAGGTGAGGTCACTCTCATTTTACTACAGACTAAAGTTAATTTTAGTAATTTTTCACAAACAGCTATACTGTTCTATTACAGTATATGTCTATCACAGATAAATTGCCTCTCAGCCAGTTTGTTGTATTTCTAAATGGGAAATGCTGTTGAAACTGAAGCATTATTCAAAATGATTATTGTGTCTCCCAACCAAACACCCTATCCTTTAGGTCATTATCCCTTACACCATGAGATTGTTAATTAAGTAAAACAAAAACTCCAGTTGCCGAAGCCGAATTCAACCTTGGAATTGGCCTACTCTGTCTCACTGCAGGATCAATAGAGTTTTCTTGTAATTCCTTTAGCAGAGTCCACTTTAGTGTACTAATTACATATAATTGATGTTATACCGCTTTTATAAATACACACAGTATGAACGCACAGATAAACTCAAGAAAGCACTACTTGTGTGTGTGTACGCGCACGCACGCACGCACGCACGCACGCACGCACGCACACACACACACACACACAGCCTTGCCCTGTCTAATTGTTGTTTCTGACATTAATTAGTCTAGCGACTGGATACCTCAGCTTAGGTAGAGATCTGAGTCATCTTGCAACGTGAGACTAGACGATAATTGGACGATATAATGAGCAAGACCCTGTAGATCAGAGTGTAGCATGAAACATGCTAAACTGGTAGATTCAAAATTAATCCATATTGCATTATACCATGTATTTAGCAATACCAGCTAATGAGTGAGCCATACAAATGTAGGGACGGTCTTTATTGGGTTATTGCCACACGATTGAAAGAGATGTGCTTCTCCGGAGAATGACTGCATCTCTCTCCATTGGCAATAGACTGCACTGAACCACATACTACTGCCATGCAGGTACAAGAAGAAAAATAGTATACAGCCATAAAAGATGGGTTGGATTCTATTTCAATGAGGAAGAAGGTCTGACATGGGACTGTGAAGTCAGAGGAGAGATTGACCCATTTGAAGATAAATTGTAGTAGTCAATTTCTTCGTCATTTTTCTCAATTGTTTTTGTGCAACAAAGATGAAATCCACCATTAGATTTTGTAATTGGATCGTTCATGTTAGATTAGAGACACAGGAACCCACGCAGATCAGTCACAAACATTTTCTACCAGATGTGTGTCTATCTACCTGTGTCAATCATTTTCAAGATGTGGTGGGAGATAAGATGAAGGCTGCAGTGGCGACTTCACAAGAACACTCATGCATGAGTCATCAGACTGAGCCAAAACAGAGCACCGGAGGTCCTCAGTTATGGCCACTAACGGATGGTGATGATGTGTGAACTGTGGAAAGCTGTCCATATGGAAGTGCCTGTCAGTGTGATGCTGCACTGTGCATGAAGACTCACTCGCAAGCTCAGCTGGCATGATACAAAAGGTCCTGTGTTTGGCAGTATATATGCTGCAAGCCCCCATTCATTTCCAAGCCAGTACAATAGATATAATAGCTGATGTACACACTCACATGCTCAAGACATATTGTGGTGCAACACGTTGTGAGCTCATACAGGCTTCAGTGTCCAAATGTTGAAATCTGATTGAATCACATTTCAGTTCAAGTTCAAACCACCTAGGAATGTGGTTACAATGTGATGAACAAATGTGTGTGTGTGTGTGTGTGTGTGTGTGTGCGTGTGCGTGTGCGCGTGCATGCGTGCGTGCGTGCGTGCGTGCGTGCGTGTCCTGGGCATGCGTGTGTGTCCTGGGCATGACAACGTTAAACTGCTCCGTTGTAACTATACCATTGTCAATGTAGTTGG
The DNA here is from genome assembly GCF_951216825.1 of Electrona antarctica. Lineage (NCBI taxonomy): Eukaryota > Metazoa > Chordata > Actinopteri > Myctophiformes > Myctophidae > Electrona > Electrona antarctica. The sequence goes on from NC_136797.1 coordinate 30,793,431, forward strand.
TACAGTGGATGCATTTGCAACTTCTGTGGACTATGTAGCTTGCATACAAGAAGGCACTATTCACCGGTGGAATCTACCAACAGCCAACGCTACCTGACGGCCCCTCCTGTGAACAGCTACCGGGAAGAGAGGCAATATAGACCCAGCGGCATTCCAGCGGTATGTCCGTCCGCTGTCAGAATAGCAACTGGACCTCCAGGCCCATGAGAACAACTACATAGAGCGCTTTAACACCAAGCAGCAGTGCAAGACTAAGAACTGTTTGCTCTGGTGATCCAGCCTATATAGGACATACCCACGGACTGGTTGTTGAAGGGTTTCCACAACCTGGCCTGCCCAAAGACGAGGCAGAAAGGCTGGCAAAGCTGTCTCTGCTGCCATTTATGGCGGATCTGCCGCTACTTGTGCCCATGGAAGATATTTTTGGGACTTTTCTGCCTTTATTGATAGGACATAATGGAGAGAGACAGGAAACAGGGAGAGAGAGAGGCAGCAAAGGTCATTGGGATCGCGTCACCAGGCTTTCCACCTCGGCGGAAAGCCTGGTCTGTGTTCCAAAATCGCAGTGTGAACCGGTCTGGAGCGGATGGTAATTTACGTCATGTTGTAGTCTTGTTTTGTAGTCATCAGGCAGGAAACCACAAGGCGGAATAAGAATTCCGCCATTCATAGTACTGATTCCGTCTTGTGGTTTCCTGCCAGATGACTACAAATCATTGACTAGGCTACAACATGACGAAAGTTACCATCCTCTCCCGACCGGATCATAAACCCGAAATGGAATGCTGTCCAGGCTACTGGAAACTACAAGCTGGATTTCCATGTAACTTTGCTGTGCACCTGCATGCTCCCCTGACCATAACCTTTACTGCACCTTCATGCTCCCTGACCATAACCTTTACTGCACCTTCATGCTCCCCTGACCATAACCTTCACTGCACCTTCATGCTCTCCTGACCATAACCTTTACTGCACCTTAATGCTCTCCTGACCATAACCTTTACTGCACCTTAATGCTCCCCTGACTATAACCTTTACTGCACCTGCATGCTCCCCTGACCATAACCTTTACTGCACCTTCATGCTCTCCTGACGATAACCTTTACTGCACCTTCATGCTCCCCTGACCATAACCTTTACTGCACCTTAATGCTCTCCTGACCATAACCTTTACTGCACCTTCATGCTCCCCTGACCATAACCTTTACTGCACCTTCATGCTCTCCTGACCATAACCTTTACTGCACCTTCATGCTCCCCTGACCATAACCTTTACTGCACCTTCATGCTCCCCTGACCATAACCTTTACTGCACCTTCATGCTCTCCTGACCATAACCTTTACTGCACCTTCATGCTCCCCTGACCATAACCTTTACTGCACCTTCATGCTCCCCTGACGATAACCTTTACTGATTTAGGTGAAACCATGACCTGACCCATGACTTGTACACCAGACATCTCCAAATCTAATTGGAGAAATGCTTGCCATGAAACTTGCTGAGCACATTCATACGGAACAAGACATACGGAACAAGACAAACTTAGCTGCTTTTGTTGTAGCCTGGCTAATAAGCCAGACTAATATCACACAACACTGTCGCGGTATATCAGTCTGGGCTGGCTCCACTTGGATTTCATTTCCCAGGGGGCGGGTTCAAACATTCTCTCTTTGACGCAATTGGTCAGAGCTACTGTCAGTCAAAAGTCTCAAGCATTGAACGTCACTGTACCAAAGCCCGCCCATATTGCATACCGTGTCCCGATTGGTCCGACCTGTTCTCGATTGTAGGAAAGAGGCGTGCTACTGAGCCTCGCCAGACCGAAATCCGCTGGTAGGCAACTTTTTTTTGCCAACGGCTGATTCGGTCTGGTTTATTAACCAGGCTACTTTTGTTGACCATTATGTTTTTTGAGTGGTGCAACCACTCCTATAGACGTATGTGTCCCTGGCTGTGTCCCTGGTTGCGTCCCTGGCTGTGTCCGAGCACGAAAATAGTGTTTGGTTGGTTTTCATCACCAAGTGTCACTGTTGTGAAGCCTAACACACACACACACACACACACACACACACACACACTGTCATTTCTCAACCGTTTCGGACGTGGGGTGGCTCGCAGGAACTGGGCCGCCAGCCTGGGTGCGTTCCTGGGGGTCTGGAAGTTCCGGGGACCCCCCGGGGACCCCCACACACGCTAACTGTCATTTCTCAACCATTTCGGCCGTGGGGCGGCTCGACGGAACCTGGCCGGCACCCTGGGCGTGTTCCTGTGGTTCTGGAAGTTCCGGGGACCCCCCGGGGACCCCCACACAGAGTTGCACCACTCACTTCACACGGGTGTGATTTTCCTCTACTTCATTGAACTACTTGCACACAGCATATATGACAAAATCAAATATGTGAATTGTCTAGAACGTTGCTGAGTGCATTCATGCCCCCTGGAAGCCCCCTGGAAGTCAACTATAGACACGATATCTAATAATTTAATTGACAGATTACATAATCCCTGTTGATTTTGGTGATTGTCACCATTTTGGTGAATCCTTTTATCTAGCACCTCTCATATAGTCAATGTAAAATACATCAAATCACTAAAGGTAAGGTACTAAATGTAGGCTGCTACAGTAGTGACTTGGAACTGCACCAGAAAGAGACCTTATGTTCTCTTCAATCAAATGATATATTGCAATTGATGCTGACTGCCAGAATGAGCTCATCACTTTACATTAACATACTGGGTATTAAAAGGGGGCATTAAGAAATATGGCTTTGGAAGAAGGGTGGCATTAAGTTCTTTCAGCACAAAAATACACAGCAATTGGATTTGTATTTATCAATTATTTTGCTCAGAGAAGAGAAGACTCACCCTGCCTTCAGACACTGCAACCCTTGGCTCTCTCCATCAATCCTTAGTCTGGTTTATTAGCCAGGCTAGCAGCTACTGCCATAGGGGTAAGGTCAGTTACCCTTCTCTCCTGTGTTGTCACCTGGGATGATTTAATTAAGTCTACAGGGCATAACTGTTCTCACATATACAGATATGACCAGGTGATTGAAATACAACTCAGTTATCAAGGTTATTCATCAGCAAGTTGTCTATTGCTGCCCTTATTCCGCAAACTACTGGCTGGTTTGCCATGGGATTTGTACTGTAGCCTTAGGTTTAGATTTAGGGTAGGATTGAACCAGTCGCACTGTAGCCATACAAAGGCCTAGGGTTCCCAGATTGTAAAATGTTGTTCCTCCATCTTGGGAGAGTATGTAGGCCTTTCACTGGACCTCCTAGCCACTAAGATGACCACAGGCCCACCACTTAAAGACCACATGTTAGGGTGCCCAAATCTGAAGTTAGGTGGTCCAATGACCTGAAACTGAAGCAATTCAGTAAAGGTCAACGCTTCCTCATGGGGTCATTTTAGGGCCTAGGACCTCCAGTAAAGGGTAAAATACTCTTCTTGGTTGTGGGAACAACATATCCAATGATGAGGACCCCAGGCCCAAAGATGTCCCCCTGGCAACTTTTTCAACTTTGGGTCAGCCTACATGTAAAAGTGCCCAAAGTTGAAAGAAGGTTGTCAAATGAACTGAAACCGAAGCAATGGTGTAATTGTGCCCAAATCTGAAGTTAGGTGGTCAAATGAACTGAAACTGAAGCAATTCAGTAAAGGTCAACGCTTCCTCATGGGGTCATTTTAGGGCCTAGGACCTCCAGTAAAGGGTAAAATACTCTTCCAATGATGAGGACCCCATGCCCAAAGATGTCCCCCTTGCAACTGTTTCAACTTTGGGTCAGCCTACATGTAAAAGTGCCCAAAGTTGAAGGGCAGAGCTACCCAGTACCCAAGGTTGAAGCCCTTCAACTTTGGGCAGATCTACAAGCTCTTAGCAGCTTCTAGCAGCTTCTAGCAGCTTCTAGCAGCAGCTTCTAGCTTCTAGCTGCTGCTGATTGGCCAGGCCGTTTTGTGGCCGGGCATCAAGTCTGCCTGAGAGTTCCCAGATGGGAGCAGGAGGGGGGAACCCAGTGTACTCTCTGCTGCCCCATCTGGCGGAGTCAGGTTACCTCAGGTCATCCTAGGGGCTAGAACAGGGGTGCCCACACTTTTATGACGTGAGATCTACTTTCAAAATGACCAGCTCAACAAGATCTACCCACTGAAAAAATAAGTGTACCATTGCTGAAAATAGTTTCAATATATAATGTACCTGGGGGGGGGGGGCTTTGGAGAGGATGACCCATGGGTATGGCTATTGATTTTGATGACCCCATGGCCTTTCCTCTAGCAACACCCTTAGGCCAAATTGTACACACAGGCAAAGCTGGGTGGATTCCCAGAAACATGAACCATTAGTAGCCCCATGGCATATGACCTGTCTCTAGCGCCACCCTCAGACAAAATATCAACTTGCAAACAAGGTCATAAGGTAATGGGGAGATCACAGGTTGAACCTTACTGATTATGGTGACCCCATGGCCTTTGTTCCCTGTTAGGTCAATATATGGTTTAACCCCAAACAATTTATACAAAAGTTGTTCAAATGGATTCTGGTAGTATTGGGCATGCTAAATAACATACTGAAAGTCTACCAAAATCTATTCCCCAGAAAGCCGTCATTTTCAAGATTGCGTCCCAGATGGAGTTTAAAATGGCATATCTCAAATGGGAAAACATTTGCAAAGAATTTTTATGATTTACTTATTCTAGTACCTCTGGACATGCTTAAGAACATACTACAAATTTAGGAAAATATACCTTCGGGAAAGGCGTCATTTCCAAGATGGCGTTAAAAATGGCAGGCTTATAACGGCTATACTATATCTCAATTGAAAAAATATATATACAAAAGATTTTTCACTTGATTCTTGTACCTGTAGACATGCTTATGAAAATACAAAAGATTTAGGAAAATACACCTTCCGGAAAGGCTTCATTTTCAAGATGGTGGTCAAAATGGAAGCCATCTTGAAAATTATTTTGTATATATTTTTTTTCAATTGAGATACAGTATAACCGTTTACTTTATAAGCTTTTCTAGCTGCCATTTTTAACGCCATCTTGGAAATGACGCCTTTCCCGAAACATATATTTTCCTAAATTTGTAGTATGTTCTTAAGCATGTCCAGAGGTACTAGAATAAGTTGAAAAATACTTTGCAAATGTTTTCCCATTTGAGATATGGTCATTCTAAAGTATTTGGTATACTTTGAGTATGTTATTTAGCATGTCCAATACTACCAGAATTCATTGAAACCCCTTTTGTATCAATTTTGGGGTTAAGTGACATTTTTTCATAAATTGACTCAAATTTCAAAGCACATTGTCGCTGTCCAAAAACATGACTTTTCAGGAAATTAAAAACAAAAGGTGTTCCAATGGATTAATTTGTAATTATTATTTAGTCACAAGCTCTTTTTAATACTTCAGTGGTTAATAGCAAAAGAAAATACAAAAATCACCCCCATGTGAAGGGAGGGTTGCTCTTATCATCATACATCATCTCATTCCGGCCAATCACAATTTGCGTCCTTACTCATTCATTTTCAATGGCATTCAATGTTTGTGTTTGCACAAACACTCAAAACTGGCCATTCATTGTCAATGGCATTCAATGTTTGTGTTAGGACAATGTTTGTGTTTACACAAACCCTCAAAGCTGGACATAGGAGGAAGTGCCAACCGATAGCATTGTATGACTTTATACTGCCCATGTTCTAACAAGAACAACAAAAGGTGAACGCATCACACCAATTATTTGCACTGGCTTCCAGTGAGTCATAGAATTGACTTTAAAATATTGCTCTAAATGGCTCGGGGGAATGACGAACCCCCAACAACCCTCCCTGAGTTAAAGCAAAAACATTGTGAAGCAGCATTTAGTTATTATGCCACATCCCTTGGAAGCGATTTTCGTTTAATTTGAGTGAAAGTTTAAAAATGAAAAACGGGAGCGCAACGACCTATTTTAAACGGGATAATCCAACTGCCAGAATGTACAGTACACTGCCTTTTTTTCCTTTTTGAGATTATTAAAGACATTTTATGATTTATTTCAATATAGAGGAGAGACAGGAAACCATTTTTTAATGATGATTTTTGCAGAAGCTGTGTATGTATCGCACCCATACAAGTGCATCTGGTACCGAATGCGATAATTATTTTGCCGGATTCGTGTGTGTCTATTGCAATGTGGGCATCACTTCCTCTTCCTCTTGGCTGTAGCCAAAGATTGTTAATTTAGGAAGATAGTCCATCCTGATTGGAGCCACTAGAGGCAACATGGTACACAAATCTTACAAATGGTCTCCTCAAAAGGTGTCCACCACGCAGATACGGGATGTAAACCGGAGATGGCATGTCTTGTTATTACCGTCTTGGTTTCAGTTGCTGCTGTGACCAGTGTTGCCAGATTCAGCAACAACAACAAGCGGCCAGGTCTAATCAACAAGGCTGTGTTTTACCACTTTACATCGGCTATTTGAAAATAGCAGATATACAAGCTCATACTCAGCGACACGTTGTGAGGTTTTAGATCTGTTATTTTCAAAAACATATTGAGAATAAAACAAAATCTAAATATTTTCAGATGAGATATTAATATGGGGGTCCTTTTTAGAACCAGTGGGAACCGAACCACTAGTTTAAACAACATTTAGCAGGCAAGCCCAAATAAGCTGGAAAACAAGCCCAAATAACCAACTACACTTTAGAAACAAGCCCAAAATAACAACCAGACAAGTACCAATATTTACATGGGACTTTACAGAAAAACAAGCCAAAAGTCGCTTATAACAAGCAGACATGGCAACACTGGCTGTGGGAACTGAATGCTAGGACAAATAAAGAGGATAGTGCACGGAGGTGCGGCCCGGTCTCCTGCGGGAGGTTTGCACATGCTCAGTGCAAACAGGAACTGCGATGATGGAGTGTTCCAGCAGAGGTGCTAGATAGAAAGCTCATAACTTGTGATGTAAATAATGAGATCCAGAACAGTTGAGAATTAAACAGCAGTCACCCTTCCCTTTTCAAATGTTTTATATCATCCACAGCACTTGAATGAACAGTATCCATGTTACTTTGTCATTTCACACACAGCGACAACAAACAACTTTGTACTATTCTCTTTTTTTTTATATCCTTTTTATTATTTCAGTTCAGGGTCAGCAACTCTCATGCACATCTAGCACCTCTGCTGGAACACTCCATCATCGCAGTTCCTGTTTACACTGAGCATGTGCAAACCTCCCGCAGGAGCCCTGGCCGCACCTCCGTGCACTATCCTCTTTATTTGTCCTAGACTGAATGAAGGAAGTAAGGAGGAAGTGAAGCACACATTCACTTCCTGTGTTTTTCCCCCAGTAAGCTCCTTGGGAAACAGGTGGGATAGAGATCCGGAACATGTACTGTATGCACAGCCCTGTAACTGCGAGTCGTCTGCATTGTTTTGCATCTGGTGTACACTGGGCCTTTAATCCATTGAGACCTGGAACGCATCCATGTCACGTTAGCGTTTAACCACATTAACCATTAAGTGCACCAAAGGTACTCTTCTACTGTATCAAGGTTTTACCAGAGTTTCAGTTAATCAGCGCTTTCCAGTCATGCAGAACGGTGAGTTTGAATTTAGTTCATTGTGTCTGATGGAGTAGGTGTTGGAAACAGAAATATAAATGGACTAAAATCATAGATTACTCTAGTGCAGGGGTTCCCAAAGAAGCTTTTCATTTTGAAAACTAGACTTGTACGTGCCCGTCGGCCACCGGCCTACTTGGGAACGATGCAACTTGGGAACCTAATAATACCCATTGTCAACTTGTCATAGCACCCGTTTTAACTATCTGTGTCTGTGTCCCTTTTGTGCCCATACTGTATATGGAGATAAATCTGTAGTATGCAATACCTGTTGTCATAGCACCCATTTTTACTGTCTGTCTGTGTCCCTCTGTATCTGTCTGTCTGCATGTGTGTAAAGAGTGCAAACTGACTGTGAAAAGTGGACTGATTAAGTAATCAATTGGCAGGTGTGTGGTTGCCATAGCAATCAATTGGCTGAGGCAGAGGCTGGAAATTGCACAGGTGAGGGGATTTAGGCTGATTAGGCCCACTGGCAGAGCCTGACCAGAGCCTTTTGTGGTGGTTCTGGAGAACCGTGGGTCCGACCGACTCAATACCGAGCACTGCACTCCCTGTGGGGGTGTGGAACGTGTGTGTCGAATTTGAAGTTGGTGGGTCAAACGGTTCTCGAGTTATGTGCATTACACACACGCACACACCCAGGCAGAGACGTGACGCATTTATAGTAGGATTGTGCTCCAATATGCAGTTAAACTACATAGACAAATATTGATGTCTCATCTGCCATGCTGCGATGTAACGCGCTGTGAGCTTGTAGATCAGCTATGTTCGTCGTACAGTAAAGTAAGTCAGGCTTTAAGCCATTCATTTCATGGTTCACTGAATCTAGTGGTGGGAATGTTTGGTATAAATTGCACTAGGATCAGTAAGTTAAATGCTGCTTTGACGCCTGCATTGCTTGTGGGAAATGACTTCAATGAGCTTAATGGCACTAATCCTGTTCCTTGTCATCCGAAGTTACATGCAAACTTGACCATGATGTGTTCACAGGAGGAGAAGCATTGAATAGATCAAATGCATGCTGTGCGTAGCTTCAAATCTGAATTAAGGGTATGGTTCAGTCAGGCATGATGTACATTGGTTTAATCATTTTGATTGGTGACAGCCGGCCATTATTCATTTATTCGTGACATGGTGAAAGGTTACACTTTTTGTGTTCAGAATTCAAAATAAGACCTTGCCTATGTATCTAGACTTCTAGAAAGATGTAAACATTGCAAATTTCGACTGGCTTTGAATGCACTGAATGGGACTATTGACGTTTAATCAGACTATTGAATGGTCTCAGTAGGAGTCTACTGACCTACCAAGATCTCAGTAGCTGCATTCTGTGCGTTGATCACGACTACTGTTATGACAGCGACGGAGGGGCTTCGTCTCAAGTGAACTTGAGCAACAAGAGACACCACTGAGCGAGTCAAAGCGAGCAAGTTGCCGTGGCGAACTTGGGAAGTTCGATTGAGCCGACTCAGCCTCGTCCGAGTTGCAACCCGATAGGCACAGAACAGTAAATAATTGTTTAATAAGTTGTTTGGGAGCGCATTTACCCTAACTGAGATAATGGGGTAAAAGCCACGCCTCCGCCTCGGTCAAAACAGTAGCAGTCATCAACACACAGAATGCAGCTACTGATATCTTGGTAGGTCAGTAGATGACTACCATTCAATCGTATGACTATACGTGATACGTCCCATTCAGTGCATTGATAGCATTCGAAGCTGGTGAAATTTCAAGCTATTATCCCAAGTAAAGTTTCATTTAAGTGAAAGTCTATACAGTAGCAAAGATTACCTTGACGATATAGAAGTTTAACTTTTTCAAATGTTTATTTTTTATTTATTTAAAAGAAAATCAAAAACAGATCACTTACTGTAGGTTCATCTTACGGTGGACATGTTTGCCTGAAAAGGAATCATTGAAATGTTTCATAGTTTTAGAAATATAGTGCTTTCAAATTTGAGAAATGTATAATGGGGCTCAATGGCAGCTATATGGCACGTCAAAAAATCACTTTCACCTAGAAACTCCCTTCACACAATTTATAATTCAGCTTACTGTGGAGACAAATGCTGGAACTTTTTACTTTGAAATGATTTGTAGTTTCTGAGTTATTTAACTTAAACGCCCAATGCATTCTCAATGGCAATAGCACAAACTTTGGCATGCTACTAGTCCTACATACTTACACCTAGAAACCCCATTCAAACCTATTTAGGTTCATCTTACGGTGGACATGTTTGCCTGAAAATAAATCTTTGAAATGTTTCGTTTTAGAAATATAGTGCTTTCAAATTTGAGAAATGTATAATGGGGCTCAATGGCAGCTCTATGGCACGTCAAAAAATTACTTTCACCTAGAAACTCTATTCACACATTTTATAATTCAGCTTACTGTGGAGACACATGCTGTAACCTTTTACTTTTAAATGATTTGTAGTTTCGGAGTTATTTAACTTAAACGCCCAATGCATTCTCAATGGCAATAGCACAAACTTTGGCATGCTACTAGTCCTACATACTTACACCTAGAAACCCCATTCAAACCTATTTAGGTTCATCTTACGGTGGACATGTTTGCCTGAAATGGAATCTTTGAAATGTTTCATAGTTTTAGAAATATATAGTGCTTTCACATTTGAGAAATGTATAATGGGGCTCAATGGCAGCTCTATGGCACGTCAAAAATCACTTTCACCTAGAAACTCCATTCACACATTTTATAATTCAGCTTACTGTGGAGACACATGCTGGAACTTTTTACTTTGAAATGATTTGTAGTTTCTGAGTTATTTAACTTAAACGCCCAATGCATTCTCAATGGCAATATCACAAACTTTGGCATGCTGCTAGTCCTACATACTTACACCTAGAAACCCCATTCAAACCTATTTACAGTATATCCTTTTTGACTATTTTAACAGGACCATAATGCTCCAATTTCACTGGTTTAACTGAATATACTATCAGGGTATACCGCACTTCTAGGAGGATTAGATAACAAAATCCCCCACAAATTTATATTGTAATCGACTCTATTATGTGCAAATTGATAATGAAAAAGATCTTCTGAAAACACTCATTCATACAGAAGGTGTGAGTGCTCATAGAGAATGCTGCTGTGAATTTTTGAATTAAGTTGTCACTGGCTCTGAGCTATTGATTCAGAAAAGATGGATCAGCAATTACAGCCCCGTAGGTGTCTGAGGTAAATCAACGGTCAAACTGTGAAGTAGAAGAGAACAAAATGTGTAATCTGAGAGTCATTAAAAACAGTCAAACAAAGTGTACTATCTGACAAACAGCTGAAGAAACGCATTTTTTAGATGAATGTTACGTATTTCAAGCAATGCCAATATTAATAGAGGGTATGCATGTGACATCATCATCAAACCAGGAAGTTGTATTATATAGAAATTTCACGAAATACCTTTCGTTTATGGGTAGGTTTCCTTCAAAACCTAGCTGCAGAACATTATTTTATGTACTCCCAGGACAGAAAATTCTAGAATTTTCGCTGTCCTGGGCTCTAGGGGTGACGTAGGAAGCCACGCCTATCCCGTATAGATACCTGCGTGGCTACGTCAGCCCTCATTCAACTTTTCTTCTGCTAAGCTGCGAGAACGAACTTTAACATTCCAGTGTGTGCAGGGTAATATATCTCGCAAACTCGGCCGAGAGATTAATTCTTTAGGACCGTGAGATCTCTGGCACACTCTCGAAGCAAACAGAAGGATACTTCTCGAGAAAAAAAGCCGAACTTCGACACAAGTGAGTTCTAGGCAACTTGTTGCTACGCTAGCTTGTCGAAAAAACAGCTCGCGCCTCTTTTTCTCTCTCGCTAAAGCTAGCGTTTGTTAGCTTAAAGCTATCGATAGTTAGCTTAGCGCTACTAGGCAGATACGCCTGTGGTCTACTATTACACGCCACGAGGAAGATAAACCTGTGGCTGTTAAGCACTCGGACTCCTCTCTCTACAAGCAACCATGTCGCTGACGAGGGAGACCCAGCCCGGGGAAAGACGCCATCGACGACAGCCGGTGCCCGCCGACTGTCAAGAAGGCCCCAAACAAAAGACGTGCTCCACCTGGGGATGCGGGAACACGATGTCGGGCAAAGACGGGCATGACGAGTGCATGTATTGTCTCGGCCTCACCCACACCCGTGAGTCCATGGAGGAAATCGGTCCCGTTTGCCTCCATTGTGAGGAAATGGACGACGACGTCCTAAACAACAGGCTCGGACGTGTCCAAAGGTATTATGACAACTTTGCCGCCCACGGACTCCGAGAGAGGAGCCCCACTCCTCCCCCGCGACGAGCTCGCATACAAGTCCCGCCAAAGGGACAACGAGCTACCCCGAGACAGAGGCTCGACTACTCGGGCAACAGAGCCCCAACCGGAGCCTCTTCTTCAAGAGCAGCACCTGCCGGCGCTAGCCGAGACAGGTACGCTACTTCAGCCTCTGCAACCAGGGCTCACGAGGCCACTGATTACGAGGCTCATGGCGCGAGGCCAAGGGATACCTTCGCACCGCGCCGCTCTTCCCCAGCTCCACGTGCTCGACAACACGTCGTGCAGGCCACCATTGAGTGCCCGCCCAGACATACAGCTAGACGCAGACAGCCTGCTGTTGCACCCAGCTATATGGTGGACCGCCTGGACCCTTCCCCAGACCGCGCAATGTCTCCCGGTGGGGAGCATTGGACTACCAGGGAGGAAGGGGAGCTTCGTGATGACGAGCTCCCTTCCTTCCAGGAGCAACTCCAGGACTACCACGTCCTGGACGAGGCCTACGCGGACGAGCGAGATGGCCATGATGACCTCTCCCCCGGGGACTACGTCAGCACCACTCGTCGCCCCTTCGACGACCTGGATGCCATGGAAATACAGGAGCACCAGCAAGCCAGGGCTCCTGTCCCCCCGCCTCCTGTACCCCCCATGGATGACTCCAATATTTACGAGATATACAGGAAGGCTAGTGCACGTTGTAACCACACATGGCCTAAGTCAACTGTCAAGGTACTACCATGGGAAGGCAGGACTGATGAGTCCGCCCCCCCCCCCTGCACCTAGAAGACAGAAGCTCCCTATGGCACAGGGCTTCGAGGAGGCCATGATGCACGCCTGGGACGAACCCCTCCTGAAGGTGGATTTTCCCAAGGCCAGCGCCAAGGGGCCCAACGACATACCAGATAAACAAACCCTCGCCATAGACTTCATGCCAGCTATGGACAAGGCTATAGCGGCCTACCTGGCCAACCCTGCAGCTCCTAGAGTGGATCACCACGTAAAGGAACCGCAGCTCCTGTCCAGCAGCGTGAGGGAAGCCTCAAAACTGAACAAGTGGCAGTATGCACACATGTCCTTCGTGGCGAAGGCCCTCAATGCAGGAGCACTTCTCCAGGGTTCCATGAAGAGCCTCCTCATTGAGATGGGACAGAAGTCCATTAAAGTCCAGCTAGCGGAACTGCCAGAAGACCTGGCCGAGTTACGCCGCCTGAATCACGAGATGGCCACCCTCCAGAGGGACTCCACTCTCCACAACGCCAAGGCAATGGCATGTTCCATCCTCCAGGAGAGATGGCGTTGGGTCGATCAGACCAGCGCCATCTCCCTGGAGACAAAGAAAGAGTTTGTGGCTGGAAATATCCACCCAGACAGTATGTTCAAGGACGCTCTGGCCAAGATGTCAGAGACCATCCAACAGCTCGAGTCCTCCACCAAGACGATGAAGGCGCTCGAACCGCTGGCCAACCAGGCCGCCCCGGTAGGCCGCCCCAAGGCTAAGAAGGCACCCTGGAAGGCCAAGACCGATGACAAACCCAGGTCCCAGGACCGGAGCGGAGATAGACAGCGACAGCCTGCAGGCCGAGGCAGAGCAGACCGCCGCACCTCTCCGCCGCCCTACAAGGCCAGGAGCGCTCCCAGAGGCCGAGGCCAGGGGAAGCGCAAATGACCTGCCCGGGCCGGGTCATCTTCCCCACCACACTCAGAGTTCAAGGCCAGAGGTGGGGATCACAGATCTCACCTCAGAGCCTGCGCTGAAGCGCTTAAGGGGGCCTGTACACAGTGCTGTGAGCACCGTTGTACAGACCCCCAAAATTGTTATGTGCAATTCACATGTGTATGTTTTTCCACGTTGTTCAATAAAGAAAACAAAAAAACAAAAAACACAAAAAACAATAAAACCAACTCTGAAGGGCATAGGCCCAGTGGGAAAGATAACCCACACTGTGACAGCTTTAGCTGTCACAGGCCAGGAACTCCACGCCAATTTTTTCCAAACTCAATACCGAAAAAATTCACTAGAGGGAGACATTTCACACAAAGTAAGTCTTCCCCTAGGCAGGCCATGCACCACGCTGACAAGCACAGGGAACCCTTTGTCACGTCATCTGTCACAATGGCGGATATCCGGGGCTTCCCCGTGGATAATCCGTACAATTCAGACAGGATACAGGCTACAGTTCGCCTCGAAACCGCCCACTTCCAGGAAAATTATTTTCTCAGAAGCGAGCGGGCAAAAGGCCGCCATTCTGCAAGAGGAAATCAATTCATTAATGCAGAAAGGCGCCATCACAGAGGTGGCCCTCGACCAATCAATGAACGGTTTTTACTCCCGCTATTTCTTGGTAAAGAAAAAGGGGGGCGGACTCCGTCCCATTCTAGACCTGAGGGCATTGAATCGTCACTTAAAAAAGCTGCGATTCAAAATGCTTACTCCACCAGTCCTCCTACGCCTAATTCGCGAAGGGGACTGGTTTACGTCAATAGACCTGCAAGACGCATATTTCCACATTCCGATTTACCCGCCGCACAGAAAATTTCTGCGCTTCGGGTTCAGAGGAAAAGTGTACGAGTACACAGTCCTTCCCTTCGGAATGTCACTGAGTCCCAGAGTCTTCATAAAGTGCACCGCGGCAGCTATCGCTCCGCTCCGACAGCAAGGGATCCGTCTCGCTACATACGTAGACGACTGGATCCTACTTGCAGACTCTCCACGAGAAGCACTGTCGCACACACATCGTGTGCTCAGCCACCTCGACTCGCTTGGGTTTATAATAAACCACGAGAAGAGCATGCTTATGCCAACACAGTCAATAGACTTTATAGGCATAACACTGAACTCAATCTCTTACACGGCCCGCCTGAGCCAAGAGAGAATAGACGCAACACTGCAGTGCGTGGCGTCATTCAAAAGGGGACGCTCGATTCCTTTTCATGCATGCCTCCGGATGGCGGGGTTAATGGCCTCTGCGGTCTATTTAATCCGCCTAGCAAGGCTACATATGAGACCTTTCCAACGATGGATAGGCTCTCTACATGTACCAATGCACCGTCGGCACCAGAAGGTAACAGTAACATCACAATGCATACTAGCCCTTCAATGGTGGTCAGACAGGAAAACCCTCTCAGAGGGCGTCCCCATGGGAAAGCCTCTGATCAGGAAAGTCATCACTACAGACGCCAGCATGACAGGCTGGGGAGCCACGATGGAAGGACTCACAGCCAGAGGTTTATGGTTGGGGCCACTACGTGCCCTTCACATAAATTACTTAGAGCTCATGGCAGTCTTCCTCGCCCTGAAACACTTCGAGCAGCGCATCCTGGGTTGCCATGTCCTAGTCAGGACAGACAACACCACGGCCATGTGCTACATCAACAGACAAGGTGGACTCAGGTCCCCTCGTCTTCATCAACTGGCTCAGAAACTGATCCTGTGGTGCAACACACGCGTCCTCTCAATAGTAGCGTGTCACGTCCCAGGTCTTCTGAACACAGGGGCAGACCTGCTGTCCAGAGGACCTCTCCGCTACTCAGACTGGTCACTACACCCTCATGCAGTGGCCCAGGTCTGGAGCAGGTTTGGGAAATCCAAGGTGGATCTCTTTGCCACAGAGGAGAACACGAAGTGTCCCCTCTTCTTCGCAATCAGGGGACCATCAACGTTGGGGCTAGACGCTCTGTCACACCAATGGCCCAAAACCCTTCTCTACGCCTTTCCCCCGCTATCCCTCATCAGCCCCACTCTGGACAGAGTGAGGACTCAGGGTCTGAAGGTGCTCCTAATAGCCCCGTCGTGGGGGGTCTGGAGGTCGGAAATAACCCCTCTCCTCTACGACCAGCCGTGGAGAATTCCCCTTCGAGCGGATCTCCTCTCTCAAGCGAGGGGGGAGATCTTCCACCCTCACCCCCAGGACCTAGACCTATGGGTCTGGCCCGTCAAAGGGTGATGTTGACTGCCGTGGGTCTACCTCCGAACGTAATCGAAACGATTCAGAAAGGCAGAGCCCAGTCAACAAGGGACCGTTACGACACAGCCTGGCGCGTCTTCGAGCATTGGTGCTCACGAAGACCAGACCAAACAGTCCCCTACCAGGCCTCAGTGATCGACGTCCTGTCATTCCTGCAGGAGCTCCTAGACAGGTGTCTAGGCCTCTCCTCAGTCAAGGTCCATTTGGCGGCAATCTCTGCCTGCCACCCAGGCTTTGATAACCAGACGGTGTGGAAGCACCCGCTGGTAAAACAATTCATGAAGGGTGTACGCAGGGAACATAGGACATGCAGATCCCTCGTTCCCTCGTGGGATTTGTCCCTGGTTCTAAAGGCTCTGGCTACAGCACCCTTTGAACCACTACAAACCGTGAGCCTCAAGCTCCTAACCCTGAAGGTGGCTCTCCTGATCGCACTCACGACAGCAAAAAGGGTCAGCGACCTACATGCGCTCTCGATCTCTCCAGACTGCATGAGGTTCGATGAGGGGTCGACCAAGGTCACCCTAAAGGCAAACCCCGCCTTCATTCCCAAAAATGCTCTCTCAGTGTGTGTGCCAGTGAACCTACAGGCTTTCCATCCCCCGCCGTTCTCCTCTGACGAAGACAGCAGGCTTAATTGCCTCTGCCCAGTCAGAGCTTTACGCATATACGCGGATAGACTGGCTCCCTTCAGACAAGGAAGCCAACTCTTTGTGTCCTGGGGTGCCAGGACCAAAGGAAAGCCCGTCACGAAGGTCACTATCTCTAACTGGATAGTGGAAGCCATCCGTCTGGCCTACACTAGCCAAGGCGTGGATTCCCCTCAAGCCCTGAGGGCCCACTCCACAAGAGGTGTGGCAGCTTCCTGGGCACTCTACAAGGGTGTCTCCATTCAGGAAGTCTGCACAGCAGCAAGCTGGTCTACACCCTCGACTTTCGCCACATACTATAACCTAGATGTGGCAGCGCCTTCGCTAGCGCACGCGGTCTTGGGGGCCGCTGCTCAGTAAAGCATCAGGGCAGCATAGCGCTGCCTCCTGCTCTCCACAAGGACTAGGTTCTGGACCCAAAAGGGTCCGAGCCCCTCCCAAAAGGTTTACCTGGGACCCACTGGAAGTTCAGGTCACGGGAGTTCATAAAGTCCCATAAACGAAAGGTATTTCGTGAAATTTCTATATAATACAACGTTAAAGGTTACTTTAGTAACCACGGTTGTATATATAAATTGAACGAAATACCTTTCGTGGAACGCCCTTCTGTTCTCTAAAGCAGAAGAAAAGTTCCGAATGAGGGCTGACGTAGCCACGCAGGTATCTATACGGGATAGGCGTGGCTTCCTACGTCACCCCTAGAGCCCAGGACAGCGAAAATTCTAGAATTTTCTGTCCTGGGAGTACATAAAATAATGTTCTGCAGCTAGGTTTTGAAGGAAACCTACCCATAAACGAAAGGTATTTCGTTCAATTTATATATACAACCGTGGTTACTAAAGTAACCTTTAACGTTATGCGGGAACACCTACTGAGTGCCAAAGAACGACTTTCTGGCCTTGACAGCCCATGCATCCAAACAGAAAAGTCCAATGTGATTGCATTAAACGACGTTAAACGACGATAAACTCACTTTGCCACTCACTTTGCCACTCGATTTGCCACTCGATTTGCCATTCACTTTATGCATGCGCATACCCTCTATAAGTAGGAACAAATTAGTGGTGGACTGTCTATTATGAATTTACATAATTAGTTAGCTACTGGCGGTACTGGCTGTCTTGGAATCAAAAGATTCCGGTTAATTCCAAGACTCGTCCCACTCGTCCTCATGTCGAAGCTAGTGTCCTTGAGCAAGACACTGAACCCTTAACTGTTCCTGATGAGCACATTGGTGGTTTGGGATATGAAAACAGTGACCTTCAACAGTTAATAGCATGGCTGCAGAATATACTCAGCCCAATCCCTCCCCACACCAGAGGGAAATCCCAGCAGGACTTCGCTGCTGGACTTCACTCGCCGGGGCAGTTCCTCATTACATTAACGCTAATATATTAATGTAATTTAAGTGTTGATCTAATGCTACTGTATCTTGGCATTGTCTTTTGGCTAAGGATACAGTCATAAACAAATTATCACAAGGCACGTGTCGCTGCCCTCGGGATCGCTCCTTCAGCTCAGTTCGATAACCTCGGGCAACAGTGACTGTTACTGTGATAAATAATATATATTCACCAGCTTAACTACATGAATAACTGCTATTGTAGTTCCTCAATGTTACATTGAGCAAGACATTCAACCTTACATTTTGCTGCAGGCTAGTTTGGGGAAAATTAATTCAATCACAGATTAGAACTATTATGGTGGCCCAAGATGAGAATGTACAATACGTATATAGCCTCTTCTCTTCCCCTAACATGCCCTCCACTCATGCAGGCACGAGGTCTGCTCGTAATTCCGACAACCCATTATTCCGATTAGGTTAGTGTGAGGTTAGGGTTATGGATAGGATTAGTTATAATGGGTCCAGTCGGGCGCACGCACACGCACACGCACACGCACACACTCACTCACAAAGATGCGATAGGCATTTCTTCTAGATATGTCCGTCTTTATCATTATCAAATAATTTGTTGAGTGGAGACTGGAGACATCCTAATCCTAATATTAAATTAAATTCTAATGCTTTTTTTTTTTAACCTAATGTCTGTTACATTAGCAAAGGAAACATCACTATTGTCTTCATGTTAAATATAATAGTGATGTCCATATGTATGACATATGTATTGCTATTCCCTCAGGGGCGCAGACAAGCCAACATTTCTTGGGGGCTGCCTATCCATGCCCCAATTTCACTGCCGTGACTGACAGAATGGAGTGAAGTATTTACATATTGATGACCACAAGCTCACCTCTCCCACTAGCTGTTTTGCATGAAGCAGGCGACCAGCTGCTCACAACTTGTTTGAATCCAAGGACTAAGAATAGTGCGGTGCCGTACAACACATTCATATACAGTGAACACTAACAAACTAGCTCCCCTGCTTGCCTAATCCAGACAGACACTGGCGAGATTGATGGTGGTGACTTGCGAGCTGTATTTCAGACACACTGCCTATTCCCCCCTGACAGCGTTCTATAAACTGCTTCCTCTGGCAAATCTGGTGTCTCCCACTCCATCTGTCTATGTCAGGGAGAGCACAGACACACACACACACCCACACATTCACAAGTCTGCACACACCAAACACACAAAAACTATAACCATCCTAGCTCCCCAAACAAAACTAACCTGTGTCACCTTCTCTAGTAAATGTCATTTCTGGGGGTGCATATCTTTGGTCCGACGTCCTAACAGTTCTACACCCTACCCCAAACCCTAATACCTAACCCTAACCGCATACAGAAGCCACAGGTGACTCTTAACCGGCCACATATGTCGGAGCCACGGGTGAGTCTTAACCGGCCACGTATGTCGGACTATTGGTAAATTGGACTAACATATGCCCCCCAGATATTGGCTGATTTATGGCCTGTTGTACGACGGTGTCGCGTGCTGAAAATAGCCAATCGATCCACAAGCTCATAACGTGTTGAACCCGTTACACGTTGTGAGCTTGTAGATCGGCTATTTTCAGCATGCAACACCGTCGTAATATTAATCAGGCTTAAAGGGGAGATGTCTTTCCACCTGTCAGTAGCAGCATGGACGGGGTCAAAGCCTAGCAATACGGTATTCTCCAAGGGAGGGGTCAGTGTGCTAGTTTCACAGAGGAACCACTTCTGTTTTTAGGGACGCGGCCCCTCCTGGGTGTTATGGGGAGCTCCATGCGAGCCAAGCACCCAATTAACCTTGCGTGGCCCAGGAACATTTTCACAAATTATTAAACGGTTCCCAAATGGCAAAAGGTAATTAATTAATTTAATAGGATGGTAGGTCCACCTCATTGTTGTGGGGTGCGGAGTTCACGCGACACTAATCAGCGGGATTACCTTTGGCCTTATTTTGCATGCAACCGAGAGGAATAGAGAAGCAAAACAAATTATCATTTTGTAGGACAGGTAATTAGCCTATCCTGGGAAAACGCCAGTCATTTACCCATTATTAGAGTGTAAATGTTACCCCTTCAGTTGCTAACGAGTATGTGAAGTTAAACTTGTTATATTACTTTTATCAAAGTTGTCTTGAAGATTACTTAAAAATGTGCATAAACAAAGGTGTATATATATATTCCCAAGACAACAACCTAATTACAGTACTTCATTAGTTCAAATTCACAAGCATATTATGATCAATCATCACGTGACAGCTTATCCTAATGAAGGTGAAGGCGTCACCAATACATGAGTCGCAGGTGAATTGTAAAACCAAAAACAATAATTATTTTTTACTGTCATGTCATGACCACTATAGTTGATGAGAAACTAAAAATAACAGTATGTTGCTGCCAAACATGATTGAGTTAGTGAGTCATAAATCAAATACAATGGCTTCTGCAGCACAAGCCCCTTGTGTTTAATTCTATAAATTATCTATTGGAACATTTTGTAGCCAGGATTCCACTGATAGAGTATTTGTCTTGAAAACATGTGTAATTGCTCTTATTTTTTACATATCATTCCAATAAACGGTGACCAACCTCACCATTGCACCCACCCTGTTTTTCTCTCCATCTATTCATCTTCTTTCAAATATTCGACCTCTCTTATCCACTCTTTGCCGGTCTCTTGTTTCTCAACCTTTTCTTGGCTTCCACCTCCGTTTCTACGCCTTCAACCCCCTCTTGATCTGTTTTGATCAAAATCTTAACAGCTGTGTGCACTTCCGTAACTAAGAGTGAATCACCCAAGAGGCTCTAATCAAAGGGTTGCCAGAAATACAAAGAGGCCAGCAGACCACTAACTGCCAAAGTGTTTAAAGGGGTCCTGCTGGCAATGCCATCTTTGATCAGTCCACCGTGACTGTACTATTGGCCCACAGAATCAGGCTTGTCAGATAGCCTTTTCTGCAGAACATGTAACATGCTTAACCACTTACTTCAGAATAGGAATTCTAATTAAAAACATCACACCCGTGTGAAGTGAGGGGAGCTAATATATTAAAGTCTAACTCATGTTGATTGGGTGATGTAATGGTGATGTAAAACAAACGGTGCCAACACAAACATTATGGGCTCCACCTTATCCCTTATCCCTAAACTTATTTGCCATTTTTTACTATTTTGAAAATAATTTTAAAATAGTTCAACTAGCCGATCTACATCTACATGTTGTGAGCTTGTAGATCAGCTATTTGAACTATTTTAAAAGGTTTTTTAAAATAGTAAAAAATGGCAAATAGGTTTAGGGATGGCGCAAGATATAGCCCTAAATGCCATTAACAATAAAGAGACAATATGACGTAATTTTTCCCTTCATTGTCAATGGCTTTTTTAAAACAAACATTGAACTAAAAACATAAAACCTGTATATAGGAGGGCTAGCCCCTCCTATATACAGGTTTAAAAATCACACTTACATTATCATTATTATCATCACATTCCATGCTCAGCCAATCAAATCATCGCTATATGGTACACACACAGACACACAAAGCTGGGCATAGGAGGGGCAATTAAGCGCAAAAAACAGAACTGCAGTCCTTGATTATGATTGGTTGGGCCGTGTTAGAAGCTATTGTAAAATGCTGTATAAACAGTAGTGCACACCTGTGACTGTGTTACACCAGCCATGTACAGCACCAAACAAATTGCTACAAATGTCAGATTCTGTTGTGAATTTGCATGTACAAAACCCGTTTTTGATTACATTTTGGGTGAGAAATTGGCCGGGCAGTTGCTCGCATTTACAATGGCTAGTTTAAACGTTTGAATGTCAATGTTTTATAAAAGCACAGATGTGCAGGAGTGCTCCGCTTCAGTGCATAGTTTCATGAATACATTTTATGCATGGATCATGTACATATATTTACCATATATTTATGTACATATCCTACTATAAATGCACCACGTCTCTGCGTGCGTGTGTGTGTGCGTGGTATCTGTGTGCGTGCGTGTACGGTTGTAATGCACGTAACTCGAGAACCGTTTGACCCACCGACTTCACATACGACACACACGTTCCACACCCCCACAGGGAGTGCAGTGCCCGGTATCGAGTCGGTCGGACCCACGCTTCTCCAGAACCACCACAAAAGGCTCTGCTCAGGCTCTGCCAGTGGGCCTAATGAGGCCAACTCCTTTCACCTGGGCCAGGCTCTGCCAGTGGGCCTAATGAGGCCAACTCCTTTCACCTGTGCAATTTCCAGCCTCTGCCTCAGCTAATTGAGGCTCAACCAATCAGGCTCTGCCAGTGGGCCGAATTGATTGCCAAATACACTTTTCAGTTTGTAGTCTCCCACACAGGCACACAGGCACATACACAGATCTGTGTGGGACACCGGCTGACGGGTGCTATGATAACATATATCATTAGGTTCCCAAGTTGCATCGTTCCCAAGTAGGCCGGTGGCCAACTGCGACGGGCACGTACAGGTCTAGTATAGATAAAGGTATTGGCACATTTCATAGTGTCATACTGTGGTAGTGGTATGCCTCAATCCATATTTCAGGAATCCACATGTGAAATTCCAATATCATCACCACCAGTAGTATTTAGGCATTTATTAAACAAAGCAATTATTGTATGGCAATTTAAGAAACTGCTAAGAAATTCAGGGGAGTTGGTCAGTGTCTGGACATGCCTGTGGGAAGGATCCAGAGGACCTTCCCACCTACTGTACCACCAAGGCCTCCCAGCTCCTTATCCAGCCCTCAGTTATCTCCAGTCTTGACTAACTGCAACCATAGACATAGAGCCTCGTCTGGCTCTGGGGCGCGTGTCTCTGTTGAAGGCAAACATTTTCCCGAGATTCCTTGCGAAGTATAGCGGAAGCATGAGCAGAAGATTGTCAAGCTTCCGCGTGCGTAACGGAAGTCCTGGAAAAAAACGAGCTGTGATTGGCCAGTAGTCACTTGAGTGGCACTTCCGCTTGACTTCCTGCCTTCAATGGAGACATGTCGCTGAGGCATCTTTGTTTTGAGGGGCGCTAGCCCCTCTTATATCCAGCTTTTGGTGACGTGTGTGTGCATCTGTGCACAAACTTTGTTCTACACAAACATTAAATTCCCATTGACAATGAATGACAATTTTACATCATAGTGTCTAAGCAAATAGACATACTGTAGTGTCTATTCTACGTCATGATGATGTACGATGATAAGAGCGCCCCTCAGTTCACACGGGTGTGATTTTTTTAATATGACACCCTCCTTGCTGGTCTTCCAGCACGCTCAAACCAACCACTTTAACGGACCCAATAATTGTGCAGTACGATTGGTCCTCAACCTCCCAACATTTTCACCTGTCTCCCCTCGTCTGCGGTCCCTTCACTGGATTATGGTTGCTGCCTGCAACCGGTTCAAAACACTAGTGACGTCCTACAAAGTAATCAAGGGCACGCCACCACTGGCCCTTACCTCCAGGACATGATCCATCCTCACACCCGTTCCCGCTCGCTTAGATCAACTAACAAAGTATGCCATCAGTCCTAGCATCCTAGAATCTTCTACCTCCAGGCAGAGGAATGACCGTCTGAGAGAGAAAACATCAAAAGATGAAATATGGGGGGATATAAGGTTTATTCCCAGGGGAAAAATAAACACAAAATAGTGGAGGTACTTCTTTGGCCTACTATGAAGTTTGGTGCTTGGTGTGTGCGTGTGACATTCCCGGGCATAACTCTGGGACCATCCGCTCAATTGACTTCAAACATGGAGTTTGGAGGGGCTGGGGGGGGGGGATCATCTTCCATGATTGGCCAACCCAACCCAACCCATCGGCTGTATAACTCGGGAGGTACCTGACTGGCTGCAAAGAGACCAGAATATTCCATGACCAGCGGAGGAGTTCCAAACAGCCTACGCAGTTGAATACTAGAAACTATGCAGGAGTTGGCTAATTAATGTGTTACTGACTTTGTAAAACACAAGCACATAAAAATTTTCTCCCAAAGTAATATCGGGCGTAAATATAAATTTCTAAGGTATAAATTATTGACAAATGTTAGTCACTGTTCTGGAATTTCCTCGTTTCCTGCTGGTGTTGCGCTCATGTGAGAACATGGGGATGAGGGTTCTATTAGCTTATGGATTGCAGTATAGGCAGAAAATTGATGGCATGGCAAGTTCAAGCTGCATGGGTTCAGGCCACCTGCTATCAACGCGCAAGGGCAAGGACAACTTCACGGGGCACAAGTGAGCAGGGGAATGGCAGTCCAGACTGCGGACCACGTAGCAGTGCTGCCTTCCCTTCCCGTTCTTTCCCCTCCTGTAACTTCCTTCTGGCCAGCCCGCTCTATAAAGGACGAGCCGAGGGTAGACATAGTGCTGCATCCCTCCTCTCCATCTGGTGCTGAGTGCCTCTGTCAGGATGTCAGACTTTACATAGTAATGAAGGGTGTCATCAAGGTTACCCGCATGCTGGAATGTTGCCTGCTCCCCCTCTTCCTTTGTGAGTCTCTCGTCGCCATCTTTATATTGCAATGTATATGTACTGTGTATGTACTGTATGTATGAATGCATGTACTAGGCTATATACTGTGCGCGCGTGTGTGTGTGCGTGTGTGTGTGTGTGCGTGCGTGCACGCATGCGTGATGTTGATGTATGACTCTGTAAGCATTAATTGAACAGTTATGGATTATGGTTCAGAACAAAACCACGGTTAAAGGTGTTTGCACACTGGTGCGTTTTTCGGCTGAATATTTCGGAGGACGTAAAAAAAAATCGACCTCACTTTATGCCAATCATGTTTGCACATGCACACTATTTCGTCCATATAAAGTTTTTTTCGGACTGGAGTCATTTTTTCCCGTTTTCCGAATGCTGTCTAGTAGTGGTGTCTAGTCAAGTGGGGTGTTGGTGACAGGCTGACAGCTAGTGATATAGCCTATTACTTTCGAATTCGCAAAACGCAGTGCAAATACGCACCAGTGTGCAACCACCTTAATACCTATATTGCACAATTAATAGACTTTTTGAAAATCCTTTTCAAATATTTTGCCTACAAAATGGTAGCTCAGGTAGCAATGCATAAGGCTCAATTAATGTTTTGTTGTTTACTGTATGCTTCGCTGTGATTCATTTTCTGTTTATAAGTCTCAAGTATTGCATCACAAACAAGAGACAAGAAATTGAGGTGTAGCCTACAGTACTTTGGCACCAGTTATACAGTACAGTACTATGCAAAAACATGATTACATACACTAAGTCCTGCAGGACAACACCTGAGAGTGAGGTCAAACCGCTTTACTACACTATTAAACAGTAGATCTGCTGGGCATGCATCTTAATTAGCTCTTTTGTGATAGCTAACAATATAATTGCAACATTTGTCATTCTGGGGTGGGGGTTTCCAACCACCCGTTCAGTTAATTTAATTTGTGTTAAACTTAACATTTGTCATGCATGTCAGTAGTATTTGTGCTGTTCAGTTTCAACGTGTATAGCATTTATATGGATACACAGCATAGGCTCATTGATTTCCTTTAAAAAAGAACCCTCACACACAATGCCACTTTGTTGCCGAGCCTTTGCTTCACAGCCCAAGCCAGGGAGCGAGATGCTATCAGTGACATTGGCGCGCTCTGGTTCTTCGTGGCAATAATTTTCACACTGTCGTCGTTGATGTATGGGGCTATTGCGTGAACATGGTGGGGAGGGCATGCCGACCTTGTGGGTAACCGTTTGGGGTCAGGCTCTCCCCGTTTGACTGAGTCTGTACCCAGAAGGCTCGGCCATTTAAGGCATCTTGACAATCTAGAGGTGACAAATTCTTTGCGTAGAAAGGATTATAGTATATTGTAGTTCAGCATTAGTCCGAACACCAAGGCAGGTTCAGCATGTTCAGGAGAAAGGAGACTTCTAAAGATATGTTCAGGCAGATGCTTTTCAGTCACAGTTCCTGTGATACTAGGACAGATTATTTTTTCTTTTTTTTATCTTCGGAAATGTTCACCTATAATGACACACTCAAAATATAACCCTAACCCTATATTAGGGATGCCATGGTTGAAGTGTATTATGGTTAACATTTAGGTCAGGATGCAATTCTAACCACTTAAACCCTCTAAAATGAATATTTAAACTATAACAATTGGATTAGATAGGCTACCTCCCCCCTCACGCGCACGCACGCACGCACGCACGCACGCACGCACGCACGCACGCACGCATGCACGCACGCACGCACGCACGCACGCACAGTCACACACACACACACACACACCACACACCACACCACACACACACACACACACTCACATTCACAATGGGATAGGGTTCAAGTGGTTAAATAACATTCAGATGACCCACGCAGGCAATAGTGTCTGCAAAAGGCAACTAGGTAACATCACTCATCTGGCTCTCACACAACGGGACTGAATACATTCCGCTGCTTTAAACCAAGTAGCCACGCGTAGTGCAGCGGGGAGGTGGCTCTGCTCTATGGCATGAACTCTCTATCAAGGGAGGCAGAGTGCTGAGGAACAGAGAGAAGAGATTAATTCACCACTTTCCCATGTTGGCTCAAAGGGAGGAGGGACCATACTGCACCCAGTTTCAGTGCAGCAAATCATCTGCAGAAATCTGGATGCACTCAGGCGGCCACAGAGCTGAGGTAATGCTCCAGTCAGAGGGAGGGCTTTGCTTTGGACAGGGAGGGGTTTCTGCCCACCCACTGCTGCTGTTCCACATTGTCAGGACAGCACAGGGAATTCTCCTCCTCTGCCCGGCTTTTAAAGGACCATTACTGTCATAGAAAGGAGTCTGACACTAGCTATGAATGGGACTACAGCGGGAAATAACTAGACAGTTCTGGCAGCAGCACATAGTAAGTGCCATGCTCTAATGCTTGTAGAATACACTGGGTGGCGTGTCGGTAATCAGCTATCAGCTTAGTTCTACATATAGGTTATATCTTTTTAGCTTCATTTAAAGAAGAACCTGTTTTGGCAGCCATACAGATAAAGATTATGACAAAGAAAAGGAAATTACCGGTATTGAGCATCCTAAACATATACAAAATATTGTTTAATCTACCTAATTGTTATGTAAAGAAAGGCCAATTGCTATATTTATAGTTCTATATTTTGATTTCAGATAAAACATGACCATGAACCAGGTAACTCGGGCGGTTCAAGGGTGAAGCACCGGTCCACTACCTTGGAGGTTCAAATCCACTGCATATCCACCAATATAATTGGTTGTGTTAACCCGATATAACCCGATTTTCAAAGCGGCGTATCTCCAAAGGTTCGAGAGCTGTCCATGGTGAGCCGACGATCGTAAATCATTTGTGATTTTGTATCGCATCGCATCGAAAATGTAGCTGGTTGTTCTGCTAGCTAAAGGCAGGGGGCTGTGTTGTGTTTGTTGTGCCACAAGCTCCTCACGTTCCTAGTCCCTCCCCTGCACGACATCATAGGGCAAGGGCCGGGCGTCTTCCTCAGCCAGCAGCCAGCACAGGTGGGGCTGATTCCAATCAGCCCAGCTGCTCCACAATCACCATCAGAAGCTGCCAATATAAGCTGCTGAGAGCCGGCGCCCGACGCTTGGACGTTGACTACTGTGGTTAGTGTTACCGGCAGTTTAGTTTCAGTTCCTAGCGTACTATTAGCGTGCATATTGTAGATCTTCTATTTTTGCTTTTGAGTTTTTCCTGTGGTAGATCTGCTGTTTTTTGTGCTAACTTTGTTCCTCTGTTTTGTTCCAGGCTCCCTCCACAAACCCAGTGTCTCCCAGCTCCACCGCTCCTTCCAGGATTACCCTCATGCTCCTAACAAACCAAGTTTGAAATAAACTTCCTTCTGTTGTACTCCTGTCTCAGTGTCTTTGCCTTTGGGGTCCCCGGCACATTTGGCTACTTAACACTTCGAGCGTAACAGAACGTCCAAGCCAAAATGAGCCAAGCCGGGCCTCCAGGGGCAGAGAAGCAGACATCCCCGGAGTTACGTGAGCTAGTGTTGGGCCAGGCTACTAAACTTTCCGTACTGCAGGAGGAATTAAAGAAGGCGTTTCCCACTGTCCAGTCCCAAATTGCTGTTCTTGAGCAGACATCACAAACCACTGTCGGTTCTGTGGCTGCACTTTCTGCCCAGGTTAACTCCATATCTGGGGCCTTGGCAGGCATACAACAGTCCCTGGATGCGCTTGGGGCCCATTTCCCTGTCAGCGGAAATCCTAATCCTGTTCCCGGTTCTGGCCCCAGTTCTCCCAACCTGCCTGCTAACCCTGTTCTTCCTGCCCCACATCACCCTCAGCCTGAGCCTGGCTTAGTCACTCCTAGGCCGTTCAATGGAAATTTTGATCAGAGCAAGGGCTTCTTGGCACAGTGTGAGTTACTGTTTACCCATCAGCCTTCCAAGAACTCCGCAGATGGGTCGAAGATCGCTCTTATCATTTCCCTCCTGGTTGAGTAGTAGAGAACAACCCTGTTTTTGCCATTGACTACTCACAGTTCAAAAGTGAGTTTCGAGCTGTGTTTGATCACCCTGCTGATGGACAAGATGCGTCTAGCCGTTTGCTAGTTATCCGCCAGGGGTCACGTTCAGTGGCTCAGTACACGCTGCAGTTTCGGATCCTTGCTGCCGAAAGCCGTTGGAATGACCATGCCCTCCTTAGTGTCTATCGCAAGGGGCTAAGTGATTCTGTTAAGGATCTCATTGTCCGTGACAGCCCGACGACCCTTAACGAGCTCATATCCCTGGCTCTCAAGATGGACACTCGACTTCGGGAGCGCCATGCAGACCGAGCCCAACGTATGCCCAGCCGCTCTGCTTCAGTGCCTCCTGTTTCACCGCCTTTCACAGCTACTCCTAACTATCAAGTGCTTATGCTTCCCCCGACTCCTTCTTCTTCCGGGGCTGGGGAGCCGATGGAGATTGACCGTTCGCGGCTCTCACGAGCTGAGAAGGATCATAGGAGGACCAACCAGCTGTGCCTCTACTGTGGAGAGTCAGGACATTTCATTCGAACCTGCCCGACCCGCCCAAAAGATCCAGCTCGCCTGTAGGGGCTATACTGGTGAGCAAAGCAACTTCCCCTGAGCCCAAGAATAGCCCCAACCGTCTTTTCCCCGCTACCCTGGCCTGGGACCAAGAGACACTGTCTGTTAGTGCCCTCATTGATTCTGGTGCGGACGAGAGCCTTATGGACTTTTCCTTAGCTCACCAGGCGGGAATCCCTTTAGTTCCCTTAGACCGCACTCTGTCTCCCCGGGCTATCGACGGGCACTCCTTGGGTACCATTTCCTATTCTACTGAGCCTCTCACGCTCACTCTTTCTGGTAACCACTCTGAGACCATCCGCTTTTTCGTTCTTCACGCTCCTACGGCCCCCCTGGTGTTGGGTAGACCTTGGTTGGAGAGGCATGAACCTCACATCTCCTGGGCTTCTGGTCGGATCTTGGGTTGGAGCACAGCATGCCATGCGACCTGTCTGCGCTCCGCCCTGTCTCCTCCCAGTGGTCCCAGGCCTGTGTCCTCTCCTCCTGATATCACTGGTGTCCCCCCTGCTTACCATGACCTTGCCCTGGTGTTTAGTAAGGATAAAGCCCTGTCACTTCCCCCTCATCGGCCATATGATTGTGCCATCGACCTCCTCCCTGGAGCGTCCCATCCAAAGGGGCGGCTCTACAACATCTCCCTTCCGGAGAAGGAGGCGATGCGCAATTATATTGCAGAGTCCCTGCTCTCAGGCATTATAAGACCATCGTCTTCTCCCCTTGGGGCAGGCTTCTTTTTTGTGGCAAAGAAGGATGGCGGCCTGAGGCCTTGTATTGACTTCCGCGGGCTTAATGACATCACGGTGAAGAATAAGTATCCACTCCCTCTTATCAGTTCCACTTTTGAGCCACTTACTCACGCCCGGGTGTTCACTAAGCTAGATCTCCGCAACGCCTACCACCTAGTCCGGATCAGGGAGGGCGACGGATGGAAGACGGCCTTCAACACCCATCTCGGCCATTTTGAGTACCTGGTTATGCCTTTTGGCCTCTCCAATGCCCCGGGAGTCTTCCAATCCCTCGTGAATGATGTGCTAAGAGACATGCTAAACATCTTTGTGGTGGTTTACCTGGATGACATCCTCATTTTCTCCAGGTCCTTGGACGACCACCAGCAGCATGTCCGACTGGTTCTCCAACGGAACCGCCTCTTTGTCAAGGCAGAAAAGTGTGTCTTCCACTCTGACTCTGTGACGTACCTTGGCAACATTGTGGAAGCTGGACAGATGCGTGCTGACCCTGCCAAGGTCATGGCAGTGGAGGAGTGGCCACGTCCCACTGACCGGACTCAGCTGAGACGCTTCCTGGGTTTCACCGGCTTTGTGCGTCGCTTCATTAAGGGATTCAGTCAAATCGCTGCCCCCCTCAATGCCCTAACCTCCGTCTCACGCCCCTTTTCCTGGACACCCGAAGCCGATGCAGCCTTCTCCAAGCTCAAGGGCCTGTTCACTACGGCGCCTGTGCTCATCCACCCGGACCCGGCGAGGCAATTCATTGTGGAAGTGGATGCTTCAGATACGGGCACTGGAGCCATCCTCTCCCAGCGGTCTGAGGAGGACCAGAGGGTGCATCCTTGCGCTTATTTCTCTAGAAGCTACGACCCCGCTGAGAGGAATTATGACGTGGGCAACAAGGAGCTGCTGGCAGTCCACGACGCCCTGAAGGAGTGGAGACACTGGTTGGAGGGAGCGAAGCTGCCGTTCATCGTGTGGTCGGACCACAAGAATCTGACCTACTTGAGGACGGCGAAGAGGCTGAACTCCAGACAGGCCCGTTGGGCCCTGTTCCTAAGCCGTTTCGATTTCACTCTCACTTACCGCCCGGGCTCCAAGAACATCAAGGCTGACGCTCTTTCCCGTCAGTTCCCTGGTGAAAGCCCTGCTGTCCAGGAGGTTTCCGACACCATCCTTCCCCCTGCCCGGGTGGTGGGTGTTGTCACCTGGGCCATCGACTCGGTGGTGAGGGAGGCCTTACAGGCCCAGCCAGACCCGGGTAATGGTCCTCAGAAGAGGCAGTTTGTTCCTGATGCAGTCCGGGCTCAGGTGTTGGAGTGGGGTCACTCCAGTCGTGTTGCCTGTCACCCCGGAGAGCGCCGGACAGCAGTGTTCATCGGCCAGAGGTTCTGGTGGCCCACCCTTAAGAAGGATGTCAGGGAGTTTGTAGCCGCCTGCACCTTCTTTGCCCGCATTAAGGCTTCCGATCGCCCTCCGGCAGGCCTCCTGCAACCCCTTCCCATTCCGAGTCGGCCCTGGTCTCACATAGCTATGGACTTCGTGACGGGGCTCCCCATGTCCCACGGCTGTGACACCATTCTGACGGTGGTCGACCGGTTCTCTAAGGCGGTCCATTTCGTCTCTCTCCCCAAACTCCCTTCTGCTGCGGAAACGGCAGACCTCCTCACGCTCCATGTCGTCCGCCTTCACGGAATTCCCTCTGACATTGTTTCCGACCGTGGTCCCCAGTTCGTCTCCAAGGTGTGGCAGGCCTTTTGCAAGGGAATTGGGGCCACAGCCAGCCTCTCCTCTGGGTACCATCCGCAGTCCAACGGACAGGCGGAGCGTGCCAACCAGGCAGTCGAGGCGGCTCTTCGCTGCGTTGCCGCCAGCAACCCCTCTTCCTGGGCCAAGTACCTAGCTTGGGTGGAGTATTCCCTCAACGCCATGGTGAGCTCTGCCACCGGTATGTCACCCTTTCAGTGCTCGCTGGGTTACCAACCTCCTTTGTTTCCCCAACAAGAGCTGGAGGTGGCTGTTCCGTCCACCAAGGCACACCTCCGCCGGTGTCGTCGCATCTGGAAGGCTGCCCGGGCTGTGCTGCTCCGTGCCTCTGCGCGTACTCAGCGTAATGCCAACCGACGGAGGGTACGTGCCCCTGTCTACCAACCTGGCCAGAAAGTTTGGCTGTTGGCCCGGGACCTGCCCCTCCAGACCTCCCAGACGTCTACCCGCAAGTTGAATCCCCGGTTTGTTGGCCCGTACACCGTGAGCCGTATAATCAGCCCTGTTGCAGTCCGTCTGGATCTCCCTCCCGCTCTCAAGGTTCATCCTGTGTTCCATGTGTCCCAGCTTAAGCCTGTGGCCTCCAGCGCCCTGTCTCCCCCGGCTTCAGCTCCTCCGCCCCCTCGAGTCCTGGCTGATGGTGACCCTGTTTGGACAGTTAGGAAGCTACTTGCTGTCCGTCGTCGGGGGAGAGGTTTCCAGTACCTCGTGGACTGGGAGGGCTTCGGCCCTGAAGACCGTAGCTGGGTGCCCCGGTCCTACCTTGCGGACCCCTCCCTATTGGACGACTTCTATCGGGACAATCCGGGTGCTCCGGGACGGTCGTCCGGTGCCTCCCCTCAGGGGGGGGGTACTGTTGTGCCACAAGCTCCTCACGTTCCTAGTCCCTCCCCTGCACGACATCATAGGGCAAGGGCCGGGCGTCTTCCTCAGCCAGCAGCCAGCACAGGTGGGGCTGATTCCAATCAGCCCAGCTGCTCCACAATCACCATCAGAAGCTGCCAATATAAGCTGCTGAGAGCCGGCGCCCGACGCTTGGACGTTGACTACTGTGGTTAGTGTTACCGGCAGTTTAGTTTCAGTTCCTAGCGTACTATTAGCGTGCATATTGTAGATCTTCTATTTTTGCTTTTGAGTTTTTCCTGTGGTAGATCTGCTGTTTTTTGTGCTAACTTTGTTCCTCTGTTTTGTTCCAGGCTCCCTCCACAAACCCAGTGTCTCCCAGCTCCACCGCTCCTTCCAGGATTACCCTCATGCTCCTAACAAACCAAGTTTGAAATAAACTTCCTTCTGTTGTACTCCTGTCTCAGTGTCTTTGCCTTTGGGGTCCCCGGCACATTTGGCTACTTAACACTTCGAGCGTAACAGTGTTGTGTCGTTCCACTTCTGGAAGCCCCCACCTTCCTGTTTAACCCGGAAGGACAACAAGCTCCTTATCATTGCAGTTAGTCTCGCGTAGCCAGACAACTATTCCACAATCTCCGAATGCTATATAGAGTCTGGACCTACAGCCCCCATGAGCTGAGTAACGGAAGCTGCCATTTCCGTTCACGAAAATATATTTTAAAATATCTTTAGAGCTTATTTTTTTATTTCCTTTCCTGCTAAGCAACAAGCTATATATGCTTAGATGTTTTCTATTTATATTAGGATAAATGTGCGCGACTGTAAAGACGAAACGGAAGTGGCAAGGAGGCTCCGCTTCCGCTTTATAGTATACTCATGACAGCTCTTCCGTTGGCCCAGACTGTATGATGAAGCGTTTGGAAATCGCGGAGGCAACAGTCTGGTAACGTGAGACTACATTGCAGTGAAGCGGTCAAACTTTTTGAACACTAGATGGCAGTAAAGAAGTTTAAGGGGGAGGGAAGCCAGGTGCTGAGGGGGATCTTTTTTTTGTAATGTTTTTTTGTGGCTTTCGCCTTTTATTTTATATTTTTTATGGAGGGACAGACAGTAGGCTGACAGGAAATGGGGAGAGAGATGGGGGGAAGACATGCAGTAAAGGCCGTCAGGACCGGGAGTCGAACCCGCGGCACACTGCCAGACTGGATTGCCAGCGCCTGGACCATTGAGCCATGGCCCAGGCGCTGAGGGGGATCTTTGTCTCAGCATTAGGGACTCGTAGGTCTGATCACATACATGGGACCTGGATAGTGATGATGGTTAATATTGTAAATGTGTGGGGTTTTTTTATCATTCAAAAACATGGGTTGGGCTAGGGTGCAACAAAGAATAATACAGAGAATAATACATAATGTGTATGTCAAGCGTGTGTTTTGTAACAACCCATTAACAGCCATGATCTTTCTCAAAAGCCTTGAAAGGTACAAGCGTAGTAGCTGTTGCCGTAATGTGCTTATTTCGCTGTGCACGAGAAGAAAAACATTATTTAAAGAAAACAAATTCCAATTCATGAAGTACCCAAGGACAGGAGCAAATATAAAAGCAATAAAAGATATCCGGGAGATATGGTCCTATCTGTAGTCATCACACGGCAAAGCATGCATCATGCCTTTGTCCTTGAGACATTTTCCCCTCTCCACCCCCTCGCCTTCCTATAGCCACCCTATCATATGAAAGATGTGATTAAACCGCTCGTCACTTTAAAAAACAGCAACAGCTATTGTCCCAAAGTCATCATAATATCTGCAGCCACAGATATTCCTCCCGTTCCTTGCTATATCTGCACATAGATTACAGTTTGTCCACCTTGATATTTTGTAGCCGACCACACAGCGTACTGAAAACCAGGGTCATCATGGTTTGAACTGTTAGTAGACATTGTTTTTCATATTTGCCTTGCGTGTGGGCTGATTTACTGTGAAGGAAATTAAAATTTCACATGAATTATCATTTGAAAACGATGCACACCATGCTGTTAACTGTTATCTCAACTGCTATAACGGTAGCTAACTTTCGGTCTGTTTTGTGTTTTATAATCTTTTACAGCATCAACCACATGAACCCTATAGTGTTCCTATTCTGGGTATTCCATAATGGCCAAACAATCCGTGAGAACGGATTCAATGCTAAATGTTGAGTGATAGAGGTTATGCGCGTGACATCATCATCGTATACCCGGAGGTTTAGCGAGAACGCCTACTGAGTGGTAAAAAAATCTATACTTTCTGGTCTTGAAAGCCCATACATGCATCCAAACAGAAAGGTCCTATATCTGATTGTATTAAACAATGTTAAAGGACGTTAAACTCAATTTGCAACCCACTTTGCCACTCGATTTGCCACTCACACAAGATTTGTCGTGGGAGGTGGGGGGCTAGGTAAGGTGAGGTAAGGTAATTTTATTTATAAAGCGCCTTTCAAAACAATTGTTACAAGGTGCTGTACAAAGTAAAATAATACAATAAAACAAGAGCACACAGTCAACATTAAAAAAGCAATAACAATAAGAAACAAAGCAACGAAAACAATACATGGAAATATATACAAGCAGTTCAAGACTCAACAGAAAATAGAGCTAATCACTATAGAAAACCAAAACATTTACGATACAAATGTGTTTTTAGCAGCTTTTTAAAAGTATCGACTGACTCTGCATTTTTCAAGTTAAAAGGTAAATCGTTCCAAAGAGTAGACGCTATAGATGAGAAGGCTCGATCACCTTTTGTTCTCAGCTTGGTAGCAGGGATAATAAGAAGGCCTTTATCAGAAGACCTAAGTTGTCTTGTATTTACCTTAGGGTGGAGTAGCTCAGTTAAATATATTGGACCCAGCCCATAGAGGGATTTAATGAATACAATTTTAAAAACAAAGGGTTAGAGCTAGAGCCCTTTCATAATGTATAAGGGTTTAAGTGGTTAAAAGCAGTGCCCATTAAAATCCTTCTTTGTATGATTTTATATACTGAAAAGCAGGGGCTAACTGTGTGGAAATCTTTCATGAATGTTCAAACAATTTCAAAAATAGCGTGTGTGGGTCTGTGTATGTCTCTCGGGAGTTAATCCTGAGAGACATACACACAGTGCCAAACTTCGTATGCACGCTGCCAGTAGGCCACCGTCTCAATTTTTGTTTTATGCTTTTTTGAGCTTTTTTGAGCTTTTGTTTTAGCTCAGCTTTGTGTGTTTACCAAATTTGAGATGATTTGATTGGCTGAGCACGGAATGTGATGTATGATGATGTGTGACGATAGAAGCGCCCCTCAATTCACACAAGTGTGATTTTTATTTATTTATGCTATTTATTTATGTATTTTCACTCGGGTTTCCGGGCCTAACATTATGGTATTTTTTCCGGCTGGGCCGAGCCTCGAGTTTGGGCCAGCTTGGTTCAGGTTTAATTTTCAGGCTCGTTGAGAACTCTAGCAGTGGCTCTTCAATAAAAAAAATGAAAAAGGAGAAACAAAAGTTATTATGAAAACACTAGCACTGTTGGATGGATTAAATCAATAATACCTGCCACTCAAAGAGTTAAGGGTGACAACGTCTTTCCCTTTGGTCTAATAAGCCTATCTCACAGAATTTCCCCGCCCCCCTTAATACGCCCCCTTTCGGGGTTAGTGGTGATAGCGTGACGTCACTCCATAGACGCTACATGTTAACAGAGGTAATTTAAGAAGTCTACAACTTTTGTTTTCTCAAGGTAAGGTTTGTTCTATCTGTTCGAGCTGATTTACCATCTTGTTTGCTTCATAATAATATTGGTCTGTCACATTTTTACATTAGAAAATGTACTTAGATTCTCCAGAGAAAAAAACGTGTAAATGCTAATGTTAAAGACACCACTATTTACCGGAAGTGGGCGTGGAAAGCGGGCTGTGAGATAGGCCTATTGCCTTGAACATGTTCTCTGCCGTTGTCATCTATTTGTTTATTTAGGTATTTATTTATTTAGTGGGATCACTGTTGATGGTTGGAAGGTGCCCATCGGGTTTTTAAAAGCGATAATTGGCATAATGACTAAATTGGGGGGGGGGGGGGGGGGGAGAAAAAGAAGACAAGAAAGATTACATTTATTTATGTATTACAAAAAGCAACTTTCTACAAGCAATATATATATATATATATATATATATATATATATATATATATATATATTTCCCCATGTCGCCTGGCTTATAGCCAAAACATGCTGAAATAGACAATATAACAATTGCCTTAGAAATGAGGTCAAGAGGCTGCATCAACTGTTGACAAGTCCTCCACCGACATCAATCTCGATCCTCGATACGTGTGGCTTGGCTTGCTTAACAATACTTTCTGCCCCTGCATATTTCTTTAGTACATCCACGTACTGTATACATAGGTGTGGGCCCTTCACGGTGGTTGATGTCGCTGTATTGGCTCCCATGAAACAATTTTCTGGCTGGGAGGAGCTCCCAGCCAGAAAATTGATGTACTAAAGAAATGCAGGGGCAGAAAGTATTGTTAAGCAAGCCAAGCCACATGTATTGAGGATCGAGATTGATGTCGGTGGAGGACTTGTCAACAGTAAGATGCAGCCTCTTGACCTCATTTCTAAGGCAAATGTTATATTGTCTATTTCAGCATGTTTTGGCTATAAGCCAGGCGACATGGGGAAGCAAGCAATATATATATATATATATATATATATATATATATATATATATATATATATGTAGAAATATATGTAGAAAAATATATGTAGACAGTTGCTTTTTGTAATAAATCAATGGTGGTGAATGGGCAGCAGTCGTTCTCCTGTGTCCGTTATCTTTTCACTCAGATGCAGGTTTCTTGACAAGTAGCCTACAAGTAGCTAAAGGCTGATGTGTGCGTTGTGCGGTCCACAAAGTAGTAGGCTATACTGCTACAATGACAATAGTAATAGTAAAAATCACACCCGTGTGAACCGAGTGGTGCAAGGTCTTATATAGCCTGATCAGCTGTGGTCTGACGTAATGTCAGTGACCATGGTAACCATGCTCACCTGTGCACGGACACGTACACAGGTACACAAACATACAGACAAAGCTGGTTGTTGGAGTGGTTTGCACCGCACAGGTACACAAACA
The DNA here is from genome assembly GCF_951216825.1 of Electrona antarctica. NCBI lineage: Eukaryota > Metazoa > Chordata > Actinopteri > Myctophiformes > Myctophidae > Electrona > Electrona antarctica. The sequence goes on from NC_136797.1 coordinate 30,830,901, forward strand.
TACAGACAAAGCTGGTTGTTGGAGTGGTTTGCACCGCACAGGTACACAAACATACAGACAAAGCTGGTCGTTGGAGTGGTTTTGCACCACTCAAAAAGAAAAGGAATATACAGTAGGGGGGGAAAACAGATGTTTGTGATATGCTCATCCTGTTTAGTCTTTAGTAGCCACCTGCACGTAGCATTGTGATATGCTCATCCTGTTTAGTCTTTAGTAGCCACCTGCACGTAGCATTCGGGTGTAGCAGTAGCACCCATCCAAATAATGATGTAGTGCAGTCCCAACATTCTCACCAAGAGAATGAACTCTAGTCGCTGAGAATAAGCTGAGCTTGATATGACGGGAGAAGTTAGACTTCCACACATTGGTCATGCCATTCAAAGCCCTTCATGCAGGCGCTTTCCTTACTGTAAGGTCTCGCTCTGCCAAGTTGACCCATGAGCCCAGTTATTTAAAGTACTGTATATGACTTCTTTCAGCTCATTGCCTCCTGTTGTCATTAGAGGTGGATGGTCCGGGAGCCCTGGTAGTGTATTTAAAGTCGTTAAATATGCTCTCAGGAGGATTGTGTTTGCCTCTGTTTGCCAGTGTTATACAGTAGGTGATACAGTAGGTGATATAAGCTATCTATGAAATATATGGAAAAGTTTAATCTTTTTGAGGGACGCTAGCCCCTCCTATGCACAGCTTGTGTCTGTGTGTCCGTAGCACGGAATGTGATCATTTGATTGGCTGCATGGAATGTGATGATGTATGATGATTTACTGTATGACGATAAGAGCGCCCCTCACTTCACACAAGTGTGATTTTTTTAATTGCACTTTATAATAGGAGGCAATGGAGATGTGATTTCACTGAAACCTAGCCTAAATTTGGAGTCATACTGTAACATCAAATTATGTCATAGAAGGCAATGTCATAGATGACCAACAAACTGGTAATGAAGTCCAATTGGAGCTACCACGTCACTTCTATGTAAATCCCGACACATAACTTCCAGTACACTTTCTTTCTTTTCAAAAACTTTTTATTCAGGTTTTTTGTAACAGAAGCCCAGGGGCAAGTATTAAACAGACATATAAACTATACAAATAAAACGCAATCCCCTATCCCACCCTCCCCACAATCCCAAGGATAGTCGGAAAAACAGTCTGGAGGAAATACAAAATAAATATATCTATATACACATATACACAAAAATACATGCATACATAATTAAAAAAGAAAAAAGGAGAGCAGATTTTTCATAGCAGAGCAGATTTTGTTTCTGTTGTGGTTTGGCGTTGGCCGAGGCATAGGCACGGCACACTATGCAGTTTGTGTGTTGTGGTAGAATGTCATAAACGGGCCCCAGGTCTTGTAAAACCTTTTCTCAGAGCCGGCAATTGAAAACCTTAACATCTTCAACTCGAGACAGGACATTATTCCAGTACACTTTCAATGTATTCATTCAGCAGACGCTCTTGTCAGAGCTGTGTGACATCAGCTGAGCTGAATGAGAAGTGTCATGACATGAGCATTGTGCTAGAAATGAAGATCAGTGCCAGTGAACTTATATGTGCAATATTTCATGGTTATCAGTTTATAGTTGTCAAGACTTTCATACCAAACACCTTGGTACTCTGGGTTACATCCATTTTCCTGAGCGTGATTCTTTTAACCCTGCAAGACCCAGATATATTTCTACTTGCAAAAAAGAGATTTCAACCTTACTACTACTCTGTACTACTAGGACTTATCAGAGGAAATGATGTAAAAAAGTTTTATGCAAATTGTATGCACATTTATAATAATTATTAAAATAATAATAAATTAATTATTACTTAATAATTTACATTTGGGGGATATCTTTCACAATAATAAATAAAACATGTTCTAGACATTCTAATGATCACAAAGAAATATATATTACATGCATTTTACTTACTTTTTTCAGGGTTAAAGGTCAAAGGTTAGAATTAATTAAAATTGCCTCCAGAGATTTTGAAGTTGTGTGAATTTCTGCCTCTGTGGGGGGTATTTATATGCAAATATCATGACTAATGGCATTGCAAGACTAAACAATTAACATCAATGATGAAGTTTAGGTAAAAAAAAAAAGCAGCAAGCCGAGGGTTTGCAGTTGCAAGAACTCAGGCAGAGAATAATCTTGTTTTTCTATATATATATATATATATATATAGTCCCTATGCCACACACTGTATTGCTCCAGGATAACGTTGTTTATTGCAACAGAAGCACTGTGGCTCCCCTTTGCACACACACGGGAGGGAGGTTGCTAACCGTACACACAACTTTGCTATGGTGTAAAATGCCTTCAGCAAACTGTAAGCTGTTAGAAGCATTGTAGGTTTAGTGTGAAGAACAGTAACACTAATCACCGTGAAGCCAAGTAACATCTGTGGTGATATAACACAATTTACTTAACCTTACGTCCATTTTGACATATACTGCCTCAGAGATATTTCCACCCACCTACCCCCAATACACTACACAATTGTTTGCCTTTCACTTTATCATCTGCCAAGTATTAAATAAAACATTCAGCATTGCAGTATGTTATTGCCTTTGATGTTTAGCATACTGCAATAAAGATTAAGCACTAATAAAGAATAGCACACAATTTAAATACAAGTTATTGGATTGGTAGTAGTAAGGACTGACGTTCACAGAACACTTGTGCAACCCTTTCAAGGTGCTGTTTATTTGCAATAACACGTGGATCATCAATTTTAACAGTAGCCTGTCCAATTTGTTTGACAATGAGGTTCATTGTGACAATTTCATAGATTTAAATGTAAGATTCTGTGATCTTATAGAGCAGTCACAAAAACATCAGCTATGATTGTTTTTGTTCAGTGTTCCGCCCCTATTGTATGCCACAAGCACACAATAGAATAGTCACACCAGAAAATCACATGCAGTGTGAAGTGAGTGGTGCCTTTGATGAGTGCAATATTGGAATGATTGATGGATTGATTGATGGATGGATTGATTGATTGAATACTTTATTGGCAGAAATGTACACGGTACAATCAAACACTTGGTCCAAAAGGATATCACCGATATCCAAGTCCTTGCGGTCTTGTTTTCATTCAGGTCCTGGGTATTCATGCATGAAATGAAAAATAACAAAATTCAAATCATCATAAAAAAGTAATAATAATAATAAAAAAGATATGTACAGGTTGGGGAAAAACGGAGGGGTTATAAAGAGAGTCACTTGACTAATGGAGGAGCAATCATTTCCTCTCCCTTTGGCCTGCTGAAAGGTGGATTTTCAGGCCTGTTTTAATGTCAAACAACTTCATATTACTTCCTATCTCTGTGCGTAACGTAGTGTAAGCATTACAGATCTCCCCATTGGGAATCCCACGTGTGGCTCTTGAACATGCTGCAACTTGGATGTCGGACTTCATGTGACCAGCCTGTGCCGTCTGTTGTCTGTGACATACTGTATCTATGACGTACAGCACGTCTCCACATTTGGGCAAGGTTCCAGCACGATTGTTCAAGGACTTTCATTACAAATTATTAAAGTTACAGTTATCAAAAAAAGTATAATAAATATACAGACAGACATACAGACAGACAGACAGAAAGACATGCACGCACGCACGCACACACACCTGTGTCCTGGACGGCTAGCCTTGTGCAGAGCGACGCTGTAAAAAAAAAATCACTATCTATTCCATTCACATGGCTGATGAGCAAGGATGGTCACTTAGCAATGCAATACAGTCCACATTCCCCAGCTGTAAGATGTAAGGCGATAATTTTTAGATTAAAAAGCCAATGCTGCCTGGAAGCAGTTTTCTGGAACCTGGAATGACGGATGACACAGGCGCTGAACCACTGGTAGTGGTAGTCTCAGTAAAGAAAGACATCACTGCCATGGGTGTTGTTGCAAGAAATGATCTAAAGTATAGCGTGCACCCAGTTGTGTGAACGAAAGAGGGATAGTTAGGTTTATTAGCTATAGTACTTCATTAGTGAGAATGTATTATTTGCAGACCTACAATATATAAGCAGTTGTGATCTTGCAGATCTGCTATTTTCAAGGAAGAGATTCGAAGCCGATAAGAGGGGGCAAGTACAGAGTATATGGTTTAAGTGCCTGGAATCTCTCTCCAATTATTTAAAAGCATTAGTGAAATAAATGTTCAAGTAATTCTGCAACATACATGCATCATACTCGGCTGTATACTGTATGGTGATAGATAGGAATCCCTATACATTTTACTAGATTTTAGCACTTTGGTCCCTCATTCTGAAATCATTTTGCATGTTATCAGGCTGAGGGAATTGATTCCACTGGAGGAAAAGGAGAGGAAAAAATCTGCAAATTAAACAGCCATGTTTAAAAATGGGTGAGTTTGAAAAATTGCAGGGTACAAGCAAATCAGTATATTGAGCATAAATTGCACTTAAAAATACATTATTTATGCAAATGGTTGCTGCTGCTCACAATGTGGCCACTCTAGTCAAAATGTGCTATTCCATCTCTTTGCATTTCTCACATAAGTTGGAGGTACTTATGTAAGAAGCACCTAGTATTACATAGTGTACTTACAACATAGTTTGAGTAGGTCTTACCACGGTAGGTACAAGGTCCTAGCAAACGGCCTATATAGACAGAAATGTTGCCACAACACACCACACATACTGTAGATCCTACATCAGTCTTCAAATGGACATGATGGAATTGATGACTGTTATGTCAGAGACGAAAGAAAAATTCTAGCTTGAACTTTAAAGGAAATAGCATCCTCACACATTGGCTAGAAGTGACCAAGAGCTACAGTATACAGTACGTGTTCCCGCAGTCACTACTCACTACCTTCAACAACAGAATCAACACACCACACTGTAGCTTCATATTGGCCTTCAATTCCAGAGCCAGGGTTATAGTCATTAACTGAAAGAAACAACTTGAATCGCATTATTAAATCACAGTATGACAGTAATATCTTGATTTACATTGGTATACACAGCATACAAGCAGCTCAGCAAAGAAAGAAAGAAGGCCATGAGGAATAGGCATACATAGACATAGGTTTTGCCACCAAGCCAGTCATGAGCCAATACAGCCACCCTGTCACAACTCACAACCATCAACCTCAGCCACAACACAACACAACACAACACAACACAACACAACACAACACAACAGGCATGCACACTAGATCCACATCAGTCTTCTATTCCAAATTAACGTTTTGAATTTATGGCTATTATGCCAAAGCCTACTGTATATCCTGAGTGTAAAAGAAAACAGCAACATCACACATATGATAATTGAAGTGACCAAGAGCCACATTTCCTGTTAACAACTCACTACCTCCTACTAACGGCAGACACAACACAACATGCACACTGTAGTAGATTCATGTCATTGGGTCCCAAAAGGACAGCAATAGCACAACAGCTTGAATCACATACACAGCATACAACACTAGCAGCAACAGCAAATAAAATAATACACAAGGTTCCTACCTTGAGCTGTCTTGTACTTCACTTCATCAGTTGTGTAAACTGTAAGTGATGGCCCTGCAGTGTCAAACTCCCTGGAAAGTGTGAAAATGTGTATTGCCTCATTGCCTTGTCATATTTAGTCATTATAGTTTAGATTTTATTCTTGGACAAACACAAAAAGGGGCAAAAACTCTCTTCCTCCTGACCTGGCGTGCGCATTTCCTCATCCGCTCCACTGTGGGATTACAGATGTACTGTATCAGTATCACAGTGCATTCATCATGGCCAATGGAGATTTAAACTATTTTAAAATGTCCAAAACCCTGACAATCTTCGCTCAGGATATATCCTGTAGTATGAGACAGGATATAATGTTACAGTGCGGGACTGCATACCCTTGCTTCTTCTGTCGTATGTCCTTAGACCTTCAACTCCGTTGCAGCAAGCCAGTCCAGTGTGTCATTGTCTAGGTCAATTAACCCACGCTCACCATTCGGTGGCCGGTATATGGGGCAGCTGGTCAGCACGTGTTCCACAGTCTGTAATGGATCCCCACATTCGCAGTCAGTGAGACCCCACTTCCGCATTGCTGCACCAAAACGTCCGACACCCGTCCTCAGGCGGTTGAGGGTTGTCCACTCCTTGCGGGGGAGGTGTTGGCCAGGAACATCTGTGGGATCCTCTATGTCAGGGGTTCTCAACGTTTTTGGCCGGGGACCCCCGGAAATGCTTTGGCCCCGCCCCCTCCCGACCCCCAATATAAATTGACTGCTACAATAACCTTGAACCATTTTGGGCGGGAACCCCTTTTGGTGTTTTAAGCATTGTTATAATTTAGCTATTGAAAAATAGCAGATCTACAAGCTCATAGCGCGCCACCGAGTGGCGCGCTACGAGCTTGTATGTAGGTCTGCTATTTTTGAAAAAAAGTGAAAATAAAATTTAAAAATAAATCTTTTTTTTTTTTTTTTTAATAATTTGGGGACCCCCTAAAATAATTTGGCGACCCCCCGAGGGGTCGCGACCCACGGGTTGAGAACCCCTGCTCTATGTAGTGGTGAAGCCTGGATGGTTCTGCTGCCTTCCACTCTTGCTGAAGGAAATGTACAATGTAAAACATGGAGGCACGGCAGTTGCCAAACGTGGTTGCGGATGGTTAAGTAAAGAAATCAAAATCAACGTGTTGTTCTTGTGGAACCACCTGGAGCAGTGTATGAACCACCTGGAGCAGTGTATGAACCACCTGGAGCAGTGTATGAACCACCTGGAGCAGTGTATGAACCACCTGGAGCAGTGTATGAACCACCTGGAGCAGTGTATGCCTACCCATACTGGCACTTATATTTTAAGTAGTATATTTTAAATATTTAACGTTTGTTTATTCCGTCCATGCAAATTAAGCACAACCACTTACCCAACTATTGGATTAAAGTCCGTTATATACATGATTAGGCCTACACAGTACACACCCTATGTAGTCTCCCATGTTGTTAGTGAAAAGGGGCTTGATCTTCACTGATTTCTGACTTAAATTATACACTTGGAAGTTTGGGGGAATTTCAGAACTTCTAAGTCCAAATTGGTCTCATTTTGATCACAATGTCACATTTGCACAGTAAAACAAGAAGGGAAAAAATGCATTTGATTTGTCCAAAATGTGGACCATGTGGATGCAACTGCAGTGTTGCTACAACACTAATAACACTATCTTATTAAAGGTTAAAGTTAGCCACTGTTCTTTTGGTTCAACTTAAAACAACGTTTTGGGTTATAGGTTATTTTAATGTCAAAGCTCCTGGTTTCAAATGCACAGCTCACATTCTCAACTAAAGGTCTGCTTTTGGTGACACATTGATCATAGCATCTGTTACGGCCTCTCCATTCACGTCAGTGCAAAGAGCAGCAGAGATGTAAGATAAGGAGCTATTAGCAATCGTCAAAGTCAGGACGAGAGCAATTCCACATATACACAAAAAGTACAACAAACAGGCAAGGGGAAAAGTTCAGGCAGGCAATCCAAAAAGACAAACATGTCCAAACAAGTGACAAGCAAAAGCAATCACAAACCGGGAAACGAGAACAAAGAAACGCTCCTCTTACTTCCGCATGTTCATAATGTGCTTTCCTATATTAGAGAATAACTGATTCTGTGCTGGTGTTTTCTTTTTCAAAAACACAAACCTTTGGTCCTGTAACTGGACTCTGTCAGGTGCAATACGTCGATGCTCTAGAGAGAGCAATACAATTAGAATGACAAATGGGGTGTTCAGCAAGTACCCGACAAACAACAACCGGGTGACTTCAAAAGAGACTTATGATAGTGCACTGAGTTTGGTTTGCAGTGAACGTGGTGTCAACAAAATCAACTAGATAAAGTGCCCCTCGGGGCACAGGTCTCCACCAGGGCAGGTCAGGTTGTGGCCTCCTGGTGGCGCTATAATAGGCCAATGTGAAAAGGGTGCCATTTCTTCTTACGCCTTGTACGGCAATTTAATGACTTGAGGCATTTTGTTCCAAAAATGTGTTTTGCAAAAATCAACATGTTGGTGGTGCTATAACAGGCCAATGTGAAAAGGGTCGGATATATTCCTCAGCCTAGTAGGAAAGTCCGTGAAAGATTTCACGTAAATTGCACGCTGCGTTCATGATTTGAGGCATTTTGTGCCAAAAATGTGTTTTGCAAAAATCCACCTGTTGGTGGCGCTATAACAGGCCAATGTGAAAAGGGTGGGATATATTCCTCAGCCTAGTAGGAAAGTCTGTGAAAGATTTCACGTAAATTGCATGCTGCGTTCATGATTTGAGGCTTTTTGTTCAAATCGGGCCAATCCTGCAAACTTTGAAAGCCAATGTTAGCCAATTAGGATGGAATATGAAATATCGGACAGATCCGGCTTGAACACATGACTATAGAGATACTGTGTAACGATTTGCGGGATTTTGGACAGGATCTGGAGGAGTAATATAAAAAAATGTGTTTTTCAAAAGTCAACCTCCTGGTGGCGCTATGACAGTCCGTTCTGGAAATATTTGGGGCAGAGGTTCATCGTTGGCATCCAGGGAGTGTGTGTGCAAAATTTGGCATCGACCGGGTAAACGGTGCCGGAGATTAGCTGTACACACACGGACGGACGGACACACGGACACACACACGGACGGACACACGGACAGAGTGCAAAACATACTCTCTCCAGACACAGGCACACAGGCACATACACAGATCTCCATGTGGGACACCGACTGACAGTTAAAACGGGTGCTATGACAACGTATATCATTAGGTTCCCTAGTTGCATCGTTCCCAAGTAGGCCGACTGCGAATTAAGTAAGTAGAAGGTAAAGAGAAATAGTAAAATATGTCATAGAACACATTGAGGTGCTTGAAAGTGGTGTGCATGGCTCCTGCAATATCCATACAGTATGTGCACACTGCAGACTGCAGAGTATGTGTGCATTTCTGTGTGCATAATGTTTGTGTTTGCAGTTTTAATATGCAAAGTGGCATGTGCTACAGTGCTAGTGTTCGTGGTACAGTTACAGTGTTTAAATATTGAGGGGTGCTATAGCTACGTGTGATTCTGTGTAGCTGTGTGTGTGTGTGTGTGTGTGTGTGTGTGTGCGTGCAACGTGCGTGCGTGCACGTGAGGTGGGGTGGGGGAGATGCATAGGCAGACAGACAGGCAACAGGCCAATAGTGTCCCTGTCAATCCTTCATAACCTGGGGGAATTCGCTTAATCGCTTTCCTATAGAACTTACTGCTCTTGGTCTTGTCGTTCACAGCAGAGCCATAGAGTCGTAGACTCTATGTACAACTCTGTTCACTTCATGGGGCCAGGCTCTTCTATATAGACTTCTATTGAATAGGGACAACCTGAAGTTTACGGAATGCATTGGAGTCTATGGGCTTGCGCGAATACATGAACCACGTGACCACTGACCAGGCTGTTTTCGGACCCCTCAATGTCGTAACTCGGTCTTGTTCAAAGGAGGAAGTAGCTGCTACCTGTAGAACCTATACTGTCCTTGACCTTGTGGATGTGGAACCACTTGCCATGTTGCAGAATCTGAACACACACACACACACACACACACACACACACACACACACACACACCAGTATTTACAGGCCGTTCAGTTCGGTAAACATAAATAAAACTAGACTTGTTTTGCATGCGTAACTTCAATTCTAACTTACCGTATGAACATAAGGTAGCACACCATACCCAGCATGTACACACGGCACTGTAAAGACAGCACATTTAGACCTAACACCTGAGAGCAGCTGAGAGCGTGGATTCAGTCAGGACAGATACAGTCTGCTGTTTTGATTCCCTCTGCAAATGCAAAGCGCTTGCCCTACAGTTCAAGACCCTTGTCATGACAGAATCTTCCACAGCCTCATCATAGAAATTGCATCCATCAATGGGAGAACAGGTATTGTGTTCATTTTTTCTCCACAATTGACACCATGACACTGTCATTGTCAATATTGAAGCTGTAATCAATACAATGTATATGTTGTCATTCAAGTTTTGTCATTTTATTGTGCAGAGAGGAGGCAGCAGCAGTCAATTCATCTCGAGGGAAAGGACGCCCAGAGGAATTTCAATAATCTCTTCCTGTCGAGAGGTCAGTCATGGATGAACTGTTTGGTGAGCTCAAGCCTCATGTTGGAATCAGGTTGGAATAAGAAAAACGCCTACAGTTTAGCTGGTGAAGGAAGAGGTTATCTTGCAAAAAGGCCGTTCAGAAGAAGCTGCAATTGCTGTAGGCTACTAAAAAGAAAAGTGGCTTCAAAACCGAGTTGGGTTGGCGAAAGGGCCTTTCTGTGTGGAGTTTGCATGTTCTCCCCGTGTCCCCTAGGGTAGGTACCCTCACAAAAAACATGCAGTAATCCTGGTCTCTAAACTGCCTCCCCCTGGCCAGCCGGGGCGCCTGATGGAGGGGAAAGGAACTGGTTGGAATAACGTGTTCCTTCCACGCGCTACGTCCAACCAGGGAAACTTCCCCCTGTCAGGTGTAAAGGAGCAACTTGGACACTCAGGCATGAAGGAAGCATGAGTTCAAGTCCGTTGCTCTCCCCATGTCCCCCATATATGGGGACTAGGTTGGCGGAGGGTGTGTAGAGCCCAGGATCACATTAGATAATTGACACAGGGGTGAAAAATGGGTTACAAAATCGTGGGATAAAAAATATATTAAAAAAAAAAAAAAAACGAGAAAACAATATAAAACAACAAAAAAGCCACATACTGTACACACATACTGTCCACAGGCCTTGGATGCTTTATTCATTAACTTCCTACTATGTATATACTTAGCCTATTAATAGGAAGTTAATGAATAAAGCATTAGAGGCCTCAGGCCTGTGTGTAGGTGATTCTTTAAAGTCTCCTGTTCTGTCTACTATGTGCCATTACAAATTAGCATTCCCTTTTTAAGTTGACCTTACTGGGTTTGACTTTGATGTCAATGTGAATCTCTCTGTCCACATCCTCAGCCATTGCAATCTATAAACCTATAGGTGGCTAAATGGGATTTTCTCATCCAGTGTAGAGACAATAATCCACTTTATGACATTACCTAACAGGCCTGAGAAGTTCTTAATTTTCCTTAAGTGCTGAAAACTTTCAAACCTTGCTTAGCTTTGCATTTCAAGTCCCAACACACAAAGATAGTTTCCCCACCAGGCCACCACCGGAACCAAACTATAAATCGGAGTAATTTTTTATAGTTGAGTTAAATCAGGGGTTCTCAACCCGTGGGTCGCGACCCCTCGGGGGTCGCCAAATTATTTTGGGGGGGGTCCCCAAATTATGAAAAAAGAAAAAAAAAGTTTTTGTTTTTTTGGGGTTTTTTTTGCAACTGAATGGCTGGGAAATGAAGAGTTTACATTGTACACATAGTACATGCATAAACTTTCCTTAATGATCTGATCATGTATTCAGTATTAATTTATGATATATTTTCTCTATTATTAAGGTTATTTTTGTATTAGGGGTGGGGCGGGGGTCGCGAGACATGGCCAAAGCATTTCCGGGGGTCCCCAGCCAAAAAGTTGAGAACCCCTGAGTTAGATTATCAAGTATCTTGTGATGTATATACTGTACATTGTGTTCAAATGATGCAAGGCATTAACACGTTTATGTGATACATAAACAAATTATGACAATGTGTAAACTGATTTTTCTAATGATGATAATAGAGGGGAAGCAACAGGAAGACAGAAGCAAGTCCATCCTTGGTGAGATGCATGTCTGGGGCACTGGCCCAATTGGAGAGGGCCAAGAGCAATCCAATCTGTTGCCTTGGCAATTGTTAGAAATCCATTTTATCAGACAAAGCTTGCCAAATTTGATCTTAAGGGCACCTCTAGTCTCCAAACAGGAAATGGAACAATATGATGGATATATGGAATGTGGCTGAGGGGTTGTGGGGTCAGATACACACAAGGCTCAGTGAACTCAAACAGATAATACAAGCTGAGGAATCATCATGTCAAAAGTAGAAGGAAAGTAATACTAGAATAGGGTGTTCTTCGGAGGTTAGGTCTTTGCCAGCTATAGGCTGGGTGGCCTCAGGCCTCATTCACACGTACCAAACATCATCAAGCAAATGTTTGGTCGTTTCTTTGGGCCACCACAATGCTTTTCCAATGAGAGTCACATGGTTTGATCAAACATTTGTGTTTGATTGCTGATTGCTGGTGGTGTTCTGCCCCTCCCCCCTCATCAAACAAAAATGTTTGGTCAAACCATGTGACTCCCATTGGAAAAGCATTGTGGTGGCCCAAAAAAACGACCAAACATTTGCTTGATTGGTGTTTGGTACGTGTGAATGAGGTTAGCCTCACGTAGCGATACTAATATCACTGTGTGGATATTAGTCTCAGTATTGAACTTTTTTCTGCAATGTCCCGCCCCATATTTGCATACTGGACCCTGGTTGTGTGGTTATAGCCTGGTTCCAGACGAATCTGGTTGGCTCCTCACCACTTCGGCCGTGAAGTCCTCCCACAATTGAGAGGGGCCAGACTTAATCTGCCTGGGGCAATATGCATGGCAAGGCATATGCGTGGAAGGCTGGCCACGCGAGGCTAGGGTCTCTGTCAGTCATGGCTGTGAGCACAAGGAATCTGCAGGGGGAAATAGAGTTTCCATGTCAAAAGGTTTTTGCCATTAGTGACATCCGTTATCGGCAGAAAAGAAAGCACCTTTGGAGGTGCGATCTATAGTAGGGGTGTGCTGAAATATCGATATGGCGATATATATCGATACGTCCTCCCGCGATAAATAATCGATATTGATTATTAAAATATCGATATTTCAAACACTATTAATTTAGTGTTTGAGTGGTGCAACCACTATAGACAGCTGTGTGTGTCCCTCCTTGTGTCCAAGCACAGTTCCAAGTTCCAAGTATTTTGTAGTTGCAGATATCATGATATATTGTTGATGACATTTCATACAATATATTGATATATCGCAAATATCGCAATATATTGAATATCGTGATATTATCGTTATCGAGGGCCTAATATCGTACCCATATCGTCCCACCCCTAATCTATAGTATAGAGGCCCCTCATCATGCGATTCCAATTTGGGGTTGACTGGATGAAATGAAGTGAAATCGCTTTTGGTTCTGCGTTGTTTAACAGCCCCAATATGTGATTTAGATCAGATTGTTTTGTCAAACCCCGCAACATTTGGAAGGCAATCATAGACAATCGGAATTTAATATAAAAAATCTGAATGATAGGCTACATGTGTTTATGTCTTTTGAAGAAAATGCAAAATGGCGGAAATGGGCATAGTTGTGTTGTGATCCAAAGAATCGTATTGTACAACCTATGATGACCAAGAGTAGTTGATTTGAAAAATGTGATGTGTATATCGTCCTTGGCCTACTGCGAGCGCGCATGCAACGTTGACGCCGATCGATCCAGCGGTGTCCAATATTAGCTGTGCACAGTCAAACGGACAGACACAAAAACATAGTCTTCACCTCACAGCCTGGTGAAGACAAACGATCTCACTTCTTGAGAAATGTGTGCATTGCCAAGCTGCACATGCAAACTAATAGTTTAAAATTAAAGTAATCATCTGCATACTACATTATTATTATTACTACATTATTATCTTTCAGCTTGTATTTCTTGCCCACACTCTATCATGATAAGGTCCCTTATGAAATCAGACAAGACACTCCAAGACATTAATAGAGAAAACATTTGACTGTGACATGAACAACAACACAGAATCAACTAGAAAACGTGCCCCTCGGGGCACAGGTCTCCACCAGGGCAGGTCAGATTGTGGCCTCCTGGTGGCGCTATAATAGGCCAATGTGAAAAGGGTGCCATTTCTTCATACGCCTTTGATGGCAATTGGATGATTTGAGGCATTTTGTTCCAAAAATGTGTTTTGCAAAAATTAACCTGTTGGTGGCGCTATAACAGGCCAATGTGAAAAGGGTGGGATATATTCCTCAGCCTAGTAAGAAAATGTGTGAAAGATTTCACGTAAATTGCATGCTGCGTTCATGATTTGAGGCTTTTGTTCAAAACGGGGCAATCTTGCAAACTGTGAAAGCCAATTATAGCCAATTAAGATGGAATATGAAATATCGGACAGATCCGACTTGAGCACATGACCATAGAGATACTGTGTAACGATTTGTGAGATTTTTGGACAGAATCTGGAGGAGTAATATCAAAAAATGTGTTTTACAAAAGTCGGCCTCCTGGTGGCGCTATAAAAGGCAGATGCGGAAAATGCAGGTCAAAGGTTTGTCCTTGGCCTCTAGGGAGTGTGCATGCAACGTTTCACGCAGATCGGTGCAGTTTTAGGTAAAAAATGTGAAAAGCTGCCTCATGGTGGCGCTATAACAGGCCGTTCTGGAAAATGTGGGGCAGAGGTTCATCGTTGGCATCCAGGGAGTGTGTGTGCAAAGTTTGGCATCGACCGGGTTAACGGTGCCGGAGATTAGCTGTACACAGACGGACGGAAGGACGGACACACACACGGACGGAGTGCAAAACATACTCTCTCCCCATGCCTTCGGCCTGGTGGAGACAACTAACATCAGACTAACAGGAAAAACAAGATAACAGATAACTGTAGTCTGCATATCTGCAGTGGTCACTCAGGGTGAATGTGTGTGGGATAAAAGGGATATACATGGACAGATATAATACATAATACATAAACATTCCAACTTATTACATTGCTTTGGAGATTCAAAATTATACAGAAATGGAGGAAAAACAGCATACCAACAGATAGAGGCAAGACCAAGGCCTTCTGAATCAATATAATTGAGGGGAAGGGGCTTTGAGTCAGAGCCCGGGGGCTGTTTTGAGCCTCACTCCAGTGCCAACATTCAGGCAAGCACTTCCTATACCACATTCTTCTCTTCAGCTAATTCGCCCCATCTCCTCCCAGAATCCCTAAGCTACGTCAATGGGCTGGATTCATGAGAGCTTTATAATGAAAGGTAACAAGGTTTTCAGACCAGGAGAGGGAGGTGCAGCTCAGAGATGTCAAATTATTTTGAGGCCGGTGGCAGAACAAAACAACATTACCTGAAGTATCACAGCTGGCTTAATGCTCTGCTCCTGAGGAACACATGGCTGGAAATCCTGATATTATTTGAAAAATGGAAGTGCTCCTGAAACAGTTATACTGTATGGCCACCACAGAATGGGAGTAGTGAAAAGGGCACATGTCCATAGCGTACCAATAGACACTGTTTTTTTAAACCAATTTCATCCTGGCCTCATTTTAAACATGTAAAAAAACACATACAAAAACAGTTATTCTTTATGGCCAATGGCCACGACAGAATGGGAGTAGTGAACAGGGCACATGTTCTTTAACCAAGAATCCTATTTTGAAGAAATAGGGCCAGGTCACCTCCAAAATTAACATACCCTATAAAAGGCCCATTCTGATCATAGTGAAGAATCTCTTCAAAGCTTGAGAAAGCTTGACCTTCAAAGAGAGGCTTCAATACTAATGCAACGTATTTCAAACCAGACCCATAGACTATTGAATGTTTTATTTATCTCATTACAGATTAATTATAGAACTCGTGCTGCCCCATCTCACAGATTATTAGCATTTTTTGTCTTTTGAAGATAAATTATCCATTAAACATCGTGTATTAATCCCGGCTGAATTCCGTCTCTCTTGGTTCTTAGAATGAGTGAGTTGGCTTATTTCTAAGAATTGATATGAATATTGATTAGAGTTCTTTGCCATACATGGACACTTGGACAGTGGACACATTACTCTTAAATCAACCTAGCTCATCACTTTAATCATTTTGAAAGATTCAATATGGGATGTTATTTCCCAGCAAAATCTATATTACTCTCTATATGTATGCTGCATTAATGATATAATGGATTACGTGGCTGCATGTACAGTACTATGATTTATTTGAAAATGCAAAAATAAATACTACTATGAAAGGCATGTAGAAAAGTCTAATAGCTCAGATGACTTTGAAAAGAACCTACAGTATGAAGAGGCTAGCGTAACAAAAAGGAAACTTGATAAAACAATCACATCAAACTATAGAAGGATGACTCGAAAGTCAATCTCTTCACAAGCTATATTAATTATGCAGCATCTACGGTCTGATAGAGTTGAGATCGTAGAGTACCCTACAGATGCAGAGTGATTTCCTTACCCACGATTGATTCCTCTATCTTTAGTCACAGTTCAAAATGCCAGCATTCTTTATATCCTCTTCCGCTTTCATCTACTTACTTCCATGGGAGCTTTGCATTTATTTCCCCATCCTGACATCTCTATGGAGTACTTCTATATTTGTTTTTTAGCGTGTCGGTGAAACAGCTCCGATGAATATTATAATTTCTATCTGTCTGTCTCCCACATTTATATTGTATGTACAAATAAAACGCAAAGCTGAAATTGAGCCACGGCAAGAGTGCTCCAATGTCATTCATGTTGAAGTGTGCTGTATAAAACTTGAATTCTGTCTCAGACATACAATGCGGGTTTAAAGCCATTGTTTTGTGCATGTGTCAGTGAAGACAAAGGGTGTTTTGTGGAGGTGTGTGTGTGTGTGTGTGTGTGTGTGTGTGTGTGTGCGTGTGCGTGTGTGTGTGTGCATGCGTGTGTGCGTGCATGCGTTTCATGACATTATGACTCCATTTGTGCGTGGGAAGAAAGAGAAGTCTGCACACAGTTTCAGCTCCACAGTGTTTTATTGTTTTAAAACACAGACAGACACTGACATGACGCTTCAGCCATAGCTGGCCTTCATCAGGTGACAATAATCAAGTGACAATCTCCCTTATATGGTGTTGTGGGTCAGGTAATTGTTACAAATGATCAAATGATACAAATTACACTGATCAATAGAAAAAAACACCACATCAAACAAGTTTGACAGAAAAACTTGCTGGTTTGAGCTTTTGTTACATTTATAAATATTTATTTTTTTCTAATTCTTTAAATACATTTTTTCAAAAAAGAAAATTGGTACCAAAAGTGCTTAGCATTTAGTTCATAATCAATCAGAACAATTTTGAGGTACATTCAAGAGCGAATTCAATTCCTTTGTGTGTGTGATCATCTTTGTAAATATGAATTTGGATGATTAAAGAGCATAGGATACTTTGTCATGGTGCACCTATGTTTTATCTGACACATTTTTTCTGATTTCTATTTAGCCACAGTGCAGACAATAAAGTAAAATATTTGTCAGAAAGATGCCACACTGGACAGTTTCTCACATTGTATAGGACTAGCCAAAAAGAGCTTAGGTTTATTGTCTCCACCAGGCGAGGCCGAAGGCATGGGGAGAGAGTATGTTTTGCACTCCGTCCGTCTGTGTGTCGGTGTGTCCGTCCGTTACCAGCTAATCCCCGGCACCGTTGGCCCCATCCATGCCAAACTGTGCACACACACTCCCTGGATGCCAACGACGAACCTCTGCCCCAAATATTCCACAACGGCTTGTCATAGCGCCACCATGAGGCTGACTTTGGCAAAATACATTTCTGTAGATTACTCGTGCACATTTTATCCATACATCCGGCAATTTGGTACACTATCTCCATAGTCATGCATGCGATCAACGGTTCTGCACAATTTCCCATATTCCATCCTGATTGGCCTAAGATTGGCTTCCAAAACTTGCATGATTGCACAAATCACAAACATAGTGTGCAATTTCCGTGAAATTATACACATATCCACTAGGCCGAGGACGACATGCCACTTCATTTTTTTCCAAGTCAGCCTCACGGTGGCGCTATAACAGGCCAATTCCTATTTTTACCTATAACTGCATCGATCTGTGTACATGGCAAAACATTTTCCCTGCATTTTCCACATCTCCCAGTTATAGCGCCACCATGAGGCGGATTTCTGCAGGAAAAATGTATTGTAATTAAAACACTATAGCAACAAGGACATAACTTATAGGGGAGTGGTTGTAACATTTTGCACGTTTCACTCTTTTACTCAGAGATCCGTTCATCTACATACAGTATGTAATATTTTCAGGCAACGGACCTACACATGTCTGCTACCATAAACCACTTCAAGTTTTTTTAATTGATAAAACAGGTCGGGAGTTAATAAACCGAACGTGGACGCTGTTCCAGTGTTACATTTGTTGCGCATAAGGGATTAATTGTAACGGCATGCGCGATAAATGTAACAACGCTAAAAAACACCATTAAACATATCGTTTTCAGCTTAAATCAATTATATTTCATTGAAGCAACTCTTTAACATTGTTTTCATACCATGGATGTGATAAGAAAATGTATCAAACATAAGGGAAATATTAAATAGTACCGGGTGTACCAGTTTGAGTGTTTGAGTTACAGTAGTTCAATGGGAAAATACATTGATTACACAAAAAAGATAAAACGTTTGATTGATTGAGTTGTACAATGTTATACAACCCTAAACTAATTTAGAATACACTCTGTAATTGAAAGACAGCTGCCTGAACATAATATTGGCCAATATGTCAAATATGTAAATATTACATAATGGTATGAAATAGTATGGCTTACAATTGGACCACTTTGCAAAGTTGTTCTTTGGCGTTGATTACAGACCAGAATGAACGTGCATTTCGTGTAAACACGATGCAAACGAATGAAGAACATAAGCATGAAGACATCCATGTGGATTTTTACTCACCAACATCAAAGAAAAAACTGTAGCCCACAGATACTTCAGGTGTACAATTTTACGCCTTTTGAGAAAAGCCAGTTTTTCACCAATAATTCCCAGTAGGATAAAGGTAAACACTTGACACTTTCTGGGCATGTAGAGTACAATGCTGTAAACATACTGACGCGATGGCGTCATGATGGCGTTGACCAATCAAGAGATAACGTGCATGTTACAACCATAACGCGTTACAACCTTGGCGGCTCTCCCCTACTTATACTGTACATCAAGATATGTCTGTTTCCTTGGTAATGTCTTAAAAAAAAATAACCATGTCTGTAAAGCACTTTGTAACTATGTTTAGAAAAGCGCTACAAATACAATTAATTCATATCAACACATTAGACCTGGAGTAAAATGAAGGATTAAGCATGGCATAAGTTGAAACAACTTACCTTTGTTTTTATTCATACAAACCATCACAATTATACATATTTTTCTCCCCAAAACTAGTACATTTTGTTGTCACATTTTAGTACTAAAGTGAACAGGTATTTGACATGTGCATTTTCACCCTGACAGGTAAGCAAGATGCAGATCACTTTAGATATAACATGCTCTGCATTATTCTTTTTAATTAAGGGGCTGATGTTTATAAGCCCCAAACAGTACCTCCAGATAATAGTGCATTCAGCTCCAGTTAATCAAAATCCTGCTGGAAGATAACGGCTGCCAGAGGCACTGCCAGGGTTGCAAATTTTAATTAGCAAAGCCATAAATCTCTGGTCTATGATGCCTGCTCAAGGGTGAAAAGGGACTGAATGCAACATGCACTCACACACCATCCTTACGTGTGATTAGTTCAAGAAGCTAAAAGACGTTTACTCAGCGTATGCCATGCACAGCCTTACAGCTACAATCCATACATGTTGTCCGTTGTCGAACTACAATAAAGATGACAGCGCAGCTGATGCCCACACTGGTTTGTGCAGTAGCCT
This sequence comes from Electrona antarctica, assembly GCF_951216825.1. Lineage (NCBI taxonomy): Eukaryota > Metazoa > Chordata > Actinopteri > Myctophiformes > Myctophidae > Electrona > Electrona antarctica. The sequence continues at coordinate 30,850,544 of NC_136797.1, forward strand.
ATATGCTTAACTAACGTTGACCATGTCAAATGACATTGACATACAGTTGGTGTCCTACCCAACACGGGAGGCATACTATGGTCCGACGGAGCATTGAGTCTAAATGTTGTGACACTGCCACATTAATGTGTGAAGAAATGTATTTTATGTCCTGGTATGAAATTTAAAGAAAATGAAATGATGTGAAATTATATGAATGATAACAAGGGAATATAGCGTACTGTAGTGGTTAAAATATGGTTCAATAATTAACCCCAAAATGTAGTGTACAGAAAAATGTTTTGTTTTGTGTAGCTGAATATGGTCATTCATTTTTTGTTGACGGTTTACTCATAGGGGGAGCTGTGGGGAAAATGCAGGTTAGCAATAGTTCCAGGAAGTGAGGTAGGCTTACTAGGACTAGGCTACCAGGAATGGCTATAAAAATACAGGAAGTGAGGCAGGCCGAGGTTCCATTTTAGGTATCAAAAAGAGTGTTTGGTGGTGGTTTGTCAAAGAGACTCTTTTAATGCCAATACTAAATAAGAATCAGAACTTGTTGGACCACTGAGTAGTTTGACTGACAAACTTTGTGAAGGGGTTTGTTTCTGAATTCTGACGGTTAAGCTCCGGGTCAAATCAGAGCTTTTGGACAAATTAAGGAACATACTATGGCCTCCTGACTTGAAGTTTGGGTGAGGAATATACTTTTTCTGCTTTTTGAGCAATGCATTGCCTTTTTATTTGCTGACTTTATGGATTCTTTCTTTATACAATTTTTGAGTGGTGCAAACCACTCCAACAACCAGCTTTGTCTGTATGTTTGTGTACCTGTATACGTACGTGTCCGTGCAAAGGTGAGCATGGTTACTATGGTTAGTGTGTGACGTCGCTGACATAGCTGATCAGACTATATAAAACCTTGCACCACTCAGTTCACACGGGTGTGATTTTTTGATTACTTTTGGATTACATTTTGATACTCAGAGACATTTAAAATAACTTTGCGTTGTGGGAAAATCGGAGTTTGAACATTCACATTTGTATTTTGAAATCTTGATTGTTCAATTGTCAGATAAAGATATTGCAATTTATTTTCAAAAGCAATCATTTTGGGGTTTCCTTTTGGTCTGCAATACAGTTTGGATAATACTGACGCAGGTACAGGACCTTTATTTATTTTAGTTATTTTATAACTCAGACATACAATTTTATGGTTGAACTTATAATAAATAACTGATTGTTATTTCGCATGGAATAGCAGGACGAGACCAACTCAAACCACTCTAGATGTTTATATATTTACATACCTTGCTCAATACAATTAGTCCCAGGCAGGCTTTTAGATGTTGTAACAGCATATGACAATATGTCATGTCTTAATTTGTACCGATGTGCAAATAGCTTGTTAATAATGGCTGGTAACTTGCTGTATATAGGGATGACACTGTGTCAAAACAAGACAGGGACACGAGTGTGGCTCGACTGCTGTCAGATTTGCAACAGAGCTTGTTTGTTTTTCTTTGGATGCATCTGAGCAACATCAAAGACCTCAGTCTGGAGGAGGAGACTCACGCCAGAACCTGTGAGGTGGTGTCATACCAGGTCTTTCTGTGGGTTGCATACATTTATAATTATTTAACCAATGAACTACATTGGATCCATTTGGTGCGAGAACGCACACACGGCAGGTGCTCGTTATTACGCTGCAGAGCCGCGGATAATTTTTTTGAGTGGTGCAAACCACTCCAACGACCAGCTTTGTCTGTACCTGTGTACCTGTACGTGTACCCGTGTACCTGTACGTGGGACCCAAAGAAATGAGCATGGTATGGTCACTGACATTACGTCAGACCACAGCTGATCAGGCTATATTAGACCTTGCACCACTCAGTTCACACAGGTGTGATTTTTATTATGAGAGTCGGCTTGGCACATTTTGCCCTACTCGCAGTGCGTATTGCGCGTATATGTAGCGTCGGCGCTGATTTGGAACACAGGTTCTATTTCCATTTCATAAAGAGTAATGGTTTTGGACATAAAAGGTTTCCATCTGACAGCGACAACATATTTGCATCTATCTATATCTATATCTAGTAGTGATTCCAGGAACTGGAGGCAGAGACGTAGTACAGATTCCAAGGCTCTGACTTTATTAATAATTAAACACTGTGGCTTTGCAATCAATGGACATTCAAAGTCACTCTCAGAACACACACCAACACACAGATTCCCTCCAAGCACATAAACGGGAACGTCACTTCCCTTCCCAGGCCGGAAGTCCCTCCTTCAGTCACTCCTATTTGGCTCTAAGCCGTAGCGAGCCGCTACAATATATATATATATATATATACAGTATATATATATATTGGTTTTTTTCCGCGCCACTAACATGGTTTCATACATTATCATCAGAATTCAGTAAAAAAACGGGTTGTCCGGAACTCTCCTTTAATATTATAATATATTTTTTGTTCCTTCCAGTTCACTTTTTTGAGTGCCTGGGATGTTATTTTTCTAGTTTGTACAGAAGCGGTATACTACTACACCCTAGATGTGCAATAAATAAATCTGTCATTGAATGTCCCCATTGTACAGTACGTAGCCAAGTCAATATCAATATGTCATTACTCTTCGTGTTAACCTCTTTCCTATACTGTTCTTGTTTGGATCATTTTATGAATTGTATTTGACCACTTTATTTAACCACTTTTCAAAAAAGTCAACAACAAATAGCGAGTAGAAGATCTACAAGCTTCTGGGATAGGGGATTGAGTTTTATTTTTATATTTTATATGTCTGTTTAATACTTGCCCCTGGGCTACTGTTACAAAAACCTGAATAAAAAGATTTTGAAAAGAAAGAAGATCTACAAGCTTGTGAGCTTCTAGATCTAATATGTGTTTCACTTTTTATTTTATATAAGTTAATTTGCACACGCCACTGCCCCAAAGTGTGTATGTTAATAAGCGCATCTCTTCCTGTTGTTAAGCAAGCCTATCAACTTTGTATAATTCATAAACGTGTACTTCAGAATGCATAAATTGCCACACAAATGTGCTTTTATTTCAGAACATTTAAATGGCCTATGTTGCAGGGTTAATGTGAAATCTTCCAGTTTCCACACCACAGGCAGACTGAGAGATACTTAGGTCATTCTCCAGTAGTCACAGGGATAGTTGTGGTAGAAATCAAATGAGTTTCAGGCCCACATCCTTGCCTGTGCACCCTGCCTGCCGTCCAGGCAAACAAATGTCCCCGGCCCGAGCAAAACCTAATGCACCGCAGAGAGGACATTAGAAACACATATCCTGTTTTATTAATGTGGTCAATACAGTCCATTAGGCTGGGGGATTTAAAAAGCCACAGAGCTCTCCCGCCTCCATTAATATTCTCTCTCACCCATGATGCCCTAACGCTCAGCAGAAGAAGGCCAAGTTTGTCTTCTATGTTCCCTCAAATAGCACTACAAATCTTGAATTGATTTTAAAATGTCTTGGTCCTTCTTTTTTCCCTTGGCCATGTTACGTTAGGCATAATTACTGTACTGTATCTCCAAACATTTTTGTTATGAACCATGCACGGTCTCTTTACTTACTTAGTACTTAAATAGTTCACCAATATTATAAGGGGTATACACAGTATCATACTTGATCACCCCTAGATCTCCATATATGGAGCTGGCCTGTTCTGACATGACAGTCTGCATAGACTGCATATTTGGGCATGCCTGACAAAGAACTCCATATATGGGCATAAAAGGGACACAGACATAACTAGAAATGCACTCTGTCGAGGTGCCAACTTGTGTGTTGCACACAAGTAGCCATACATGGCCTACTTGAGCGCAAGCAGAGCGCGCAAGTACTGCCGACCTCTACGAACTTACGATCAACCCCTCTATAAAATATATACACCTACGAACCTTAGTTACGTCACCGTCAACACCTAGAAATGCACAGTTAGCACTATTGCTAGCTTCAAGTCCTCACTAAAGAGCTTTCTGGAAGCCTGCCTGATTTTAAAACTATATTTTTGTATATTTATGGACCACAATGGAAACAAGCCCCCTGGGGCTTTTTGTGCTATCCTTTTAGCATATCCATTGACTGTACTACCTACTGTTAACAACCCGGCTAATAAATCAATCAATCAATCAATCAATCAATCGTGTTGTCACTTCAAAAAGTTGGTAGCATTTAGCGTTTCGGTTAAAGGTTAATAATTCTTGCCTTCAACACAATAGACTACATTATGTCTCACAGACTCACAATGGAATCTGCCAGCCTTTGGCAGGCCTGGCTGCAGTAGGTCATAAACCAGTCAAGGAGAGCCAACACCTTTTCAATTAACTAAGCCATTGTCTGATTGCTTCTCTTAAAGTATATATTCACTGGGACATGGAATCCATTCCCTGGCTCTCAAATGAGAGAAAGCATATAGAGAAAGCACACATAATGGAGAAGAGGATTTCCAATATTATTGTAAACTGAACTCCCTTTTTGTTACCGCATTGTTCATTGAAGGTCATCCTTTGCTTAGTTATCACACACACACACACACACACACACACACACACACACACACACACACACACACAGGCCGTTCAGTTCGGTAAACATAAATACAACTAGACTTGTTTTGCATGCGTAACTTCAATTCTAACTTAGCATATGAACATAAGGTAGCCCTCATTACACGTTGACCTGGTATATTGACCTCGATTCTGCCACCGTTTGTTTGTTTTGAAAGTGGGAATAGCCTACTTTGCATCACATAACCCCTTTAATTTCCAACCTCCTCTGTGTTCTGCCAGTCTACCTACCTGCTGTAGATGACGTCAAATATGAAACTGGGCTTCAGAAGTGAAAATTGAAAAAAGCAGGGCAATAAAGCAAAAACAAATACGCATAAAAAAAACCCCTGTTAATTTCTTCCAAATGAAAGAAGCGATAGCAGCAAGTAGCTGCAACAGATGATGAACTTGTTATGCAAGCAGGGCTTAATTAATGCCGGAGCTGACCTGAGCTTATCTCCCTTACCTCTAGAAGGTGCTTGGTCACTTCAAATGCACATTTCAGGAGATGGGGATGTGAAGTGTTTTCCCCTCCATGACCTCTACTTCCTCATCCATTGTTCAGATTCTCGCGACAACCTGGGTTTTCAGTCGGATGGTCAGTATGAGTCATCCCGGAGCACAGAACTGAACAACCAGAGAGCACTGCGATCTTTCATGATTCTACGGACACAGCGTTCATTGATGGTCACGGATGGAGGGAAGGTCACTTCCACTGATTTTGTTCTGCTGTACACGCAACCCTTTGTATTGAACTTTGATTAAGGTCCTTAAAGTTCCCATACCAGGCAGTGATGCAGTCAGGCAGTGAGTTTCTCAGTGATGTGCACGCTCCGAAATGTAAGTCACTGAGGTCCAGATTGAGACCCATGTGTACCATTGTGTATCTTATGTTACACTGTAATTTAAGATTAGAAAAGAGAAGTGGATAACATGACAAACATAATATATTTTCCTGTAGGGCCGCCTAACAATTGTATAGCTGCAAGCAGTAATAATAATTACAAAAAAAATCACACCCGTGTGAAGTGAGGGGCACTCTTGCCATCGTACATCATCACACATCATCTCATTCCGGCCAATCTCTCCATAAGTACTGCTTAATGTCTGACATCTCTCTACAAGCAACATATACAACGCTAACCCCCATGGCACAATCGTTACGGGACGCTCAAACAATGACACATCTCCCATCATCTCATTCCAGCCAATATAGATTTTGCGTCCTCACCTTCGTCGTCTGTGTTTGTCTTTACGCAATGTTTGTGTTTACACACACGCTCAAAGCTGGCCACTCATTGCCAATTGCATGTCAATTGGTTCACTCTGAGCAGTGAGCGGTGAACCGATATTTCTCCAGCGCTTGCTCCATGCGCGCTAGCCCCTCTAGACCAGAAAGCACACTGGCTGGGCCAGGCTATGTTTACACAAACCCTCAAAGTTGGACATAGGAGGGGATAGCGCCTTTTTTTGTTTAATATTATTTTCACCTGAATTTTGTAATGGAAGTTAAACCACATACTTGACCAAATATGGAAATGACTGACGTCATGGTATATTCCTGCAACACATCATCTGGGACGCTATAAGATAACTTGGTCTCTGTTCGTGAGGCTGAGAGGAAACATAGCTGCTCAAGTGGCTCTCCAGTATGTTTCAAATACCTATGAAGGTTGTTGCCCTGGGCTTCACCCTGTTCCTCACTATGGTAGTAATGATTGGCTGCAGTGCTCCCGCCGGCTGCAATGATGCTGACGCCACTCCAAATCAGAATGTGCCTAAGCTCTACAGTAAGGCCCATGGGGTGCCGCCGTACTCTCACTCCAGCAGAGACCCAGTCTCTCTGGGCGAGGGACTGATGGACGTTCACCCAGGATTGAAGTACCTGGGTGAGGTGTCCATGCTGGATCAGAACACTGACGATGTCCGCACCAACGTCACCAACCACATCCACAAGCTAAGGTATCACCTGAACAAGGCCTGTGAGGAGTTCCACAACACTATGGTCACGTACCTGGGGGAACTCCAGTCCCGCACCTCCCAGAACATTGACATGGTCAAGGAGTGCATGGAGCCTTACCACACAACTATGGCCACTTACCTGGACGAGCTCAGGTCCCACACCTGTCAGAACATAGTCGTGGTCAAGGAGTGCGTCGAGCCATACATCAGCCACGCCTGCGAGACTGCTGCCAAGACGCTGGGCAGCTTCACAGCTCTGCTGAAGTTCCTGCTGAAAGGACATGAAGATGAATGGCCACTTATAGACATCTCCAGGGAAGAGATAAGATTGGTTTATTTAAGCTGAGCTAAATAAACCAAAATCCAGGAGCAAGTCCAGACAGTGATGCACAAGGTCAGAGACCACACTGCCTAAAACACCCAGACACTTGAGGGTTTGTGTATAGTTCTTGGTCTGCTGGTTAATGTGGAGAAGGGGTAATGTTGCACATACTGTACTACTAGAATGTGGTGGTGCAGGATGCTGAAAACAAATTCCCCAGTTTCAACATGAAGTTTTTGCTGAGCGACATTCTGCTTGGCAAATAATACTTTTCTACCGAAGCATTATGCTTTAGAGTTACCGTGATTTAAGAGTTACCCCCGATTGCTAATTGCCAAAAAATAAAAAATAAAAATCCAAAATGTTCTAGAGATTTGAAAAACATAGATTTTTATAAATGTTCTACTTGAGAACATTTAAAGGACCACTCTGTCCGATTTTAACCGAGAGACTTGGTACAAGGATACCCAGAACGTACCACATGGATCTCGGGCTGACATCAGTCACCTATGACTTTCCTATGACGTATGACTCCACATGGATCTCGGGCTGACATCAGTCACCTATGACTTTCCTATGACGTATGACTCCACATGGATCTCGGGCTGACATCAGTCACCTATGACTTTCCTATGACGTATGACAAGGATACCCAGAACGTACCACATGGATCTCGGGCTGACATCAGTCACCTGACTTTCCTCTGACGTATGACTCCATATTTGACCACAGTTTCAGTCCGACCCGACTGCCGTCCATCGACTTCCATCCATTACAAACATAAAATTAAATAGCGTTTGGTTGGCCAATCATGGAAGCCGATGCCTATTATCTCCCGAAAACAAAGAATGTGTTTGGCCTCTGCGGACCCACAGTCAGACAAATACAAATTAGTGAAAAATACAAAAGAAATACAAAAATACAAAAATTAAATCGGTTCACGCTTTAAGCCAGCCACAGAGAGAAACACGGACACAGATTTGATGAATGAATAGAAAGGATAATAAAAAGAGCATATAAAATATACGTTTTGGTAATGTCATTGGGTATTCCACATCATCATGGAATGACAATTATGACATCACAATGTTGTCATCACAACCATCTAAACGTGATTTAAAGTCATTTTCTTTCTTCACACCTTCATATGAACCTTGGACTGACAAACCATTTTAATACACAGTGGGACTGACTGTTGTTCTAAGATATTGCACAGGGAAGTGTGTCAATCTGTTATTGCACTTGTTAGGATTGTTCTCCTGGTCTCTTATTACAATGGATTTGGACAGCGGAACAAATGAACCAGGATTCGTGGGTATCCGGTTTTGTAAAGAATGCAACAACATGTTGTATCCCAAAGAAGACAAGGAGAATCGTATCCTGCTCTATGCATGCAGGATCTGTCACTACCATCAAAAGGCAGACAACAGCTGCATCTATGTCAATAAGATCACCCATGAGGTCGATGAGCTCACCCAAATCATTGCCAATGTAGCTCACGATCCAACGCTACCAAAGACACAGGACCATCCCTGTCCCAAATGTGGCCACAAGGAGGCAGTGTTCTTCCAATCTCAGGCTGAGGATGCAATGAGACTGTACTATGTCTGCACTGCCCCTCACTGTGGACACAGGTGGACACACTAGAGATGAATCACCTGCTTCTTGAAATAAAGACATGCCTGTTTAAATATCTTAAAATTTAAATAAAGCGTCCAGAGAGTTAAGAGAGCTATGCTATGGGCTGATGAACATGTATTCAGCACAGTGACCTTGTGCTGGATAAAGTTGACCCCTGTGACCTCTAGAAGAGATGACAACCCTTTGAGGTTCTCTCCATGTTCTCTGTCTGATCTCCTATGGCTCTGAATGCTGGACCCTGATGCCTGCCTGACAGAAGTCCCTCGATGGGAGATGCATCCGAATGCTGCGACTGCGAGCAGTACTAAACATCAACCAACAACCATCAAGCCACAGTCCGTAGACTCCCTTGCTGTCAGCAACCCTGTGCTAACACATGTTCATCAATCACTGGGGTTCCCCACCTACGTGGAATGTACGATGCAGGGCCCCAAAAGTACTGGTGAGCTGTGAGATGTATGGCTTGAGATGACTGTAGATGACCAAGGACAAACCATCTTAAAAACGTCAACACTGAGGTTCTGTCCTTGGCCCACCCTATTCCCTCTACACCAAATATCTTGGCAGATATTTTCTTTTTTTAAAGGTTTTTAAAGGTTAAAGTAAACCCCTCTACATTGATTTATTTCATGGTATGTAGCGGCTAATGGCTATACATACCATAAAATAAATAATAAATAGGATGTGACATCTGTATATGTGTTACTGTGTTTGTGGGTTAATTCAAAGATGACAACTTGACGGACATTCTGACTTCATAATAATGATAGTAGTGACACCTGCGCATGCTCTGTGCTGGAAAGGCATTACTAGTCAACCAACGTATTGCTCAACACAGTAATCAAGCAGGCAAGTACGATTTGCATTTCTGTCTAAAAAAGTATACATAAATGAAAATACAACATCCTTCTCATGAAATGGATGCACTTCATGAAAAATGAAGAATTATCAAAGTGGATTGTTGCCGCTCTTTTTCTGCCACATGGATGGACCGCATCAGAAATGTGGACCTCTACGGGGACCAACACGGGTCACGGACAAAGTCAGAGAGAGAAGAATGAGGCTGGCAGGGCACTGCGTCAGGCACACAGAACTTGAGGCAAGTACATTTACTCTATGGGAGCCAACCCAGGGCAAAGCCAAGAGGGGAAAGAAGTGCACCAAACTGTTGCCGCTCATAAATGGCCGAGCGACTGTGAAAAAGTCTAAATGCAGCAGACTTGGCCAACAGCCTGATTAGTCACCCTGACCACTGAACTTCAACCAATAAAAACACAGTATCCATCCACTGACTCTGACTGTTCCCTCGGGCTACAGGATCTAAACTCTACACTCAATGAGATGTGATCCAAAACGCACTTGCATCCTTGGAAATTAAATTCATGGAATATGAGCATTTTATTAATGTAAAGATGTTTACTTTAAATGTCAACTGATGAATGGCCCGAACAAATGTGCTAGTGCTTTAATGTTTACCCAATTGTTACGGACCAACTAGTCTAGTGGTAAAGGTACGCATAACATATAAAATGGACAGGAAACCTCACTGCAAATTCGAAAAACTATTATTTATTTTCAAGCATAAAAATTACAGAGGTACAAAAGAGTTGTCCTCTGTACAAATGGCTCAATAAATACATGATACAGGAAGTTAATCGACTTTCAAGTATATTGGCAATCATCTATAATAGCGATAACTAGTAAGCAGTATTAGGCTATGAGTAAGATATTAAAGCAGAGTAGGGTTGACGAATTACAGTGGTGGGGTGTTCCCAAAAGTAAAGGAGACAAACAAAACAATAACTTCGCCTAACCAAAACCCTAACCAATAACAAAGGGTAAACTATAACTTAGGCCTAACAATCCTTCCCGAAGGGAGCTACAAATAAACCAAAAAAGAAGCAAAAGTTAACTAACAAGATAGTAACGAACAGCTGGAGTTAAATAAGCAATGTTGTCTCCTCCGAGAAGGGACATCTTTATCTGCAACGGGGAGAAGCACAGTAACACAACAGCAACACTGGCCGTAGTGGCGCCTCAAGGCCAGTGCAGCGTAAACAAGACTACCAGCAGGTGATATATGGAAACAATAGCCGTAGCCCCATAACTGTATATGACCAATAGTTCGTTAGTATAAATGGAAATAGCCACAAGTACATATATATTTAACCAACCATAACCATGAAATAACAATACCAGAAATAATAATAATAATAATAAACGGCTCGCCGTTACACCAATACAGTCTTATACCCCCCCTCTTTAACCTATAGTGTATCAAAACTCTCCAAATGCAATATACTCAGTAAATACAGTATAACATCTTCCAGGTGGCATTGTAGAATGCAAATACACTTAGCCTATTTTGTCTAAATAATGCTTTCTAAATGTCAGTGTATGAGCAGGGCTGGACAGACTTAGGTTTGTGACATCTGATACGTCACAGATCTATATAGCCTAGTATGTGATGAAAGGGGTGTAGAGTGGATTGGTCTCGGAGATGAGTGGTGCCATCACCCGTGTTTAGAATTGGCAGCAGGTGGGCAGCAACCAGAGGCCAGTGAAGGGAACATGTGAACGCAATGGGAGGTTGCGAACAACAGGTGTGCCACAACATTCTGAATGGGGTTTAAGTGAGCCTGTTGGCAGATGTGCATGTCCCATTCAGAGTATATTCTTGTAAAGGGACCAGGATAACCAACTCTGAATCGGGCATGCGCTTCTGCCTGCAATGCAGGTTAAAAACTGAACCTACATTTTCTCTACGGGGAGTTTGTTCAATAACGTTTCCTGTCATGAAGCTAAACCATTACTGATAACTAATGGATAAACGACATAGGACAAACACAACATCTGCCAGTGAGGCATATATACACATGCATCAGCACACATCAGCATCAGCTTATTATCAAGTGCGGTAGATGCGCCATAAAGTTTTCAGGCAGGAAGCTAAATCAATGAAGTAGGGATGATTAGCTAGTCTTGGAGCTTTCTCCTTGGAGTGCTGATCAAAAAAGATCCTCCGGTGAAAACAGCATTATTGTTCATAATGTACAGTTGTGCAAGCAATGACCGGTGAAGCAGTACAGTAAATGTATCTGCTTTTCAAAATTCTATCATTATAGTAATTACATCAAATGATCCTAAAATATATATATTTTCCCCCTGGAGAAAAGGTCTTCGGGGTCCAATAAAAAATACTTGTATTGCGTTAATACTTGCGCAAGCAGAGCGAGCAAGTACTGTAATCGGCAGGTCCGTCTGCCAATTGGCTGATGACGTAACTAAGGTACGTTTGGTGAGAGCGTGCAAGTACTGTGGTCGTTCTCGTACGAATGTGCGTATGCTCGGAGGTATATATACTGATGTTGATGGTGACATAATTTAGATATGTTTCAATGTCGGGTTATAACTGGCTGTCGATGGTGACGTAATTAGGATATGTTTCAGTGTCGGGTGGATTAAAGGTAATGTCTGTATGTATACATGTATGTAATCTGAAACCTATCTTTATTATGTCACCATCAAAAGCCAGTTATAACCCGCCATTGATACATATCTTAATTACGTCACCATCAACATCAGTATATAAACCTCCGAGCATACGCATAAAAAAGCCAGCCGGCCACAGTATAGTACTTTCAACTTACAACTTACATACATGTATACATACGTTACCTAGCTGTTACCCAACCAATATTGAAACATATTGTAATTACGTCACCATTGACAGCCAGTTATAACCCGACTTTAGTATTTAATTTAAATGTTTTACAGAGAGGCTGAGATTTGAAAGTTTGTAGCGGTCGGCGCTCTGCTTGTGCACCAGTAGGCCATTTTACATGTGTGCAAAGCGCAAGTAGGCACTCGACAGAGTGCAGTTATAGTTATTATTGTGTTAACTATGGAATCATGCATTTCCTGTCATTGTGTTGGTTGTTTGGTCACCCCACGTGATGGCATGACCATATACAGTATGGTCATGCCATCACGTGACATCATGTATGGAGATCCCTGATGTCATCAATATTGTCCAGCAACACTACATCTGACCTCAAACCTCAAACCCTTTGATCTCTATATGGAGCTGACCAGCTGTTCTGATGTTCCATATGTTGATCCTTCCCCATCCATCCTTCCTCTTCGATGTATCCCTTTTGACTGATACCCGTCCATTAAAAACTCTAGGCGGGCCTGCCCCAAAGTTATTAGTGCAGCCGCGCCAGGCAGCCGGCAAAAACTAGAGTTCTCAACAGGCCCGAAAATTCGGGGCGAGGTCACTTCTCGCCCTCAGGCGTCTTACTGATTATTATTATTATTAGTGCTGTTCCTCCCCCATTTCTACTGTATAAACTTTTATCTGTGCAAATATCAACTGCGAAAACACATTATTATATATTATTGCTCCACCCATCAGACAGAACCCCCCCCCCCCCACACACACACACACACACACACACACACACACCGCACAATAACCAGGAAATAGACTCTTGTGGGTTTCTCTTTCAGTTGATATTCTGTGTATATAACATAAACTCTCTTGCGAATTTCTTAATTACACCAACATTGTTCATGTGAAGCAGTTTGTTTATGCTTATTTATTCAGATAATAATTGCTTGTCATTTTGCAACTCTTGAGACTGGTGCACAGAGCGTTCTGAAGGCACTGAGCTCGACAGAGCAGACACAGGCCTGGCAGGGAAATGAGACACATTGTGGGACTCTCACAGGCCTACCATATTTCTAAAAAAGAAAACATTTTAGCTGCTAAATAGGTCCCTAAATATTATAGGTTGAAAACCACTGGTCTAGGTTGAGGGGTCGTAAGCCTCATTCAGCACGTTGGTAGTCAGCTTGGTGTTTTGGTCAGTGGTGTAAATTAAGTACATTTACTTAAGTACTGTACTTAAGTACAATTTTGAGGTATTTGTACTTTACTTGAGTATTTCCAATTTCCAATACTTTTACTTCACTCCACTACATCTCAGGGCCAAATTTGTACTTTTACTTTTACTTTGATCAGAAAACATACATTAACAACTTCAACGCTATAACTACATTTCGACCATTTGAAAATAGCAGATCTACAAGCACGATGTGACGCATTGTGAGCTTGTAGATGAGCTATTTTCAAAAGATTGTGTACACATTTTGAACTTGTGGAATGGGACATTCTGCAATGAGTAGCTACTACTTTTACTTTTAGTACTTAAGTACATTTTGATGCCGATACTTTTGTACTTTTACTTGAGTACATTTTGAATATGAGACTTTTACTTGTAACGGAGTACATCTACATTGCAGTATTTATACATTTTACCTAAGTAAAACATTTGAGTACTTTTTCCACCACTGGTTTTGGTTTCACAACTCATTTGAGGATGCATTGTGTAATTTACTTAACCTTGAGTAAATTATAAGTACAGTTCCCAAGCGCATTGTATAAATTGAACAGAAGGTGTTGAATTCTGCAGAAGCAGCTGTTTTGGCAGTTGACTATATTACGTAATGCTGCATGAACCCTTTTGGAGAGTGGTCTACTCCAGATGTTTGTGGGCGGAGAGAAAATGTTTTCGACCGCACAGACTTGCTCATTGCAACATCTTAGAACATAATCTGGTGTGTGGGTCATACATATGTTCATATAAAACTGCTGTGAAAGTTTGATTCTACCGGAAGCAACTATTGCCAAGGTAAATGGATTTCAAAGTTTGACAAAACTCAGAAGACAATGTGACTTATATGCCTTGGAATGTGTTCTGAGGGCAGCATCCAATTTCATTGGCCCTCGCGTGCGTCCAATCAGCAAGGGTGGGAGGCGGGGCTAATAGTGAAAGGGGGTGGGGCTATGAGTGGGAGGCGGGTTCAATGGAATTTAACATGGTTGTATGTATAGCATTTGAGCTGCCCTGTCATAATTTCTCCCCCTCCCTATTCCAAAGCCCCCCCCCCCCCCCCAGGTACATTATATATTTAAACTATTTTCAGCAATGGTACACTTATTTTTTCAGTGGGTAGATCTTGTTGAGCTGGTCATTTTGAAAGTAGATCTCACGTCATAAATGTGTGGGCACCCCTGATGTAGGACTAGTAGCATGCCAAAGTTTGTGCTATTGCCATTGAGAATGCATTGGGCGTTTAAGTTAAATAACTCCGAAACTACAAATCATTTCAAAGTAAAAAGTTCCAGCATGTGTCTCCACAGTAAGCTGAATTATAAAATGTGTGAATGGAGTTTCTAGGTGAAAGTGCTTTTTTGACGTGCCAATATTTGCCATTGAGTCCATTGTGAATTTCTCACATTTGAAAGCACTATATTTCTAAAACTATGAAACATTTCAAAGATTTCTTTTCAGGCAAACATGTCCACCGTAAGATGAACCTAAATAGGTTTGAATGGGGTTTCTAGGTGTAAGTATGTAGGACTAGCAGCATGCCAAAGTTTGTGATATTGCCATTGAGAATGCATTGGGCGTTTAAGTTAAATACGGCGGGGTCATATTTTGACAGCAGAAACTGCCTGTCATAATTTCTCCCCCTCCCTATTCCAAAGCCCCCCCCCCCCCCCCAGGTACATTATATTTACACTTATTTTTTCAGTGGGTAGATCTTGTTGAGCTGGTCATTTTGAAAGTAGATCTCACGTCATAAATGTGTGGGCACCCCTGATGTAGGACTAGTAGCATGCCAAAGTTTGTGCTATTGCCATTGAGAATGCATTGGGCGTTTCAGTTAAATAACTCAGAAACTACAAATCATTTCAAAGTAAAAGGTTCCAGCATTTGTCTCCACAGTAAGCTGAATTATAAAATGTGTGAATGGAGTTTCTAGGTGAAAGTGATTTTTTTGACGTGCCATAGAGCTGCCATTGAGCCCCATTATAAAGTTCTCAAATTTGACAGCACTATATATTTCTAAAACTATGAAACATTTCAAAGATTCCATTTCAGGCAAACATGTCCACCGTAAGATGAACCTAAATAGGTTTGAATGGGGTTTCTATAGCTGTAAGTATAGGACTAGTAGCATGCCAAAGTTTTTGCTATTGCCATTGAGAATGCATTGGGCGTTTAAGTTAAATAACTCAGAAACTACAAATCATTTCAAAGTAAAAGGTTCCAGCATTTGTCTCCACAGTAAGCTGAATTATAAAATGTGTGAATGGAGTTTCTAGGTGAAAGTGATTTTTTTTGACGTGCCATAGAGCTGCCATTGAGCCCCATTATAAATTTCTCAAATTTGACAGCACTATATATTTCTAAAACTATGAAACATTTCAAAAATTCCATTTCAGGCAAACATGTCCACCGTAAGATGAACCTAAATAGGTTTGAATGGGGTTTCTATAGCTGTAAGTATAAGACTAGTAGCATGCCAAAGTTTGTGCTATTGCCATTGAGAATGCATTGGGCGTTTAAGTTAAATAACTCAGAAACTACAAATCATTTCAAAGTAAAAAGTTCCAGCATGTGTCTCCACAGTAAGCTGAATTATAAAATGTGTGAATAGAGTTTCTAGGTGAAAGTACATTTTTGACGTGCCATAGAGCTGCCATTGAGCCCCATTATAAATTTCTCAAATTTGACAGCACTATATATTTCTAAAACTATGAAACATTTCAAAGATTCCATTTCAGGCAAACATGTCCACCGTAAGATGAACCTAAATAGGTTTGAATGGGGTTTCTATAGCTGTAAGTATAAGACTAGTAGCATGCCAAAGTTTGTGCTATTGCCATTGAGAATGCATTGGGCGTGTAAGTTAAATAACTCAGAAACTACAAATCATTTCAAAGTAAAAAGTTCCAGCATGTGTCTCCACAGTAAGCTGAATTATAAAATGTGTGAATAAAGTTTCTAGGTGAAAGTAAATGTTTGACGTGCCATAGAGCTGCCATTGAGCCCCATTATACATTTCTCAAATTTGACAGCACTATATATTTCTAAAACTATGAAACATTTCAAAGATTCCATTTCAGGCAAACATGTCCACCGTAATATGAACCTAAATAGGTTTGAATGGGGTTTCTATAGCTGTAAGTATAGGACTAGTAGCATGCCAAAGTTTGTGCTATTGCCATTGAGAATGCATTGGGCGTTTAAGTTAAATAACTCAGAAACTACAAATCATTTCAAAGTAAAAAGTTCCAGCATGTCTCCACAGAAAGCTGAATTTTAAAATGTGTGAATAGAGTTTCTAGGTGAAAGTACATTTTTGACGTGCCATAGAGCTGCCATTGAGCCCCATTATAAATTTCTCAAATTTGAAAGCACTATATAATTGTCTCCACCAGGCCGAAGGCATGGGGAGAGAGTATGTTTTGCACTCCGTCCGTGTGTGTGTGTGTGTGTGTGTGTCCGTCCGTCCGTCCGTCCGTTACCAGCTAATCTCCGGCACCGTTTACCCGGTCGATGCCAAACTTTGCACACACACTCCCTGGATGCCAACGATGAACCTCTGCCCCGCATTTTCCAGAACGGCCTGTTATAGCGCCACCATGAGGCAGCTTTTCACATTTTTTACCTAAAACTGCACCGATCTGTGTGAAACGTTGCATGCGCACTCCCTAGAGGCCAAGGACAAACCTTTGACCTGCATTTTCCGCATCTGCCTTTTATAGCGCCACCAGGAGGCCGACTTTTGTAAAACACATTTTTTTATATTACTCCTCCATATTCTGTCCAAAAATCTCACAAATCGTTACACAGTATCTCTATGGTCATGTGCTCAAGTCGGATCTGTCCGATATTTCATATTCCATCCTAATTGGCTATAATTGGCTTTCACAGTTTGCAAGATTGCCCCGTTTTGAACAAAAGCCTCAAATCATGAATGCAGCATGCAATTTACGTGAAATCTTTCACACATTTTCTTACTAGGCTGAGGAATATATCCCACCCTTTTCACATTGGCCTGTTATAGCGCCACCAACAGGTTGATTTTTGCAAAACACATTTTTGGAACAAAATGCCTCAAATCATCCAATTGCCATCAAAGGCAAACATGTTTATATTACTCCTAAACATTTTGCCAAATATCTCACACAGTCCTATCCTCCTGGTGGAGACCTGTGCCCAGAAGGGCACTTTTTCTAGTTTAACTTATTATTGCCAAGTTTCGCGAAAACCGACTGCACAGACAGACAGACAGACAGACAGACAGAATAAGGGACCAATGTCCGTTCGGGCTTGGCCCCTTAAAAACCCACTTGTGGTAAAAGAAGAAGAAAAAAATCAATTTAATTTAAGGTACATAAAAAACATAAAAAAGGCCTTGGGAGAAATAAATAACAAAATGTATACAGGTGAGCTTGATGAGCACTGACCTCACCGACTGATCAACAGACCAATAACATGATGAAAAAATCATTGATTCTCCAATCTAATCAGCTATTAAATTATGTCATTTATTACTGGAAGCAAATTGGTTATCTGAAAGGTTTTAATTATGTTGACAACCAGGAGGATAGTTTCTCTCCAAGGGCTGTAATTAGAAATGCTAGAACTGCTGTTGTTGGAAAAGTATGACATCAACAAAACGTGTGTGTGTGTGTGTGTGTGTGTGTGTGTGTGTGTGTGTGTGTGTGTGTGTGTGTGCGTGTGCGTGTGCGTGCACCAGTATTATCAAAACATTACATCTAATGTAAAAATCACACCCGTGTGAAGTGAGGGGCGCCTAATAATTGTAGCCTACATCATCATCAAGAATGGTGGTCCCTTATTGGCCAAGGGTTCCCACCGACATACATAAATTCTCCATCCATTGTCAATGGCATTTAATGTTTGTCACTATAGCTGTTTATAGGAGGGGCTAGCATCCCTCAATAATCCTTAGTTATGTTATTTCATTATTTGCGCAAGCAGAGCGTGCAAGTATTGTGGTCGTGCTTGCTTTTTTATGCGTATGCTCGGAGGTATATATACCGATGTTGATGATGACGTAATTAAGATTTCAATGTCGGGTTATAACTGGCTGACTGTCTATGGTGACGTAATTACGATATGTTTCAGTGTCGGGTGAATTAAAGGTAATGTCTGAAACCTATCTTTATTACGTCACCATTGAAAGCCAGTTATACCCCGGCATTGATACATATCTTATTATCTTTATTACTTCACACTCAAAATCAGTATATATACCTCTGAGCATACGCATAAAAAAGCCAGCTGACCACAGTATAGTACTTTTCAACTTACAACTTACATACATACGTTACGTGTTAGCTAACCAATATTGAAATTACGTCACCATTGACAGCCAGTTATAACCCGACTTTAGTATTTAATTTCAATGTTTTACAGAGAGGCTGAGATTTGAAAGTCTGTATAGCAGCAAGCAGAGCACGTAAGTATTGTGGTCGTGTTGGGACGTATGCACGTGAGCTTTTATGCATTTATTTTTTACTGGAAACAAAGCCGTTATAGTACATTGGCATGTTCATGGATTTAATCTGCTTCTTCTGTGGCATGGTAACAAATCGCCACCGTCGTGGGGGGAAACCTTGTGTCTCCATATTTAAATTTATTTTAATACTGTAGCTCAAAGCTATTCGTCACATTTTACGTATGTCTGTGGGTTTTACAAATGGTATTTAAAATCAGACCCTTCTGAAGTGTGTGTGTGTGTGTGTGTGTGTGTGTGTGTGTGTGTGTGTGTGTGTGTGTGTGTGTGTGTGTGTGTGTGTGTGTGTGTGTGTGTGTGTGTGTGTGTGTGTGTGTGTGTGTGTGTGTGTGTGTGTGTGTGTGTGTGTGTGTGTGCGCGCCATCCAGTGGTATTAGCGAGGTGTTTCATGTGTCCGTGCTTGGACGCGTACACATACATACATAGGGACATCCGTGCTTGGACACGTACACATACATAGGGACACACATGGCTACGCAATGGAGTGGCTGCGCCACTCAAAAACTTCAGTCCTATCTTATATATATCACACAAAGATGCCACATAAAAAGAATGGGGGAAAATATATTACAGATTGTGACTCTAATCATGTGAATGAAAACATGTTGGACATACAAGGTTTCCACCTGACGGCAACAAAACGCAACCTCTGCATTGTGTTCATCAAGGTCAGTACGAGTGTTTCTTTCACCCCCGCATTGTTTCATCCATCTCTCCGCACTGCATCCCAGAAATGCACTCTCTCCCCACATACACTCCATTACAATATTACAGAACACATAGTGGGTAGCTTAGGTTATTTCCTTCCGTGCCGAAAAACAATTTCCCTCGCAGGTCTTAATGAGGATTGCAGAGCCTTTCAACTTATGGCTGCACATAGCTCATTTTGTCTTGGCCTGTGTGATATTGATGAGAAGCAGGAAACCACATTCGTGAAATTAAGGTCAGAAAGTCACTGCAATAGAATGCACAGTATTTGGGGGTAACAGCATTCCTGCTGGTAATTTACAGTCTCTATTCAATGGCAAGCACATGCTTTATTGCTTAATTCGTGCCCATAATTTAGCAGCAGCAACAACAACATCATCATCATAGTGTGTAACACAGTCTACATGAAGAGGGGAAACTGAATTAAAATGTTGACCTTTTGAAGCATCCTTTGAGAAACTGCTGCTCATCAGATGTGTGGGGGGGCTTTGATAAGACTGGGAGCCAGGTGAGTGGTGTTGAACGAATAGTCCCGGTTATGGTTCTCATGGTTGTATTGAGCTGTGTGGCCACTTGGTGTGTGTGTGTGTGTGTGTGTGTGTGATGACCTGGACCAGACAGGGCCCAGGGGCACAATATTCTGTAGAGTATGACTGGGCCAGTGCCAAGGTGCGCAGCGTGGAGGCTGCCGCCGCCCATTTTGCACCAGCGAGCTTGCAGAGCAGGTTGTTTCTGGACTTCACCTTAGCTGCTGTCCCTTTTAGGTGTTCCTTGAAGGACAGGGTACTTTCGAGGGTCACACCAAGATAGGTCGGATTGGGTGCATGCTTTAGCTTGAGTCCACTCAGATGGATGTTTAGTTCTCTGGCAGCTTTAATGTAGCATTGTGGAGATGGAATACGCTGGAAACAGTTTTTGCTGGGCTTGGTTTTAGGCGCCAGATTTAGAAGATTTAGCTGGTAGGATCATTAGTTTCCCCGGGCGGGCCTGGGTACTGACGGAGGATGCGATGTGAATGCTGGATGATCCATTGTCCTACAGTGTGTCATTAAAGATACTGTATGCAATCTGCCCCCAAACTGTTCCAATGCATTTGAAAATGTTTAATATTGTAGTTCTATTTTATTTTCAAGAAAAACAAGCATAGATACTTGATAGAAAGCATTATGAAACACACTTCTATTGGGTAAATAATGATCAAATAAGTGGGTGTTGCACAACACACTTTACAGGCAACTCAGCTGAAAGGGATATATTTTCACCTTGCATTCAAATGAAATATAGTCTGGGATGGCTTTGGCAAAACATTAGTGAATGAGAAGAAAGAGAAAATGATTGGCTTTTACTATTCAAGGCGTTTTTATGTGTTAAAGGTTATCTTTACACACACACACACACACACACACACACACACACACACACACACACACACACACACACACACACACACACACACACACACACACACACACACACACACACACACACACACACACACACACATTCAAGTCAAACATTTCAGTAATTGGGAATAAAGTGTTCTTCCAAAATGGTCTCAGGTTTTATTATGGAACTTCATCTTATTCAGTCTGGGATCATAGATTGCAATCGTTTGACACTTACTTCCTTCTAAAAAATTGAACAAACTGACAAAATGATAAATATTTCCAGTAACGTCAAGCATGCAATTTCAGCCTTTCAATATAAAGTCGTTTTATAATGTGAATTTCAGTGATGACCATTCCAAATCAATGTTTCATAACTGAGATGGAGTCTTTTAACATACCTCAGCAAATCCCGGAAAATGAGGTTCTCTAATCGAGTGCTTAAATTGAAGTGACATTTGAATAATAACACGGATAGATATTCTCCTTGGGGGAATCATGTGAATCATTTAACTGCTACAGTTCCCAGCATCCCCAGGGAGCATAGGATGACCCTTGTAAAACATGATGATAACACAAGCAAACGTTAACCAATACCGTGACCTCAGCATGTAATGTGTATCCTTAAATCTAATTTGTTTAATGACCCTGGACACACATTGCCATCTCCTGCAGAGAGGAAAATGGAAAATAACCCCATAGTGTGATTACAGTTGGACACAATGTACTTAATATGGTGAATAATTCATTCACATTTCTGGAGAAAGATAGACCAAATCAAATGCAGAGTCTAATTATATTTTGAATCCCATTGACACACTGCAATTGCAACTATGTTCAGTAGATCATCATTTTAGCTCCACTTTTCTTTATGACGGGTGCAGAAATGAAGTTTCATCGCAAAACACAGAGAGAGAACAAGTTATCTATCTAGGAAATATGATAATTGAGATTAATTGTGAAGCACCATGAACAAGTACTACCCAGAAGAGAAAGACCTTGTACTACTTTTCCCGATTTCATAACATGCGAAGATATGATATGATATATGATATGATATGATATGATATGATATGATATGATATGATATGATATAGTACTTTATTGTCAGTTCGCACTGAAATTTGTCTTGCGGCCCAGTGTATGCAACACATATACACACATTTGACATAACACAAAAACAGAAATACAAATACAGTTACTGTACATACATAGGGGCGACTGTGGCTCAAGAGGTAGAGCAGGTCGTCCAATGATCCATGGGTCGGCGGTTCGAATCCCGGCTCCTCCTGGCTACATGTCGAAGTGTCCTTGGGCAAGACACTGAACCCCAAATTGCTCCCGATGTGCTGGTTGGTACCTTGCATGGCTTCCGCCGCAATCGGTGTATGAATGTGTGTGTGAATGGGTGAATGTAATGCACAATCTATGTAAAGCGCCTTGGATAAAGACGCTATATAAATGCACCATTTTACATAGAGACATAAGGGCACAGAGCAATGTTCACCCCTCAGTCTAGTCCTGGCCAAAAACCTGATTAAGCCCCAAAGTCGACTGATGGACAAAATACTTCTTCAGTCTGACCTTATTTTATGCTGGAACACCATCTCCTTCTTAAAGGCAGCAACCTATACTCTCCATACATAGGCATATCAATCAAGACATTAGTCAGTACTCTATGTCAAAGATCAAACAAGGATGCTTAAAAAGGTTGAGGTGTGATTGCACTATGGATGTATTCATTCACTGTACTGTATCATGGCAGAACTCTTTAGGTATGTGTCAGTGTGAATGCCATTTGTAGACTAGCAATTCACTTGGACAGTACATCAATGATGATCTGAATTCTTTAATACTTCTTTTTTTAATGAGAGAAAACAACAAAAATAACAAGCATAGAATTAACATCACAAAGCAACTTTCATGTGACAAATGTGTTATGTCACAGTTTGAGAAACCCAGAAATCACAAGAGCCAAGTCTATAAATAATGCGGAAAAGTGTTTATTGTTCTGGAAGCAAACTAATTGAACTTGTTTTGTTTTCCCATGAATTATGGTGATAAAGCCTCCAACACTAGTTGTTTTCCCCTAAGTGCTGGCATCCCAGTGACAGCCCTGTCATCATGTAGTACGCTCGCTTTCATAATTAATCCACATAACTGACATCTTTGCCATTTTGTGTACATAATTATTGCCAGGCCCTGAACCCGCGACTTAATAATGTCACACCTCTCACATAGCTGCGGGTAGCCTTCATTAAGAATTTCACTATACACAGACACCTACTTTTGTTGTTTGCTTTTGAACCAAGGCTTGCCTATTGCATTTCCTCATTATTAGCATGTTTGCTGACCAATAGCATATTTAGATCGGATAAAACAATATACAAAACATATTTATAAGCAGCAAGCACCATTGAGGGGTGATCACCAATATCCCACTCAATCACTGCTGCTAACCCAGTGAAGTAAGACATGGTTGGAAAGTCTCTTCATCAATAATAACATTTTAAATCAATCTCATGTGTTTTGTTGCAGTCCACACAACTAGCCTTTACCCGCATTAGTTTAGTAAATAATGAAATAAATATTGAATAATGAAATGCATGGGATTCAACTGGATTGGTAGTGATACAAGTTTAATCTTTTCCCAATTAAACAGACAATGCATTATATGATGTAATCTCGCAGGTTTAATTAAAGGAGAACAACACTGTTGTCCAGAGTGAAGGAATTATATGACATAATGAATACTGGAAACAGAGCTCTATTTGAAAGGCTTTGTAATATGTCCCCAGGGTTACACAAACAAACTTTCACTATAAAGGGCAGGGTGCATTAATATCCTACTATAAATGTGTGTGTGTGTGTGTGTGTGTGTGTGTGTGTGTGTGTGTGTGTGTGTGTGTGTGTGTGTGTGTGTGTGTGTGTGTGTGTGTGTGTGTGTGTGTGTGTGTGTGTGTGTGTGTGTGTGTGTGTGTGTGTGTGTGTGTGTGTGTGTGTGTGTGTGTGTGTGCGTGCGTGCGTGTGCGCGCGTGTGTCGTAGGGCATTAAGCAACTAGTCGACTAGTTTACTAGTAAATCCACTAGTCGACCTTGCTGGTACTAGTTGACTAGTTGATAAGATTGTGTAGGCCTCAAGATCAGGTAGATTATAGTTATAGTCACCATGTACACAGTTTTTCAATGTACAAATATTTACCTACATAATAGGTAGTTAAACAACTAGTAAACTAGGCAACTAGTCAACTAGTAAAAATGACTAGAAGTGAATGCCCTACTGTGTCGTGGTCTTCACATATCTCGAGAAACGTCTGACCGATTGGCGAATGTGTTGCCGAGGACCTGAGGGAGTGTAGTGCACGGCATCAAGTTGATCGGATACGCTCCGCTTAGAGATGTTGTGCGCTGAAGCAGCCCGACTCCGGACATCGCCATTGCAGGCGTGCTGCTCTATACCAAGCGGCTTTTGCATTATGGGTGCTTTTAAACTCCGCTATGCGCTTTCCCAAATGTGTGTGGCCAAAATAGCCAACAACCTCTAGGCGCAAATAACAGTGTCGACATAATGGATAGCATAATACCATTTAGGGACAGTGCAAGCTGCTATACCCATAATTTGCAGGCAGCAGCTGACTTGCGGGCAGCGTCGCGGGTAAAGTCACTGACCTAAATAGAGCCCTAAAGGGTCCTATCTTGCGCCACCCATTACCCCTTATTCCTAAACTTCTTTGCCATTTTTTACTATTTTAAAACATTTTTAAATAGTTCAACTAGCCAATCCACATCGAGCTTGTAGATCAGCTATTTGAACCATTCTAAAACGTTTTAAAATAGTAAAAAATGGAAAATAAGTTTAGGGATAAAGGATAAGGGGTGGCGCAAGATAGGGCCCTGAGTAAGGAGCTGACCTAGAGAAGACATGCACAGAATAGAAGAGTTCACAGAAAACAGTACAATGTATTGATGTATTGAAAATAGACATATTTTTGTTTCATCCATTCCCACATGTCTTTTATGCATGTCCACATCTCATGTTAAATTGGCCTTAAAATGTGGTGTTTGTGTTCTGGAGAAGGTCATGGGCAGGTCAAAAAACACAAACATATTGCTTTGTGCCTATTAGGCACAGACAATGCAGGGGACATTGCTAGTGAATGATAAACCTACACCAAACCTTGGCCCAAATCATTATCAATGCGAAGGAGAGACTGGAAGAGACTGAACCAATAAAGAGGAGGAGGCAAGGGAAGAGAGGAGAGAGCGTCTTAGGGCTAGATACAAATCCAGTAGAGATAGACAGACACATACATTGCAATGTATCTAAATTATCCATGTAATGGACTGGTTGGGAATGTCCTAAGCTGAAGTGGAATCAGGCCCAATCAAAGTGTATATCGATTGATTGGTCCACGATGCCCAATCGATTAGAGCTGTGAGGCATATAGCCAAGTGGCAATAACAAATGGGTCTGATGCATCTTTGGCCACTTGCCATTCATTGTTCCATAACCACTAGTGTTGTGGTGACCTTGTGAAAATTATAATGGTCAGTAATGGGGTTTATTTGTATGTATAGTTATGCATGTTTAAAATACCGTCAATGGTATGTTTTTTTAACGAATATAAAAATACACATCACAAAAGCAATATTAGAAATGGCAACAACGCAACAGTATGATAAATAACTTTCAACATTATTGTGAATTATTTATTAAAGATCACCATAGCTGCAGCATGGTTTCATATTTCCAACAATGGATGTCGGGGGTGCCCTCTATTACTGTAAGAAGTTTGAGGAAAAAATGGTTAAATTATTCACTGTTGAGTGCAAGAAGATTTCCGTCATTTAAAGTTTGGGCACATTCATTAAAGATGGAGTGCCGTGATTTTTGTACTTTTTACAAAAACATTACTCTAATAGACCCCCAGGTGTGGTTGTAATATTCAAATATGTCTTCCCTGTGTATTTTTGGTTTCTTCCTGAAAGCTGAAAGCCTTTGAGTCAAAAGGCCCAATCGAAATAACACCATTTTAGTGTCATCATAACCCTAACCCCTCCCCTAACCCCTCCCACATTATCATACAACAACACCTGGGGGCGAGGCTTAAGTTCAGGTGGGTGGTGCTAAGGTGAACCGGTGGGTGTGGCCACATAAAACATAATTTTAACACTTTCTGTACTGTACTTTGAAAGAAATCTTCGTCCTAGTATAATCATAGTACCTGATGATCATGTTTTAGGGGGGAAAAATCACGGCATCCATCTTTAAGCTTTTCTTGTGAGTTCAGAGGATGTGGCTTCATTGTCACATATGAAACACGTTTGGCTTTTAATGCTGGTTCTACTCAACTTGGTCTGGCATTCCACTGGCTGAGCACTCTCTGCTTTTCGTTTTGTGGTTCGCTCTGCAGTTTTGTGTTGGTGAACATATATAATGCGACAACTTTCGTAATATTGTGCCTTGTTTCTTCTTTCTTCAATGCCACCACCATCATCAAGTCTGGCTGGATCCAGTTTAATAAGCATCTCATTCATTGTGTGAAAGAGGGCAGTATTACTGTAGTTGGAATCATAGTGTATAGCCATCATGTTGTTGTTATTGTCGTGCATGTGGTGATGACTGAGAGCTATTTACTATTCTTCTCTTGGCAAAGACAACACTTTAGGCGTCCTGTATATATATTTGCCATCTTGGTGAATGGTAATCAAGGTATCACAGTATGATAATTAAGGCAGAGGGGTTATCCTTTTACCACCATCATGCACACTAAGATATAGGATACGAGTCGACTAGGTTCGACAATAAAATATATGATCTACACCTAGCCCGATCGTTCATCCATAGTATAATTTAAGTCCTGTGCGATATGTACACCACCCTTGGCTCGGCTCTCCCGCGCTGGTACACTCTGTCAATTCAACATTTGGGACACTGAAGTCATTATTTAGCTATACCAAACTAATTACTAGGCTGATACTGAACCCCATGCTGAGTTTCACAGCAGCGGTGAAACCCCCCACACGCACACGCGCACACACACACACACACACACACACACACACACACACACACACACACACACACACACACACACACACACACACTAAACCTCTAACAATACTAATGGTATACTGCAGCATGGTCCAGCTTGACCATGTCGCAGTATTTGCCAGCATCCACCTCTTGTTTGATGTGGTCGCTCAAATGGAGTAGGCATGTGTCAGTGGAGTGGGATGTTCTGAAGCCAGATTGGAATTCGTACATATATTTTTTTTGTGGCAAGATACTTTTCAACCTGTTCATAGACAATTTTTTTCCATCACTTTCGAGATGGAGCATAGATGGAGCAATAGAAACAGGGCGGTAGTTGCCGGGGTCTAATTTGCTCCCTTTCTTGTGCAGGGGGGTTACTTTGGCCAGTTTGAAGTATTGGGGGACCTGTCCTGTTCGATGGAGAGGTTTATTATGTGGGTGATGATTGGAGCTATAGAGATGGCTGAGTCTCTGAGAAATTTAGAGGGAATATTGTCATGGCCAGTGGCACTCAGTTTTTTTAGCACCTCCTCAGTTGTTACCATTGCCAGTTGAAAATCATCTTTACAAACACCTAGGTTTTTGTAAACCTATAACACAAACCTAATTTAGCAGAATTTAGCAGAATATTAGGATTCCGAGACTGATATATGGTACAAGAAGCCAGTAAATAAGTCCATGCGTCCAAATTTGGATTCTACGTAGTGAAAAGTGTATGATTTGACACAAATATCATTCAAATAGGACAAGTCTATGGGATTTTATTGCGAAGTGCAATTACTGTATATTCAATGGCAGCCATCTTTAAAAATGGCCACCATCTTGACATTTTTTATTTGGCCAGATGGTTTTATCAGCAATCCCTAAAGGAGTAGGCTATGTGTGACAATGTTGGTGCTTGTATCCGCAACTTCCGCAAGTGAACGATTCTCCTGTAGGCCTAATTTGCAGTTATCTGCCCCACTACTGCTATTGCTTACTTTGGCTGAATTTCCTAGAATTGAACAAACGTGACTTTCTCTAGTTGTTAGAATAGCAAAACAGGAATTGACACACAAGTGTTGTTGTCAGGCTACTCTGATCAGTCTCGCTAGACCTTATAGCCTATTGTAGCCTATATGGCTAGTAGACAGTAAACAAACACAATCTCCGTTTGGAACTACTAGAGTACTAACAATAACATTGACAACTTTGTCAATGTTGTCAGGGACTGAAGTTCCACCATGGGCACACCTGTGACACTTGAAAGAGAAATTAATTAACTTCTTGACAAACTGCATTGGTGTTTTCTTTCCAACTGATTGGATTCAGGTGAGGTGAGTTAATTAGCTACCTACAGTATAGCAGCATGAACACCAACAACTCTTCAGGATAAACCCTTCTTTCTATGAGGTGCAATTATTGTGTTTGTATACCTGTATGTTAAATGTAGCTGTGTAATTGTCGAATTGGAGACAGAGTGGCATTCCGACTGAATTTAGCTTTGTATGGCTATTTAAGAGTGTGATGATGATGCAAATGCAATGCAGGCTATAGCTCATGACTGTGTGTGCGTACAAATGTGTCAGTTGTGCATAAAGGTAGCTCTGGTCCATAGCCTTACTGGAGCTAGGTTAAATGTGCTGTTTGTAATTGTGCAAAGTATGTATTGTGCAGTAGGCTATATCGCTTTAGACTAGAGTGGTTGTTCAGTAACGGATCTGCTTAGAAAAAACGCTTACCAATTAGGCCTATATCCAAACAGGAGGTAATGCAAGTGATACTGTCGTGATATGGGTAATAAGATGACAAATAAATGATTGATGAAATAATTTCAGGTTTGACTGCTCGAACAGTCGGAAGCTTAAAACTGCATGGAACACTAACAAATGCAGCGGTCCGATGCAATATGCGTTGTGAGCTTGTAGATCGCTTTCTTTAATTCATTCATTCATTCAGATACTCAGGACTATGGAGCCGCATGTACGCATGGGTGCAAGAGTGAAGTTTGATCCTGCCATCACTTACACAACTCATAAAACTGTTCTTCAAGGTAGGAAATGTATTTCTTTTTTTTCTTTGCTGCTGCTGCTGCTGTGTGTTGTATCAATGCTGTTTCTGGCTCTGAAATGTAATGCTGATGTGAATCTACAGTGTGTATGTTGTGTTGTGTTGTTTCTGCTATTGAAAGTAGTTACGTGTGTGTGTGTTCTGGCAGCTCTGGTTCACTTCAATTATCCTATGGTTGAGTTGCTATTTCCTTTTTTGGGCTTTGACATACTGTAACAGCCATCAGTTATGTTCATTTGGAAATGAAGACTGGTGTGCATCTCCTACAGTATGTGTGAGGTTAATTGTGACAGTGTGGCTGTATTGTAATTCAAGCTGTCACTCTAATAATTGCTGTCATATTGTGTTGTGTATATGTTATACTAAATGTAATGTTTCTGGGTCTTGAATGAAGACTGATGTGAATCTATAGTCTGTGTTGTTGAATGTAGTGAGTTGTGACAGGATATGACATACTGTATGCGGGCTGACTCTTGATCACTTCAATTAGCTTTGTTAGTTTGCTATTTCCTTCCGTTCAAATTAGAGGTTGTGGGCTCTGACATAACGGGCTGTTGTAGATGGTGTTGTGGTGTTGTTGCTACAGGGTGACTGTATTGCAAATAGTGCCCTTAGGGCAAAGGTCGTAGTGGCAAATTGGTTCCTCATGAGGAGACACATATTCATGTCTGTAGGTGAACACACATAATCATTGTCTAAGTGAAACAGGGCAGGACTTATACCTGTTCAAAGTTTGCGTTTTTAATTTAGTGCTATATGGCAGTCTACCAAAAGGTAGGTCAGAACTGCAAAAAGTGGCATAATAATAAAACTAACATTCAATATGGTGCCTACACACTATACTATTATTGAATAAATAAATTAAAGGTATATTCAGTGATTTCACTTAATTCAAAAATCACTTATTTTTTCTTTTTTGGATAATTCTCCCTACTATAAAGTGTGCTGACCATATAAGGAGTTCCTCAGGAGTTCCTCCCTGTCCCAAGTGAGCCCCTGGGTTCAAAAAACCCTAGTTTCGGTTTGGGCTTTGGGTGGCAAAGCCTTCATCCAATCAGGATCACTGAATGCTCCTTTAACAAATAAACTAATAATAATAATAGTAATGTGATTCCATCTGATGTTTCTTATATTGTACTATATTTATTGATGGATAGCCTACTAGTACAATATTAGCAGTTTTGAAGTAGAACTGAAAATAAAAGATGAGCAGCTGCATTGCAGAGCAGGAGTACATCATGACTATAAAGAACACCCTCTCGTGTAATATTGCTTAAATACAAAACACTGTTTATGGTGATTTGAGACACACACACACACACACACACACACACACACACATACACATAACACAAACACACTCACAGCTTGTGCTGCTGCTAACAGACGTGCCCAGTGTTATGGAAGATGCATCATTTCAGTTTCCGGCTCCATCTGGAGGACGCGTGGCTACGA
The DNA here is from genome assembly GCF_951216825.1 of Electrona antarctica. Taxonomy (NCBI): domain Eukaryota; kingdom Metazoa; phylum Chordata; class Actinopteri; order Myctophiformes; family Myctophidae; genus Electrona; species Electrona antarctica. Next base: position 30,881,062 of record NC_136797.1, read on the forward strand.
GAGGCGAACGTAAACATTTCAGGATGTTGTTGGCTACAAGCCAACCAATCCCACACATCTTCTGAAAGTGGATGGATTAACAAGAACTGCCCCAGAGTCAGGGAGTGTCCTTTCCACTAATGTCGAAAGATGATTTTTTTTTCATAACAAGCACAGCCATAGAACATGCTGTAGTATTACAGTATGTTCATGACTTATTTGGGCAACATGGCAGTGGCAGACAGGAGGTGTTGGAATGGCTAATTATAGTGGGCCTGGATGCTAGAATGTTAATTAAAAAGAGGGTATTAAATTACACAGATTTACTGTATAATCAATAACTGAAGAGGCGGGCCGCAGTGCCCTAGAACGGCCTTAACAGACATTGACATCGCGTGTCAATATTGCTGCTTACATTCTGGAATAAACGGAACAGAAATAGAGCCATCAGTGAGAGTGCTGGTGATATCCTGTCATGTGGAATGATAACGTCACATAGGCTGTTCACAAAGTCTCACATAGATGGGCTACTTTTGAAACGTACTTATTGAAAATAGCAGATCTACAATCTCATTGCAATTGTGTGTGGCGCTCGTAGATTGGTTATTTTTGCTACATGATGCATAGGCTATGCACGCTGCATGACGTATAAACTAGGGCTTAAAAACCTACCACTATATTAATCCAGATGTGTATTTCAGTTAACCTATTTCTCAAGCTATGTGACGTGAATAATTTGGAACACAAACGGCAAAAAAGAATAAAGCACTGGAGAAATTCAGTTTAAGTCTTTTTTTTACTTTTAAGGTGTAAACTAACAGACGTTTAAACTTTTCAATGACAGGTCAAGCAGCAGTATCACTGTGTTACTTACTGTACTACGAGTCAAGTGATATAAATTGGTAAAGCAAGTAGTGCTGCCAACAGTAGTTTGAATACATTTATCTAAATTAATCAGTTTAGTTTTTCCAAAGATCAAGCATTAGAAGCCATCATACAGTAATCGGTACACAAATGAAGGACTTGGGGTGAAATAGTAACACTGAGCAATACACAAATAATGCTGATAGTAGCGGCATGAATTGTGTACCACTTGCACCCACTTATCTGCCCCAGCTTACGGTCTAATTCACTAAAGATCTTGCATTAATGATATGCCCAGTGGGCTGCATAAAATATACAGTACACAGACGCACACAGAACGACAACTTCAACTAGGCCTATAAAACTAAGATGAGAGACCATATATGACTGCCTGCCTATGTCCCAAACTGCCCCCTCGGGTCTTCTAGTGCTGACCTACTCGAAGTGCCTACAATGACATAAAACACGGTGAAGCACATTCTGCATATTGCCCAACGTCTTGGAACAAACCCCCATTTCAACCTACTGTAAGACAGGCAACCTCTGTAGATAGCTCAACAACAAGAAGCAAGTGTGAAGAAATAGGTCTTAGCTGTGCTTTAAAGTTTAAAGCTTTTTAATTCTGTGTTGTCACTGTTTTGCCTTGTTCACTGCCTTTTTTTGCTATTATTATGTTTGTTTTATGCTGTTGCATTACTTTTTGTCTTTATTGCTCTGTGAAGCACTTTGAAATGCATTTCATGTCATGTCATGAAAGGTGCTATACAAATAAGGTTAATTATTACTATTATTATATAGATAATAATCATGTGCTGCCACTTACTGGTGATATGCATGTTGGGAGGCCTCGCACAATTGTGCATGGCCTCCCAACAACAGCAAATTCAGCAAAAGTATGGATTTCAATTGGGCAAAACTGTCACCTGAGTTTCAAAGCTGGATTGGATACAGTGATTAACTATATCAACATGTGGTTCTATGTTCAAGTTGATCACAGTACTTTACAGTGTACACACATGGTGAGATGCACAGTACCCTAAAACCTACATCTTTCTCAATCCAAAAGACAATGAATAGAAATGCAATAGAATAGATCCATATTATAACGATATCAGTTACAACTGGCAGAGATAACATTTTGCTAAATGCAATTGTTGTAAAAATGCAATGAATAAGTAACGAGTAACAAGTTCAAATATTGCACCTCACAGATGAATTGCAGTGTGTGAAGTGATAGTGCTGAATTGGCAAGTGAATCAGTAGTAATACAGTGGGTTCGTACTCATAGGAGGGGACAGTTTAGTTAATGAAGTGGAGTTGGGCAGTGCAGATTCAGTAGCGGTCTCAGCTCAACATGTATAGCTTGAGGGCAGAAGCTCAAGCTTTCCTTGAGGTGGTTGGTCTCCTATGATGCTGATTTGATAATGTCATGTCTCGATCGGGTGACTGGGGATGATCTTGTTGGCCTTCATCATACACCTCATGTACAGGCAAAGATATTTGGTATTTACCAAAGATGGCCAACCCCCACTTTGCCACTAGTACAACAACATGATACACAGTAAGGCCTCCTACAGTAAGTAGGAAGCCATCCTATAAGCAGTGTTGCTTGTTTATACAGACACACACACACACACACACACACACACACACACACACACACACACACACACACAGAGTGTGAGAGTGACAGCGTGTAGTATGCACAACAGCATGATAGTCATAGCTGATTGGCCAACATACATTTGTTTACCATTAGCAGTCATATTAGCATGCTTTTTTAGCTTCATGTAAATGCCAAACAGTGGTGAACTACACTGATCACTGTTAAGCAAAACGTTCACAGAGGGGTTTTTTTTGCCCAAAGCCCTGCGACCAGCGCTGCGTTCAGAGACAGCAGCGACTCGGTCATTGAATGATTGGATTTGGGATCTCGTAACGCTTTTGTTTTAGCGGTAATTACCGAGATGATTTCACATTAATGTGAAATTAGACTTTATTTATTTAATTTTCAAGGCATTTTTTCCACTGGCCCAACCGGGCCAGTATATGATGACAGATAACTTGTACTGGCCCGGACGATCTGGAAAGTACATCCGGGCCACCGGGCCATTTATAATGTCGACCCCTGTCTTTGCTGCAATTTTATCAAAGTGAAAGCTAGTTCAGTCAGGAATATTCACGTCATAAGTAGATATAACCATTTAAGCCAGCTCGGGGGTGCTGGCTTAAATGGATAACATTGTCATGTTACTCCCATAGGAAATGAATTTAACTGGTCGTGTCCCTCTCGCCTCCCCCCGCGATTTCAAACTTGTTGGCATGCCTGTGTGAGAGCGGCAAAATGAACTGCCTTGTTGAGAGGGAATGAGGTGTGATTGGTGTGTGGAGAAAAAAAAGTGTGGCTTATTGAAAGCAATCAACAACTGACAGCTGTTTATAGAAGGCGTGTGTGACTCCCGTGCCCTGCATGAACTAACGTGATGCTTCATTTCACGGGTTGAGGTTATTAACACAGGCTCTGGCCTTCGGCCGTCCAGCCTGCAGAGCCAACAAAAAGCATGGCAAGCAGTGTCTGGCCGCTTGAAAATAAATTACCTTGATCTCAGAACCTTGGCTGTCAACTGTCCACAGTCGAGCTTTTCACATTGGTGCATTGGCTGGGAGGACAGCAGCCAACTGGCCCTGACGGGAAGCAGCAAAGCCTGGCTATGACTCTATGAGACCTATAGCGGAATCCGCAACGGTGAGGACCATGCATCCATCGAGCACGGCCTCTGTCTGGAGTCTCTGGACAGTTGCTGATTTATCCTGTGTGCATTGATTAGCACAACAGGAGTGCAGTCACACCTAGCTCCGAGTCCAATAATTAGTTTGACCCAGGCCATATGTGACTGCTTAAAATCAGTGGTTTTGAACAATTCTCAAGGACCACCCCATAGCACCTCCCCACAACAAAGCAAGACCCAAACAAGCCAAGGCACCCTTTGCCTTTGGGCAGTTGCCTTTTTAATTTAATAAAGGCATTCCTCATTTTTTAACTTTGTGTGCCTCTTTTTTATCCATGTCTTGATCCCGTTTTTGATCCGTGTGAGCACCTTTTTATCGTTATCACGTTTTGCTATCTCCGTTGAGCACCTGGTTAGTTCCTCTTTTTTTGCACCCTTTGCCTTATTTGACATATTTTGACAGATCAAATGTGTCACCAAAATATGGATAACACTCCTCAATTGCATATAACTAACATATCTATATGATGACCGTATTTGGACAATTAGGCCTACTGTATAATACCGATTCACATTATTAATTGAGTAAAAATATATACTTGTATGCACTGCTCATTAGTGGTAGGAAACCACCAATATGTGAGGGATGTGAATTTTCTCCATGTTGTAGCTTTTTTCGTTATTATCGACACATAGAGGTCAACCACTGTACCATCTTTTTGAAATTTCACATCGCAAGTTTACAGGTGTAAAAGAATGGATGAACAGTTGAGATGAATAACCATATAAGTCCATAATAATTCTCCATAATGTATAAATCATGGATAAGTCAAGGCAGATAGGCCTTTTCAACGAGGGGTCAGAATAAATGATGCACTTATGTGGTTAATTCGTCTCAACTGCTTGTTTGTACAAGCTCCCAATATTTTTCCGTCCTAATTAAGCCCATTCCACACCAATGATTCGCCATGCAACCATTATCCCCAATGGCAGTTGTAAGGAGTTGCATTGGTGCTGTTTGGCCCTTTTAAGAATAGAGAAGGCACAATGTCAGATAACAAGACAATGTCAAAGTGCATATTATAGTCAAAATAGAAAATAAATTAGGAAGAATATCACCGTCTCTTGTGCAAGTTAGTCATCATTCTTTTTTTATTTTGTGGTGCAACCACTCCAAGGAACAGCAATGTCACTATGGGACTATGGTACTATGTTACTATGTTTAGAGTACCAGTAGGGGAAAAGGTGGCGCTGTTGTGCCAGAAACAGAGAGAGAGAATGAAATTGGAACGATACAGAGAAGAAATTGGAACGATACAAATTGGAACGATACAGAGAACCAATAGAGGGGAGTTGCACCTCTCAGTTCACACGGGTGTGATTTTAAAAGATGTTTTGGGGATTTTTCTGCCTTTATTGATAGATGAACAGTAGACTGACAGGATATGGGGGGAGAGAGAGATGGATAGATATAGAATCTCTATCTCTCTCCCCCCATATCCATCATAGATAGATAGATAGTCAGGTGCCGCCAGGGCCAAGTGATCATAATTCAGCAGCAAATATAGGAAGTATACGTTTTTGCATATACCGTAGATGGCACCAAGTACCAACACAGCAGCAATGGAGCGTGAAGTGATATGACCTGTATGACCTATGTCGCTGAGACTGTCATTGTGACAGACAGTGCTCAGGTGGAAACTGTTCCATAGTCTGGTGGAGAGTGATCACAATATTTAAAAAGCAAGTTATAAACTTGAAATATGAACACATAGCAAGCACATCTCGGAAGAGACAATTCATATGAATGAATCTTAATCCTCAAGTATGCAATTTGTTAATGCAGAAACCACTGATCCATTAAGATGGCCTCTATCTGCTTCTTAATGGAAAATACTATAGAGTATGCCAATTTCTAAATTCCTGAACAGTTGGATTTATCAGATCTATTTGAAATGTGTTGCTATTAATTAACATGGAATAGGCCAGTGACAATGGAACAGAAGTGTGTGTGCTAAATGGAAACATAACGGCTAATGCTAAGCATGGCTGCACATTTCTACATGCAAAACATTCACAGACTAGTAGAAACACTTGCTCATCGGGGGAGCACAGGTCTCCGCCAGACCAGGTAGTAGAAATCAGGATGAAATGACAACTGCAAAATAATGGTGAAGAAAGTCTGCCAACTCGTCTGCCAAGAACGATTTACAAGAGTTTTGGCCAAAAGGCAGTTTTCTACACTAGATGGCGCTGTTCACTAACCTATGAGACATTTGTTTCCGGGGTTTTCTGTGACACCACACACACACAAGCAAACAATTAAAAAAAAGCTGACACAAGCCTACTGGGCTGACAGAATATTTTGTGTTGCGTTGCATTGGAATCTGGATTCTTCAAAGGTTAGTGAAAAACTCTCAGAATGCCCCAGGCAACAGGATAGACTGGCAGTTAAGATGACCACTCTTTTGCCATTGAAAACTGCGTTACCATAATGACATACTGCCGTTGTGGATGGGCCAAGCTCTGATTTTCTCCACTATTATTACATTATTCAACAGCAAGCGCTGTACAGGAAAACACTGAACATGAAGGATGTTAATGGATGTTGTCATGAAGGTTGTGTGTGTGATTCACGCATGCAGGTCTGTTTTCTCACATCAAGGCTTTTAAGTCAAAGTACAGATCACCGTCGCCATGCCAGAATCAACACGAACACATCTGCAAAGAGTCTGGAATCACACACGCCATTTTTAAGAGTTAATACCAGATAATACTAGAATAATGCATGTCATTTAGATCAGGGGTTCTCAACCCGTGGGTCGCGACCCCTCGGGGGGTCGCCAAATTATTTTAGGGGGTCCCCAAATTATTTTCAAAAAAAAAAAAAAAAAAAAATGTCACGATTTTTCAAAAATAGCAGACCTACAAGCTCATAGCGCGCCACTCGGTGGCGCGCTATGAGCTTGTAGATCTGCTATTTTTAAATAGCTAAATTATAACAATGCTTAAAACACCAAAAGGGGTTCCCGCCCAAAATGGTTTAAGGTTATTGTAGCAGTCAATTTATATTGGGGGGCGGGGCGGGGGTCCCGAGACGTTGCCAAAGCATTTCCGGGGGTCCCCGGCCAAAAACGTTGAGAACCCCTGATTTAGATAACATTACATGATAAACTACTTCTAGTTTTATCTTAGCCTTTTATTGTTTTTTAATCAAATGTTGATTACACAGTGGTGCAGTTATGCAGTAATAAACTTCATGTCAGCATATACTATAGATAGATATTGGCATTGATATGTTCAGTGCCAGTACCCAATGCCTTCGTGTTTGGCACTGAGCATCAACGGTTGAATGGACCCATTGTCAGCCTTCTGATTGGTCCCTGACCAACCAACCAGCAATGCTCCTGCCGCATAGCAGAGGTTGTTTATGCTTTTTTTCCCCCTCCATGTCCAGTGGGTGTAGATGTCAGAAAGGCTCCTGACCTACGTAGTGCCTCATGACTTGGAAACTGTTGGTTCCCATGGCTACTATACTTACTGGCATGAGGTGTCCAATTCACCCTGAGAGGTGATTTGGGGATAGAATAGCCCTACTATCCGCAGGGGTGTAAAGTAACGAAGTACAGTAATTTACTTAAGTACTGTACTTAAGTACAATTTTGAGGGATTTGGACTTTACTTGAGTATTTCCACTTTCCAATTTTTCCAATTTACTTTTACTCCACTACATTTCAGGTCCAGAATGTGTACTTTTACTCCACTACATTTATTTGAAGACTTTAGTTACTAGTTACTTTGTAGATTTGTATTATTATTACAAAACGTACATTAACCACTTCAGCCCTATATAAATTTTGGTAATTTGAAATGATCAAGATCTACAAGCTTGCATTGTTCTACAATGGCCATGTCTTTATAACAATATTTTTACTTAAGTAAAACATTCAAGTACTTTTTCCACCACTGACTATCCGTATATGACAGCAGATCCCAGGCCGTTTGGTGTCTGTCACGGACAATACCGTGCAGCGTTGTTGTAGGTAGGCAACTTAAGGAAAGCAACAGCGGTTAAAGGCACTTCCACACCCCCAACCCCCGAGATGCGTGTCCGTCAACCTGTCTACCAGAGTGAGTTCCTTTCTCCTCTTTGCAGGCTGTGCATGTCCCCATGGGACATATGATTGCAACTGTACATGGACAGGTAGCTACAATGACACAATACTACTGGAATGTGATCGAGTGAAAGATCAAACATGTTTCAGCAGCCATAATCCGCATTGCGCTCACACACACACACACACACACACACACACACACTCATACTCACACTCACACACACAATGTGCAGAGTCTGCAGCTGTTTGTTTGGCTGCACATGCGTGAGGTTTTGACTCTACAAACATTGATCATTTGTAAACTTACAATCATTGTTTTGTTTGATGGCATTCCTGCCCTGGTATTTGTTTTTTGTGCCTTCAAAGGCCAGACTTTGCCCCTAAAATGATGAAATTCCAGGCCTGCCTTCTATACCAATCTATAAAAGTGTATCTCCATTCTCCACTTCACTGATATTCTGTGAAAGAGAGATGCATCTTTGAACTGTACAAGTCTTGAAAACCATAGGAACAGTGAACAAGGAAAGACTGCTTTCATTTATTATGCTCCAGTCCACACAAATGGAACAAACTTCAGGACTCTCTGAAACGGGTTCGATTGGTCTCCATAGACATTTAGGGTGCTTCTTGAGGACTCGCTACATAGTGACTGCACCTGTTTCATGTAACACTATTTATTTGCATCTGTGATGATGTATTGTGGTTCAAACGATTGTTGTTTTTCATTACATGTATTGTGTTTTATATGCTGTGATCAGGGCGTCTTTGTAAAAGTAGCTATGTGTTAAAATGGAGACACGTGGGAAAGCATTTAACAAAAGCCTCACGCAAAATGATAGAGCTATGGATGCACAATAAGGAACAGAAATGAAGGACCACATAGGAAAACTCCATTAACATGCATCATATTGACCACCTGTCAAAAGGGATATCTGTTCATAGGAGACTGGAATGCATGATACACTTATACATTTGCCCTCGGGCACTTGAATGGGGAAACAAGGACAGAGGCCTGCTGGAAACGCACAAGCCAACCCTGTCTGCTGAAAATGCACAGGCAAGTGTGGTGGTGATGAATAACGCAGGAAGATAGATCACAGGCAGAAATGACAAGCCATTACCTAAGGCTGCCAGCCAGGGGTGACTCCCTTCGGGGGAAATAAACATTCACATATTTCTCACATAGTGTGTGAGAGTGTGAGTGGATCAATGGTATTTTATTAACCGGTTCAGCTTGTCAAAAATAACGGAATGCAACTCAATGGCTGGGAAATAGAAATTAAGAGTTTACACAGTACACATAGTAGAAGCATAAACTTTCCTTAATGATATCTGGTTTCAGTATTTATATTTTCTCTATTAAGGTTATTTTAGTGGTCAATTTGTATTGGGGTGGGAAGGGGAGAGGGGCCGGGCCGGGTCGCGAGCCAAAAATGTTGAGAACCCCTGATTTAGACTGATTAACTTTTTCTGTGCCTTCTACGTTTATAAACGTAGCTAGGCTAACGGTACCTACTGGTGCTACTGTATCTACGCATATGTTCATAGACAACCGTATACTCCATATATGAAAGTGCTGTCCGTCTGTTTACCTTTTAGCATTGCTCCGGCTAATATGGAGAGCCTCCGTCCCCACCAGCGATGGGATTTTTAAATCCAGCTCCATTGAGCCTCCATTATAACAGGATTTTCAAAGCACCGTATCTCCAAAGGTTCGAGACCTGTCCATGGTGGGCCACCGCGCATCCGACGATCGTAAATCATTTGTGAGTTTGTACCGCATCGCTGAGAAAATGTAACTGGTTGTAATGCTAGCAAAAGGCTGTGAGCTAATGCGAGTGAGTGGTGTTGTACTCCTCACAAAGGTCCCCACCTTGCTGAATAATCCGGAAGGGAAACGAGGTCCGTAGAGTTAAGGTGGACCGCTGGCACTAGAACACTAGATGACGCTAAAGGAGTTAAGAGTTGTTTTTGTTCCTCCCAAATCTTTGCAGCAATAATGACGGTAAAAATAAATACAGATTAGCAGAAATAAAATGATGAAATAATAACCCAATAATCGTACCTGTCAAAATTGTCAAAGTTTGTCTTGCAGCGTCATTTTTCTACAAAAGGTTGTCACTAAATTGATCCCATCCTAGAAAGCATAGATGTTTCACCGAACAGTGATAGTGCATGTGTCTGTGACAGTCAGGTCATGTAATCAGATGGCTCTAGCTGCAGGTCCTATTTTATTTAGAGTGGCCAATTATTGTTTACCCCAATTTAGTTGTTATGCCACTTAACCCTCTGCTAAAAACTGCTATTGATTGAACTGGCTCACCATGCCAGTGAACCAAACTTTATTGGAAAAACAATTGTTACATTAAGGGACATTAAAGGACCACTTGACCACTTTTTAACCTTCCCTTACTGCCCTTTATGCCGGCTGGCATGTAGGGCAGCAACAAAAAAATGTCCACTTCAGTCTGTTCTGGGCCAGCGTCTTTATAGATCCCCAGGTGTGATGCAGGGTCTTCTCTCTCCCTCCACTGTCCTACGCCATGTGTTCTTGGGTTGGCCTCTTTTGCGTTTGCCCTCTGGTGTCCAGTGAAGTGCAGTGTTGGTGATGTTGTCCTGTTCTCTACGTATTACATGCCCAATCCATTTCCACCGTGGATTGGGCATGTAATACGTAGAGAACAGGACAACAACTTTTCAACCAATTGGTCCTCACTAATGATAAAATAGCACAATTCTTCCTCATATAAATACTCTGTATTGACAACTCACTAACTTGGAATACACATGTTGACAGTCTCTGTAGTAAACTACAGCACAGACTGCACTTCCTTCGACGTCTCAGGGTTCATGGTGTTGATCAAAGATTTATGTTAGTGTTCTATCGAGCAGTCTTGGAAAGCCTGGTCAGGTTTGGCATCACAGTTCGGTAATCTCTCAGTGCAACTGAGGTCCAAATTGTTGGTGCAGACTGCAGGGAAGATCATAGGGGTAAGACAACTCCCCTCTCTCCAGTCTATTTATGAGCAGGCTACATTAAAACAGGCTAAAACAATTGTCAGTGATGTCACCCATGTTTTAAATGGCGAGTTTGTACTTCTGCCCTCTGGGAGAAGATACAAAGAACCAAAGTGGAAGTACATCAGATTTAAAAAATCGTTTGTACCAGCATCAACTAAGATGCTGAACGAGGCTCTGAACCAGCAGTAACTGTGAGGCTAGATTACGGTATCCACATCATGTGTGTAATGTTGTGTCTCCCTCTTTAATGTATTTTTGTCTGTCATTGATGTTTTATGTGTGGCTGTAGCTGGGGTGAAAGCCCAAGACAAATTTCCCTTGTGGACAATAAAGTTTACCTTGACCTTGACCTTTTGTCACTGGTGGACAGGTTTCTGAACTGCCCACAACCCTCCTATGAGACACAGACCAAGTAGGAAAAAAAATGCAAATTTATCATGATTAGTGAGAACCAATTATATGAAGATAAGTTGAAGTGGTGCAGTGGTTGGTCCTTTAGTTTAATACATCATCAACAGTTAAGACTTAAGGAGCAAAAGCAAATGTTTTCCCCAATAATAATCAGCGATGCGTTTTGTCGCATGACACCAACATATATAACAATGTATGACAATGCACCTAGAAAAACATTTTCATTATATTTAATATAATTAAAATGAGTTCACATCAATGTACATCAATGTGCTCAAATTGCTAAGCAAGAGGGAAGAGCTGCACTGCGACAGGATCACCAGAGAAGAGCTCAGAGAATATCTTGGTGTTCAGTTCTTACTGGAAATATTGGCAGTAGTAAGAGAAGTCTACAGCTGACAGCATCACTGTGTTGATGCATCAGTAAGTTGACAAACAAAGGAAAGCTGTCAAACCAGAGCATGCAAACAAGGAGAAGCATCCACACAAGTCACAGCTAACACAACACAACAGCTGCTGCCAGAGACAGGAAAGAGAGCACTTGAAGTGGAAGTAAATATCCAAAGTAAATATGTCATTACATACAAACATAGTAGTTAGGGATGTCCGATCACTTTTTTTTGCTCCCGATCTGTTTCCGATCATTTGATTTTGAGCATCTGCCAATACCGATTTTCCCGATCCGATAGTTATATTTTTTAGAACACATTTATGCCATATCACAATAGTACAATATCCCAAATCACAATATTCAATCTAATATCATGATATGGATATAATATTGATACTGGGGATGTCCCGATCACGTTTTTTGGCTCCCGATCCGATCATTTGAAAATGATGTGATCGCCCCTGATTTCCGATCACCCCATCCGATCGGGACAACCCTAATAGTAGTTATAAATTACTCATAGTACACGTACATTTAAGGAATGGTACTGTACAGACATTGTTTAAGGCACTGGCTATTAATTTATTGTTACTGTGCTTGTTTTTAAAACACGACTACTACAGAATAATTTGATAAGGTGAGCCAATTGTTTTTACTGGGAAGCTGTGTTAGACCTTGAGGGGGAAGGACATGTAACTCAGATCACCATGCAGAATTGAGCCAAAGATGATGCCCTTTTATGTAGTGGATATGCTATAAATGCACAAATTGTGCAAAATGTATCTGTCCTTCGCACATCTTGAGAACCTCTCAACCAATTGACTTCAAATTGGTTGGGAAAAATGGCATGCATATTGCTGAGTATCTGAGGGAGTGAGGTGCCTGGTGTGAAGTCGGTCGGATCGGCTAGTTGTCCAGAACGCCTATCCTACTTACTGTACGTATATGCCCGTACATGGGGCTTTATTGATGACATCAAGGATCTCCACATATGGCACACAGACAGACAGACAGACATATTACCAACGGCCTTATGAGCACGCATTGGGTACTCTGCTGCAGCATTCTATTTTTTTCCCCTTTTTTAAACATTTATTTTTATGTTTTAGTTAGGTTTTTCCCATAATGAAAACATAACATAGCGGACATAAGGACGTCCGCTAGGTTGAAAGTGGTTAAAATGACTTTTTGTCTGTCCTTGATTGCTTGATTGCTTTTAACACCACAGGCCTGAACATGTTGGAAACAGAGATGCCATTAAATACGGGACAGGGAGATTTAGGGGGGAAAAAATCTGTTCCCCTGATACTTGTTAAGCATGGTGACATGTTTAGCACCTCCCTGAGGACACGTGTGCTCTCGCTGAGGAAAGTTGTTATTCCAACTCGACGTGTAACCTTTTGTGCGAGCAACGTTACCTCCTGCTAGGTTAAACCCAAAAATACATCTTGTGTGGGAAATACAATTTCAGCTTTGTTGGTGTTACTGCATATATGGAAAAAGTAATTGTGTCAATGTTGAGGTGGGCAAACAGTCAGCAAGGCGTGTTTTATTCCCATTTCAAGAACTTTTCAAAGCTTTGGTGACTTTAATGTTAGTCCCGGGGGAGATGTAAGGTACAACGACTCCTACACCTGACAACTAAAAACTGTTTCTCTGTTAAAACAGACAGATCTTTTGTCACGGTAGGAAACAACATATCCAGGCAGATAATTATATTTTAGGAACAATACAATAAGCACGGTTGAGATATGCATCTAATTCACTGGCTTTCAAAGTGGGTTCAGGGACCACCAGGGATCCATGAAGGGGTTCCAGGGGGTCCCCAAGAAAATGAGTAACAAACTTATGCCCTATGTTATTTTTGGCGATTTGAAAATAGCCCAAACAAGCTGCCAATGTGTTGTGAAGCTTGTTATTTGAAGTAATTTGAAGTAATTTAAACGCATTTTTAACCTTTTCCCCGCTAAAAAACGTAGTCTGTGTTATTTGTCGGGAAGCGACGCTGCCAAAATACATAGCTACGTTTATTCAGTTGTATAAATGTGTTTGATTTGATCTAATTAGTGGAAAGGCTTAGGCGCCATCTTCATTGTGCATGCGTGTGTGCACGCTCACGCACACTTTCAGTCGCTTTAGACTCCAAATGCCCCTCCCAAGCAGCATTTCTGGTCAAAACGGCGCTTTTTATACAGCCTGGCGGACGTAGTAATGACGCCGGCCGGCCAGTAGGCTGATACAACATCCGGTTGCCGTGTTTTGGCTCTTCGAAATAAGAGTTGAACGGTACGATAGCCTGGCATGTTATTTATTAATCCTGGCGTGGAAAGTTGGAAACGGTTAAGTGTGAACGGAACTGACCAAGAGCCAGAATAAAAGTATGTCTTTGCCGAACATACGCTTTATCATCTTTTATTATTATTATTATTATTATTATTTTTAAATGTTGACAACTGTCAACAAATATTGACAAATCTTCTCTTGTATGGGTCCTTTACAACCCCAAAGTGACCAAATTTGCAGTATATAGTGTGAAATGGCCATTGGAAAAAGTGTTTTGCATAATTTGTTTGGAGTTCCCAAAGGACCTTCTTATCAATACACAAAGTCATGGATGCAAACTTTGTTGTGCATGGCCAGGTATTTAAAATTGATACTTTTAACCGAGCAGTCATGCAGAGATGAGAATTTAGACATGCTAAAATTGCTGAATTCACAGTTGTTCAAGGTTTTTATTTTTCTAGCATTACTTTTGGAAAATGCATGAAAAATAGTGCCTACTAAATCCAGTCTTTGCGACTCCCAGAAGCCTAGCACTCCAAATAGCCACTTACTCAGTCCTAGCTGTTGCTGAAACTGAGTCATCGACCAAACATATAAACCTTGAATTTAGCTTGTGAATTATTGAGATGTCCTTCTCTTTTGCCAGCTAATTTGAGTATTATTCTCTAATCAACCTGTTCAACAGCCTCCATTCTCTGTAGGTTGAATATGGTTGTAGAGAAGCATATCATCGCTGTCAGGCAGAAATCTTCTCCATAGTTAATGTTTTTATGCTTTTTCAAGAATGAAAGCCGCAAAAATAACAAATAGCCAATGTACTGTAATATGTGGCAATGTGACACGTTTAAAAAAAAAATCAAAATGCTTTGAAAACATTAGCATTATAACCCCATGATCAAAATTGAAGCCGGGTTCAAACAAAGCCTGTCTGTGGATTTTGGTACATATTAACGAAAGTGTTAACAAGAGCTTGTGACTATAACAACTGCATTGGAATCACTATTTTGACATGCAAGGTTATCACCTGGCACCAACGGTAAGCAATGAAGTCACAAGTTCAACCATTATAAGCCAATGGGCGCTAAATAGCAACTACTTATCACCAACTGCAGCATTGCTTATCTAATAGGAGCAGGCTAGAACAGCAGCATACTGCCGCAGGAGCAAGCCCTCCGGTGACCTTCCCGCTATACTAGTTGTTCCTGGACATCACAGACATGGTCTCATTAGGCAATGGGGCAGCACATTTACTGACAAAGCAGTTGACGGCCGGCAGATGGGCAGCATTCACCCGCAGTTATGATCTCACAGGAGGGCGCCATCATCAGCAAAGCAACCTTAATTAGATCAGTGTGGCCATTGAAAAGGGAACGGCACACAACTGAAGGTTAAAGTGTTGGGGGGGGGGGGGGGGGTAGCTTGTGCCTCAGCCACTCTGCAAATGAAGATCAGTGTTCACAGAATAGAGTGGTCCAGGCCAGGGATGATATAGTCGGAAGCAGAAGGTTTTGGAGCTTCCTGGTTCTCTCTGGGGTGGAAGAAAATGGCAATGGGATTTTTGCATTGGATTTTGATTATTGCCAAAAATTAACTCTGTGGCAATAAAAAGTTCATTACACGTTTTATTCCGCAAGATAATATTCACAAATGAACACCTGTTTTATGATCGCTATAGTTTGGGGGTTAGGGATGTTATATTAAAGGTGAACATTTTCAGGATTTACAATCTCACAGCTTGTTAAATTACAAAGGAAGCGCGGCAGCATCATCCAATGTACAAGTCTGCCTACCTTGGAGTGTAAGGGCTATACTAATTTGTGATCTGTCATCTCTAATTAACACAGACAATTATATTTGTTATTTCTGGTAGCTCTGTTATGATTAATGTGACATACGTATGAGAGAAACAAATACATGACATTGAATAATACATTATATTACACACTATAGATTTTCTTTAAATCAGAGCTTAATTAATGCAAAGTTGGTCAATGTGTTTTACTCCAAGGCCCCGTTTACCTTATTTCAAAAAGTACATGTGCTTTATAGTGCTGTGACAGCTTGAGCTTGCATAATCGGAAAAAAAATAACTGAGCTGGCACCCCTGGAAACAGCAAGCCTCAACCTGTCAAGCAAACAAATCACCACAGGCACACACGCACGCACACACGCACGCGATACATGGCATATTATAATACAAACGATGTGTATACAGTATATAGTGTGTGTGCTTACTTTAGCTTTTAAAATCTTCAATCTTATTCTATTGTTAGAAGGGCATGAAAATATCACATAAGCTACCCACTAATACTTGGTGTTGCTTTTCCTGCACGACCCATCATTTCATATAGGTTGGTGTTCAGATCCCCAGTGTGACCCATCATTTCATATAGGTTGGTGTTCAGATCCCCAGTGTGACCCATCATTTCATATAGGTTGGTGTTCAGATCCCCAGTGTGACCCATCATTTCATATAGGTCGGTGTTCAGATCCCCAGTGTGACCCATCATTTCATATAGGTCGGTGTTCAGATCCCCAGTGTGACCCATCATTTCATATAGGTCGGTGTTCAGATCCCCAGTGTGACCCATCATTTCATATAGGTCGGTGTTCAGATCCCCAGTGTGACCCATCATTTCATATAGGTCGGTGTTCAGATCCCCAGTGTGACCCATCATTTCATATAGGTCGGTGTTCAGATCCCCAGTGTGACCCATCATTTCATATAGGTCGGTGTTCAGATCCCCAGTGTGACCCATAATTTCATATAGGTCGGTGTTCAGATCCCCAGTGTGACCCATCATTTCATATAGGTCGGTGTTCAGATCCCCAGTGTGACCCATCACGTTACATAGGTGGTTGTTCATTTTCCAGTGCGGAGAAAAAGTTAGCTGTCAGCAAACGCAAGAAAGATTGAGAAGTGTTGTATTATGTCATATTTCCACCTCCTCCTCTCAATATAATGATGGGATTGAGCTAAATTCCCCTTCCAAGGCCTGGCATGGGATGACCACATGGCAAGTTAGTCATGTATACTGTCTCAATCCCACACAGTTTCTTGAGCGAGCACAAATAGATGGGGGGGATTGTGTCAAAGAGTATACATATTCCGCTGCACCCAGCAGATTGCTAGATGCCTCACCAATTGTCATTCTCAGTGGGCCACACGCTGTCATACCCCGTCTCCATGGCAACTGATTACTCACCCAGTTAGGTCAGTGCGTATTCAACAGTTCACGGTGAGAGCTGGAGATAAAGTGTTGAAATACTCTGACAGCTTTGCCAATCTCACGCCGTGCAGGGAAGAGGAGGCAGCACGGACCAGAGCACATTTCTCATGTTATGCTGTAGTTGTTGCCTTGATGCCCTGAATCTAGATAAGAGTAGCACACGGCGAGATTATTTATAAGAAGTCCGACAACTGCAGGCTGTTTTTAAAGAGACAAAAGCTGTGAAAGCTTTGGCCATTGATAGTCTGCACTTTGAGACGGCCGTGCTGTTAAATTGACTATTATATATTTTTACCATGGTGGAGTGAATACTTAATGTCATTCCTGGGATATATTGTAGTTTAGCATGTTTAGAGACACTTAAAAGACAACTAGAGAAAGTAAAAGATGAGTTCGTTTTTTTTTTTCATACTGTGTGTCGAAGGCTCAATCGTCAGTTTGTCACCTCCTCCTTTACATTCAATAGACCCCGCAATCTTTTGTGGCCAGATGTAATTTCCTATAATAAAGAAATCGCCGTAACATTTTGTAAAAAAATATATACCTACCTACTGTACCTACAGTACCCCACCATGGTATTCTGCGAAAATATTAAAAACGCAAACAAATATTTCTGTCCATGTTTGTGCACCACACCAACTACAGTGCATAATAGGCATCAATATGTTTGTTACATGGAGAAAGAACACTGTCAAGACTATGGCTATTTCCATTACTGCATAATAAGCATGGCTTGCTGTTCCAGTTGGAATATTATGGGATGGGGAGGCCGTTTATTAGGCTGCTATTAAGACAGGTGTCATTGGACAGAGTCTTGTGCCAGAGACTGGTGTCAAATGGTGCCACCTCATGCTGTCACCTATTGTCATATTGGCCAGAATCAGTGCAGATGTACAAGGTGCTGAGAATATTTTGTGTTGAACTGAGGTGAGAGAGAAATGGGTGTCGGCTCAGGCTGAGCTCAGGTTTCAGATGTACTTCCAATTTAAACTGTGAATGCCCATCAGCCCACATGAGGTCACAGCACCACTGTCACTTTAATGCGGATGCATTCACTTGCTTCCAAAGCCCATTTTACCACTTTACCACTTAACCCACCCTACAGTACATAGGTACTTCATTGACCTGTGTTCTCCAACCCACCCTACATGGGTACTTCATTGACCTGTGTTCTCCAACCCACCCTACATGGGTACTTCATTGACCTGTGTTCTCCAACCCACCCTACATGGGTACTTCATTGACCTGTGTTCTCCAACCCACCCTACATAGGTACTTCATTGACCTGTGTTCTCCAACCCACCCTACATAGGTACTTCATTGACCTGTGTTCCCCAACCCACCCTACATGGGTACTTCATTGACCTGTGTTCTCCAACCCACCCTACATGGGTACTTCATTGACCTGTGTTCTCCAACCCACCCTACATAGGTACTTCATTGACCTGTGTTCTCCAACCCACCCTACATAGGTACTTCATTGACCTGTGTTCTCCAACCCACCCTACATAGGTACTTCATTGACCTGTGTTCTCCAACCCACCCTACATGGGTACTTCATTGACCTGTGTTCCCCAACCCACCCTACATGGGTACTTCATTGACCTGTGTTCTCCAACCCACCCTACATGGGTACTTCATTGACCTGTGTTCTCCAACCCACCCTACATGGGTACTTCATTGACCTGTGTTCTCCAACCCACCCTACATGGGTACTTCATTGACCCGTGTTCTCCAACCCACCCTACATAGGTACTTCATTGACCTGTGTTCTCCAACCCACCCTACATGGGTACTTCATTGACCCGTGTTCTCCAACCCACCCTACATAGGTACTTCATTGACCTGTGTTCTCCAACCCACCCTACATAGGTACTTCATTGACCTGTGTTCTCCAACCCACCCTACATACTGTAGGTACTTCATTGACCTGTGTTCTCCAACCCACCCTACATACTGTAGGTACTTCATTGACCTGTGTTCTCCAACCCACCCTACATACTGTAGGTACTTCATTGACCTGTGTTCTCCAACCCACCCTACAGTACATAGGTACTTCATTGACCTGTGTTCTCCAACCCACCCTACATGGGTACTTCATTGACCTGTGTTCTCCAACCCACCCTACATACTGTAGGTACTTCATTGACCTGTGTTCTCCAGGGGTCTAATTCCTGGTCCACTACCCTTTTTCCTCTACACTAAATCTCTTCAATAGCCAATTCATACGCTCACAACACGTTGCGATCACGTCACAAGCTTGTAGATCAGCTACACCGCATGTTTGCAAAATATGTATACTCCTATCTTATCTACCGTATTTCTCAGACAGTGATAAGTCATAGGACTATCACTGTCAACACCCACGTGAATATAAAAATTGCCCACTATAATTACTTTCAGTACTAAAGGACTAAACTTGATAGAAACATGATACAAATTCACAGTACGGTCCAGGAAGTGTTTTCCGAGTTTTGAACCAAGAACCAGGCTTTCAAATTTGAGTTATGATTACGTTTAGGTCTACAAGAGTTAGTTGAAAATGGCTCCAACTCCACCTCCTCAGTCCTCCTTAAACATTTCAATATCCATCTCTAACGGACTGCAAATGAATGGAGATCTAAATGTGTCTCTATTATACATTTTCTTGTTATAGCTGATAACCTTTTGATTAGCAAGAAACTTTTGAGAAGGTAGCCTGAATATACAATATGTATACTCCTATCTTATCTACCGTATTTCTCAGTTGGATGCATACTTTAAAAAGCGCATTTCCAGTTATGTTGTTGTTGTGCTCTGTATTTCTGTCATCTCTGAGCATCTCTGTAGGTGCCTTGGGTGATTGTGTCTTCAGTTGTAGTAGTGCAGTAAATATAAAAAGTAACACGGGTCACCACAGTGCAGCCCTCCTCCTCTGTGAGGAAATGTGACACTCACTGTCACTTGAATTGTGTTATTTTCTTCTGAAGGGCTTTAACCCTATTGTGCTGAATTTTCTCCTCCTGCTGCAGTTTTCAAACTTTCCATGAGATAATAAATGGTATATCATCAGATTTTCCCCCGTGATTGGACATGAATATGCGCATTGCTTCCACACAACAAATATGACCCCAATTGGCCTGATCAGGGTCTTTAACATTGACATCTTTATTGACAATGATTTAATGTGCATATATCTTTTGGGGTTGTGCATTTGTATGACAAGACACAGGCCAATGGGGGGGGAAGGCGTACAATAGCAGTCTTTTAACAGTCTTTATAAACTCCACCAATTACCACACAATTGCATCGCAAGACCACATTGACCAATATTGGTATAACCAAATTCACAGAAAAAAATATTTTTAAAAGGTTTCTTGTTATGTCTTGTGTACAGATGCATAACAGTAACATGTACTTGTGTTACTGGTGTAGATTATCAAATATGATGCAACTAGACGAGTGTAATGCCAATGGGCGTCGTGGATATCAATATGATTATCAATGTGAGAGGAATGGTTATCATGAGTCTTCTGTTGTATTGAGTATGCTGATCACTTCCTTAAATTATGCTACAGCTCTATCAGATTACTGAAGACATTTTTTTTTAGTAATGGCGAGTAATAAAAAGAGGATTCCGTGAGAAGACTACTAAATGTTCGATGTCGATGTTGCATACAGTACCAGAACGAGAGTGAGAATAATTATGGTTAAAACAATGGGTGGATAAATGTACACGCTGAGAAGACCAGTAATGATATAAATGCAGTGATAGTCCTATGACAGTGATAAGTCATAGGACTATCACTGTCAACACCCACGTGAATATCAAAATTATATAATAATTACTTTCAGTACTAAATGACTAAACTTGATAGAAACATGATACAAATTCACAGTACGGTCCAGGAAGTGTCTACAATGTTTTCCGAGTTTTGAACCAAGAACCAGGCTTTCAAATTTGAGTTATGATTACATTTAAGAGTTAGTTGAAAATGACTCCACCTCCTCAGTCCTCAGTCAGTGTTAGTGAGGCAAAAATAAATCAATAGTTGGATTGTTTACCAATACAGGTTTTGCTGACATAGATCTAATATTTATTGTCCACATTTAATTCTACTGTACTACCCCAGTGGTGGTGTGCATTTTTGTAATCGTTTTTTTTAGCCCACATAATTTTCAGGACACCACCTCAAAAGCCAACAGTTGAATGATGACATGTGATCTCATCGCTGGTCACATTTGTCCCACATTGTCTTCCAAGGGATCACTCATGGGTCTTGCAGATAATGTTGCTAAAAACCATTACATGGTGCAGCCCCATTGTCTCGCACACACACACACACACACACACACACACACACACACACACACACACACACACACACACACACACACACACACACACACACACACACACAGTGCATATGAAAAGCTACTATATTCCACATCTCCCTTCTGACCATAGGTGCTGCCCTGTCATTCTCCTATGGCCTCTGTTCCCATTCTTCTACATCCGCATGCATGTAACTGTATGTCTCCATCTGCCCCTTGACTATCTGACAGCACAGTCTGAGCATGCAATTCAGACTGAAGCTTACCACAAGTCAATGATCCGGCCCTCCACTCTGGAGTGTTCTATCTGCTCTACTAATACCTGATATCCATCTCTATTCCCTGCAGTAACTGCACTATCACTCCACCTGGACGTGACTCTTGTCCCACCTAGCTTACCACTGGTGGATGGACTAGAACGCCACCAATGCCAGACCTTTGGGGCCTGATGTTGGATGGATGTTTTGAACGATAAGTTGCAAAATATTGAAATTATTAATTTAAAATATTTGATTAAAGTTTCTATTTGAGAAGATGAGCAAATTGTCACCTATAATGATATGTCCAAATAGGATCCAATAAGCCATTACCAATGTTGCCAAAAAGCCAAATAACAGTTGAGTAAATTAGTCAATAATACTAAAAGAAATAGCTTATCTACAAGTTGTATAACAAATAAAGTTTACACCCTGGTTTGCGCTAAAGAGGGACCATCTTTCAATCGTCCGTTGCATAGTGGTGACATGGTGTTGTTGTTATATAATGGATTGTTTTAACGTTGTGTTTGTGCTGTGCAGAACTGAGCTCGTCTCTCTCGCTCTCTCTCTCTCTCTCTCTCCTCCCTCTCTCTCCCTCTGTCTTTTTGAGCCACGGCTGATTTCGATTGCGCAGCGGTTTCAGCTGTCTTTATCTTTTTTATGGGTCAGCAGGTTAGTTATTGTATGTTTATGTTGGGGCTTGGGTAGGGCTCTGGCTTCAAATCACTGGGTCAGGTTTTAATGTTGAGGCCCATTGAGAACTCTACTATCCTTTTATGATGTCAAGAAAGTCTAAGTAAACTAACCTGCACCAATATCCTGATAGATCTGAAATCTCTTCAAACACTGTGGCCTGCTCTCCACTACCTTCTACTATCACTCTCCTATTTAACTCCTCTTTTTGTGCCCGACAACATAATCACTAGACGGTAACATGTTTGCCACTTCATTTCTGAACAATGCCTTCCTTTCTGTATTCTGTTTTGAGCCAGTATTAAATTGATGGATCTAATCAAAACAAATCTAATGTAACTATTTATAGTGTTGGTGTAGATCCTAGCTCTATTTGTATCATGCTCTGCTAGCATTTATAATATATATTGCTTTGATTCCTTACGTAATGCTTTGTTTACATTTAACTATAAAGACTGTAGAACGTGTGTACGCTGTCATTGCCCCCTTAATAGAAGAGGTCTAGACATGTATGTTGGCCTCTGAGTTGAACAGCTGTTCATTGTCTCCACCAGGCCGAAGGCATGGGGAGAGAGTATGTTTTGCACTCCGTCCGTGTGTGTCCTTCCGTCCGTCCGTTATCAGCTAATCTCCGGCACCGTTGGCCCGATCCATGCCAAACTGTGCACACACACTCCCTGGATGCCAACGACGAAACTCTGCCCCAAATATTTCTCAACGGCCTGTTATAGCGCCACCATGAGGCCGATTTAGGCAAAACACATTTCTGTAGATAACTCGTACACATTTTATCCATACATCACACAATTTGGTATACATTATCTCCATAGTCATGTGATCAACACAGATCTGCACAATTTCCCATCTTCCATCCTGATTGGCTAAGATTGGCTTCCAAAGCTCACATGATTGGTTCGTTTTGAACAAAATGCCACAAACAGTGTCCAATTTCCATGAAATTATACACGCACATTTCCACTAGGCCGAGGACGACATGCCACTATTCTTTTCCCAAATCAGCCTCACGGTGGCGCTATAACAGGCCAATTCCTGTTTTTACCTATAACTGCATCGACAACTTATGTATGTGCACTCCCTAGAGGCCATGAAAAAACTTTCCCTGCATCCCTCCACATCTGCCAGTTATAGCGCCACCATGAGGCCAATTTCTGCAAAACACATTGTTTATGTTAGTCGCACAGATTTCATCCAAATCTCACGCAAATCGGTACACATGATCTCTGTAGTCATGTGATCAAGACGAGCCTGTTGGATTTCTCAGATTCTACACTGATTGGCTAAGATTGCCTTCCAAAGTTTTCAGGAGTAGCCCGTTTTGTACAAAATGATGCTCATCCAGAATTCTATCCTCAGAGATGCTATGAGTGATCTGGCTCTGCATTTCCTCAACAAAATGAAAAATTGTTGCAAGAAAAACACAAACATGTTTATATTACTCCTAAACATTGTGCCAAACATCACACACACTCCTATCCTCCTGGTGGAGACCTGTGCCCAGAAGGGCACTTTTTCTAGTTAGGTTCTGTGTTTGTGCGAAACATTGCAGATAATGGCTCTACTCTTAACCACTTTCAACCTTGTATCCCTATTTCGGGATTGACTCACCCTGCCACCCCCAAAACCAACATACAAAACACTACGGATAAATATGTACTCAATGGAGTACAGTTAGACCATTAGGTCTTGACCTTTTAATGATTCAGTTTTCAGCCTCACCCAGCCAATGACTGCTCAGATGGTTATGATGAGCGCTCAGGATGGAGCATGTAGTGGTTACGAGTATTCCCCAGGGACACTTCCGACATGTAGGCCTACTGAGCGCGACGGGGGGAGGGGGTAAAATGTCAACCTTCCAATTCCCAGCTGGCTCCTATACCCACTCAGTTACGGGCCTTACGGCCACCCATTATATATGTTTTGTGAGGTGGTACTTGCTGTAAAAAGGTTGAGAACCACTGCAGTACAGGATAACATTCTTTTCACATTGTATATAGCAAATGTCTATGTAGAAAATGGAGAAAATCCTATGGTTAATCCTCAGTGTGTGTTACTGCCTGAGGGTTCCTACGTATGATTTGTGCATTCGTGTGAAATGGGCATTACTACTGTAGAATGGAGGAGCCTATAGGCAAACCTAAGATAACAACCTAAATACTTCAATGGTAGTATGAATGAACGGACAATATCTGTTGGACAAAACACAAGAAGAAGCCTTTTACAGGAGAAGTACAAAGTGTTAACAAGTTGACTGCCACCTGGTGGACGCAAGAGCCAACACTAGACTGCCGACCCAGCTGTACTTTGTTTTAGTGTGTTGCACGCTGGATACACGTCTGGCTTGGGCGGCCATCTTAGATGCTAAATAATTAGCGTCAATGCTAGCGAGCTAAAATGAAGCCATCCTTGCTCTAGAAAGCGCCAATGTTCCAATCAGGATCACCAGAAAATCAGCAAAGACATCGCAGTTTATCAAAACCATGGAGAGCTCCGTAAATAGTTATTCAGCTTTTTAGTCCGGCTGTATACAAGAAGTGAACGGCACTGCGGATGCGCGGAACCGGCCTAGGATCGCTGAAGAAGGAAAGAAAAAATAAATCGGCGGTTTGATAATTGATATCAATAATAAAGCTTATCTGACGGAACGTTCCGCCAATAGCGGTTGCCGGTTGGATTCTAATTGGCGGAACGTTCCGTCAGAGGGAGAGTGTCAAAGCACAGAAGACCGCCACCCTATATACTTTGTTGTACGAGAAAAAGTGAAAATTGCCTTCGATTCTAAAGCTCACAATTGCATCTTGACACGTTGTGAGCTTGTAGGTCGTCTATTTATTTATTTGTTTATTTTTTACGATTTTTTAAAATGTTTGACTATAATGGCATTCCCAAAATACGGACGCCAGGTTGAAAATGGTTACGACCAGGCTAGGTCTTATAGCAGTCCCTCATGTCATCTGCAGCGTGCATCCGCAATTTGTATCCAATATATGCTTATCCCCTCACCTTTTATTAAGACAAACCTTGTGGTTTCCAAGCACGCACAGGTGCTTGGGGGACTTTATCCTTGGTTCAAAGGCAAGTCAAGTATATTTGTACAGCACATGTCATACACAATAAAGTAGAACAAAACAAGTGTTATTAAATATACATCAACAGAAATGCATACAACAAATTGAAGTACATACTACATACAGACCCTGAAGAAGGCCGTTGTCTGCCGAAACGTTGGTTTCTTTCTCTGCGTCCTATAATAACAATTTCTGGACTTTATAGTGTGTGGTCACTTCTTTGTCCTTTCAAGACTATACCTTTTAGATTGTTCTGCTGTGGACCGGCACCACAACCACAACACAACTGGCACAGATAATTGTTTAACTTGTGAGAAAGAACTAAGAACCATAGTGGCTTCAATCTGCTACTATATTATTCTTCATCATCATCATCTCCTTGTATGTTTACTATTATTAACATTATTGCTCCTACAAAGGGGGTAGCTACTTATTCCTCCAGGCAATCAAGCTCTTTGAATGACACGATTGAGAGCAGGAAGCTCTGAAAAAGCTAATTCCCCCAGGCAATCAGGTTATGAACCATTGACATTATAGGCCTGTTTTCCATTTCCTCTGATTTGGACACAATATATCTTCTAATTCTACTTCTCAAACCTTGCCTGGATAGATGGTTTTGGCAGGCACAATGTTAAATACAGTACATCCACTCAATAGGCATGCTGAGAATCCCAGAGGTCAGCCCGAGCCAAACAGAGGTGAAGATGTTTCCAGTGCATCTGCCAAGCTTCTTCCCCAGCGGTTGTCAGTCTTGAGGTAGAGTCAATGAAATTTGACTATTCTTGTCAAAGCATCAATATTTTCAAACTCTAGCACCTTTGTATGTCTTGTATTCACCAGTGTCAGAGCTGAGGAAAGAATGATTTTAATAGTGTAGTAGACCTTCCACAGTTGTGTAGCTGAGAAAAAACACGTGGCTGCTTTGTAGCATATAACCCTAAAGGTTTACTTTAAAAACTAACTTATGTGCCATGCAGCACAGACGGCATACGTGTTATTCAGTTTCCCCCTAGGCACTCTACACTGTTACACAAAGTGAGTAAAGATCAGTGTACATTTACTGTACTGTACTTAAGTAGAAATGGGAGGTATTTGTACTTTACATGAGTATTTAGCTATTTCGTAGGCCTCACTCAGACCTTTACAACAGATTGCTGTATGCTTGCTGTATACAAAGGGTGTGACACAGCTTGCATTTCCAATGGGAGTCACATGGTCTGACACAACACTTCCCTGAAGAAGGCCGAAAGGTCTAAACGTTGGTTTCTTTTCAATAAATATACAGCATCGTGGCTACGTGTGTGCGGCCTTTTCTTAATCTTAATTATTTACTGCCTTAGGCCAGCACCTCACCAATACTGGTGTGTGCCCTTTCCTGCTTTGTCTACCTGACACAACACTCTAAACACAGCCAAAAGCCATACAACAGCTTGTAGTCCAAAATGTAGTCCTCAAACCATGTGACTTCCATTGGAAATGCATTGGGGCGGCCATGACACTCACAGCATTCATACAACAAGCATGCAGCAATGTTTTAAAGGTCTGAGTGAGGCCTAATACTTTTACTTCTACTCCACTACATCTCGGATTCCAAATATTGTACTTTTACTCCACTACATTTATTTGAAAACTTGAGTTAATAGTTAGATTTTGATTATTAGTACAATACCTACATTACTCACTATATACATTTCGGCCAATTGAAAATATCCGATCTACAAGCTCACCATGTTTCGCGATGCAACGCAGTGTGAGCTTGTAGATCGGCTGTTTTCAAAAGATTTTTAAACATTCGAAAACTTGAAAAGGGACATTCTGCATAATGAGTACTTTTACTTTGGGTAAATTTTGATGCCAATACTTTTGTACTTTTACTCAAGTGCATTTTGAATTCCGGACTTTTACTTGTAACAGAGTATTTATATATTGCACTATTGATGTGAGCACGTTTTCCACCACTGGGCATTATGTTATTCCGTTTCCCCCAGGCAGATACATTGAACCAACACGAAGGCATGAGCCCATCTACACTGTTACACAAAGTGAGTAAAGATGGGCAGAGTAGAGTCTGCCTCTGAGTTACAAAGAAGTCGTTTTTTCAGCAAATCGAGTTTGCTGTCCTGCTGCAAAGTCTGCCTCTAGGCATGCGGTGTGCCCTGCAGCAGAAAAGGGTGATGAAGGCAGTGTTACAATCGGTTTTTGATTGTGTGCCAGAGGCTTCATTGACATAAGTAGGTTGAGGCATGTCATGCTGCCTGGGAAAGGGATTCTCTAAGGCCTCTGTTTGCCTACTACTGTACATGGTCCAAAATGTGTCTTCCAAAATAATCCATAATTTCCTTTGGAGGATGATGTAGTCCTTGGTATCTTGTCATGCTCAAACAAACTAGGCCTGATCGGGAAGGTTGTGACCTTTGTGCATGAACACAAAATTTAAGTGCCACTGTAGATGCTTCCGTTTGAAGCCAAATTAGCTGAAGTGGAATCTGCCTCCAGCCCCTCCAGACAAGGAGCTCACTCAACACTAGCTGGTCTTCTTGAAGTATACTAATAATCAATGGTTTTCAACAAGTGGTCGTGGGACTACCAGAGGGGATTCCAGGAGGTCCCCAGCTAAATAAATGATGGAGAGTTGGTAACCAAATGGACCCTTATAGATCTTTAACTCTTGAGAATTAAAGATTTTTTTGCAAGACACATTTCTCCTACATATTTTGCCCAAACATACAAATTGGTACACATCATCTTTTAGGTCATGTGATCAATACAGATCTGTCCCATTTTTCGTAATACTCCATCCGGATTGGCTATATAATTATATTTCCTACGTTCTGAATCAATTGCTGTGAAACTTGCACCCACATTCCCAGCAGAGGAATATGGCCGTTTTGCCCTGAATAGGAAACCCGGTCTGGCGGAGGCCTGCACTCCCAGGAGAACACCTTTCCAGTTGTTATTGATGCTACAATGTTCAAGAACCAAAGCCAAACAAGTTTTTGTGTAAAATGATTGATTCTTGAATTTCACCAATTGGCAGCGAATCATTTGTTTATTTTACCTTACAGTTGTCTAATAAAAAATGTATCCAATTAGACTGCCAAAAGCTAAGACTGGCTTGCAATTCAGGGCATCAGTTTGTATTAACTGTTAGCCCAATTAAACAGTGCTAATGGCTCCCACAGGCTAACTCAGGTTGACCAGGGACTAGATCAAGGTGAGCACACACTCACACAGAGCTCTCTAAGGGCCCGACAGAGTGATTCTGCAGAATGAAAGATTATAATCTAATCCTAGTGTTGTGAGGCACAACTAAAGCAAAAGCTTAACACTACAAGAGCCTGAACGAAGGCAAACGGGCATCCGATGAGGAACTATAGAGTGCATGTTCTCACTTACAGGAGTGGTATAAAAAAAGATAATTTACTGATTTATTTGTCTGCATTTGAGTACTGATCAGGTGAATGCATGGGGAGCATGTAATGGTTAACGATGTTCAATGAGGTGTGGTCAGGTAAATTGCAAGCGATCTTGGGTGGACTGTGGAATGAAAAATGTCTGAAAGCAATTATGCCTTGACTAGCTGCCTCTGATCTGGTCAAAAGTCTGGCTCAATCCCTCAGTGCAGTATATGTATCCTATACCCGCAGCACATTATATTGACCTACAGTGTTGCTGGGGGAGGGGGGGCAGAACACATCCATCAAAGCTGTGTTCGGACTCAAGTCAGGTGTCAGACACAAGGCAAGTGTCTTGAATGCAGGCCAGTAAGGGCATATGTCGACCCCACCCGCTCACCTCCGCCCCACCCCCTGCTGGTGCTGTGGCCATCTTGGAAACTAAACACAATATAAACAATGGGAGAAGGTTGGGGCTGAGAGGCCCTTATTATTGGACAGTATTATGATGTTGATATTCATTTTGTATTCATCCTTAAGGCCCCAAATCATACCCTAGAAAGCATGAGTGTATTTCAAACGCAAAGTGTTTTTTGACAGCAGAAACTGCCCCGTCATAATTTCACCCCCTCTCTATCTAATTATTGGACAGTATTAGGATGTTGATATTCATTTTGTATTAATTTGTATTCATCCTTAGTTCATTACAAAGAACCCCCTACTTATTCCATTTCTTCCCCCTCTACTTCCCATTCCAAGTGCATTTGTCTAATATGTAACAACAGCTCCACTTTATTCCAAAGCCCCCTCAGGTACATTACATTGTTTAAACTATTTTCAGCAATGGTGTAATTTTTTTTCGGGTGGGTAGATCTTGTTGAGCTGGTCATTTTGAAAGTAGCTCTCACGTCAAAAATGTGTGGGCACCCCTGCTGTACTGTACAATACTGTACTGTACCATACTGTACTGCTGCACCGTGCTGTGGAGAAGGCGAACGTATAAACGGGCGCAGGGCTTTCAATTAGTGTGGCAAGATTCATCCCCTGGCTCCCGATTAGTATGTCATCTAACTGGCATCCTCTCTCACTCCAATACACATACCATTTGACCACTCATCCCCAGCCTATACTGTATATGGTGCCAATGGCAGCCATGCTTCTACAAATTTGGCCAAGGTACCCCATAGGACACACAGCCGAACGCATCAGCGGATGTGATCTCCCCCGAGTCCCCCCCATCGAAGCCATGTATGACGATCGTTGTCTCAGCAAAGCTTGTAGAATTATGAAGGACCCAAGCCATCCTAAGTATGGACTGTTTGAGATGCTGCTGCATGGAAAATGTTTTCGCAGTTTTGTTTGGATACTATGCTATGCTGCTGCATTGTCTGTAAGGAAGACACACAAAAATAAGTTTTACTCTTATGTAGCTGTACACAAGATGTAACAAAGTCCAACCTTGAACTTTTTCAAACCATATAGTAGGACACTCGGAGGGCTGTCATCTATCCATGTATGAAGAATTGACACATGAGCAGCGTAAAGCAAAGCTCGTAATAGATGTCGGTTACCTTTAGTTAGTGTACTATACAGTATATGTCTGCCCCTAATAAGACATGATACATTGGATCAGTTTCAGAATTTCATGATGAATGACAGCCCTTAGCAGAAAGGTTATTTTGCATGACTTTATGATATGACTAATAGAAAACTAAGAAATCAGTTGAAACACTGCTGTCTGTCTTTGCATGGAGCAGAGAGGTGAGGAGAGAGCAGAGTATAGTGGTGAGGAGAGAGCAGAGAGGTGAGGAGAGAGCAGAGAGGTGAGGAGAGAGCAGAGTATAGTGGTGAGGAGAGAGCAGAGTATAGTGGTGAGGAGAGAGCAGAGTGGTGAGGAGAGAGCAGAGTGGTGAGGAGAGAGCAGAGTGGTGAGGAGAGAGCAGGGTGGTGAGGAGAGAGCAGGGTGGTGAGGAGAGAGCAGGGTGGTGAGGAGAGAGCAGGGTGGTGAGGAGAGAGCAGAGTGGTGAGGAGAGAGCAGAGTGGTGAGGAGAGAGCAGAGTGGTGAGGAGAGAGCAGGGTGGTGAGGAGAGAGCAGGGTGGTGAGGAGAGAGCAGAGGGGTGAGGAGAGAGCAGAGTGGTGAGGAGAGAGCAGAGGGGTGAGGAGAGAGCAGAGGGGTGAGGAGAGAGCAGAGGGGTGAGGAGAGAGCAGAGTGGTGAGGAGAGAGCAGAGGGGTGAGGAGAGAGCAGAGGGGTGAGGAGAGAGCAGAGGGGTGAGGAGAGAGCAGAGGAAGAGATTCTGTTTATTTCAATTACTGTAGCCTGCACTTTATTGCTGATAAAGGCAAATGTTCAAATGCCTCTCGTTGTGTAAGCATGTCGTAAACCCATAATCTACTGGCTTTCTTTAGCTTATCAACGTTTACTATAAACAATCGACAGTAACTGAGAATGAGCATGTGATTAAGTTGATCACTGATTTTATGCCCAAACACATCCATGACTAACTCAGAGATTAAATACAACGCTGTAGCGGTGCGAATACCATCAGACGGGGACAACTTCTTGCTTGCAATTCAAATTCATTTTATTTCCTATACGGTTTAACAATACTAAAAACAGAGGAAAAGGGAGGTGGAACAATGTTGGCTTCAAGTTCAAACAATTCAAATCTGAGTGCAGTGTCACTTCCTGCCTATAAGCACTCATAGCATGGGCCCAATCCCACTGATTAAGCTACTATGACACTAGGTGTGAATGGTCATTGTCCTATTGTCTTCTTTAAAGTGCTATAAGCAGTGTAATTCAATTAAGCTATATTACAAAACTATATTCAACAAACTCCGGCCCGATGAACGTATGACATCAGTAGTTCATCAATCCACTTCAAGATGGTATAGTAGTTGAATAGGTCTTCTGATGAGCATCTTTGAAGATAGTCTGATAGAACATGCTCTGACATTATCTCTTCCATGGAAAACATCTTCTACTTGTCCCATTTTCCACATGTGGCGTGATAGTTTGTCTTCATGAATAAGAACGAGATCTCCAACCTTGAATAGAACTGGTTTTACCATGCTCGTACAGTGCGCCAAGCGCAACTACATCAGATATTCTGTTTTCCATCTGTTCCAAAAGTTGTTTACTAGTATACGTCTGTAGACTACGTCTTGTCAGTCGCTCTCCGTCCAGTTTCCTTGTCTCTGGGGTGATGGGTCTTCACTGTCTGTGTGCAGGTAAGTGAGTGGTCTTGAGTTGATCACTGCTTCTGCCTCTGTCTACACAGTTTGCATCTCTTCATATGTCAGATAGGCTCTCCCAAGCACCTTTCTGATGCATGTCTTTGTAGATCTTACTAGATCTTACTAGACGTTCCCAAAAACCGCCCCACCATGCAGCTCTTTCCACTATGTATTCCCATGTGATTTTCTTTCCTGAAAATAATGTTTGCATTTCCTTTCCTTTCATCACATTCCACATTTCCAGGTCCTTGTCCGCTCTTTTAAAGGTTTTTGCGGTTTCTGAATAGATGGTACTGCACACTCCTCTTCTGGCAATATATCGCCTGAATGACAGTAAGAATGAATCGGTTGTCAAATCTGAAACTAATTCTAAATTAACTGCTCTTGTGACTGCACATGTGACTAATGCTATATACACCTTTTGACTGTGCGGTTTGACATATAATGGGCCAGCAGAGTCTATACCTACTACATCAAAGGGCTGACTCTCTGTGATGCGGTCACGTGGTAAGGGTGCTGTATGTTGTTGTCCAGCCTTGACTTTGAACTTTATTGTCATTGTGTCCTGTAAACCTGAGTGCATTACCTCCTTGTGGCATCTTTTAATTAGCCACTCAGAATACTTGTCCTCAGCAGGTCCATGGGTGCT
Source organism: Electrona antarctica (assembly GCF_951216825.1). Taxonomy (NCBI): domain Eukaryota; kingdom Metazoa; phylum Chordata; class Actinopteri; order Myctophiformes; family Myctophidae; genus Electrona; species Electrona antarctica. Next base: position 30,913,721 of record NC_136797.1, read on the forward strand.
TTTGTCCATAGACCTAGTCTGTTCTTTGAAGTCGGCCTCCCACACGCATGAGGTTATCTTCATCCAAAAAGGGTTTCAAAGAAAGCACCTTTGATTTTCTGTCCAATTCCTTTCCATTTTTCAAATGTGTCATTTCATTTGAATAGTGTTTGTTTTGTGTCACTTTGATCCAATATTTTTCTGCTGAAATTATTTCTTCTGTACACAACTCTCCACTGCGTTTCTCTGCGCTCCTTGTGTGGTGCGTAAATCTCTGAATCCATGCTGTAATTCTAAGCACTCTAGTTAGACTGCTCTATTTCTCCAGCAGTAGGTTCAGTTGTTAAGTCATTATTTGTGTTTTCTGTGCAAATCTGATTTTGTGTGATACATTCATCATCAGATGTCTCTTTAATTGTCTGCGCACTGTCCACTTCACTCACCAGCTGCGTGGTTGCTCCCAGCCAGTGTGGTCCATTCCACCATAGGAATTCATTTTTCAGTGCATCTGCAGTTATTCCTCTTGTTCCTCGTTCCCCGGTCTGCAGGATTGTTTTTTCCACTGCAGTGTGTCCAATTTTCTGGCAATTTCAAACTTTGGATTTCCGCCACTCTGTTAGCAACGAATGGTTTCCATTGTTTTGTTGCGCTCTTGATCCAATGTTTCGCTATCATAGAGTCCGTCCAATAGTGACATTGTACATTTTTCAATTTCAGATTTTTGCTTACATTGCTGCCAAGTCTTGGGCCAATTAAAGCTCCCAGCAACTCGTTTTGGCAGATATTAGACTAGTAGTGCATTCCCCATCTGCATTGATGTTACGTAAATAAGCAGCAGCACAATATGCACTTTCACTAGCATCGCAAAAAACATGAATTTTGTGTGTTTGCTGTGACTTATCACTTTGTTAGAATCATAACGTCTGTATATGCACATTTTCCTCACATCTAGTAACTCTGAGCACCACTGGTTCCACCTTGTGGCTAGATCTATAGGAAGATCTTCATCCCACTCCAGTCCTCTTTCCCACATTTCCTGGAATAGTATTTTCACCTTTATAATAAATGGGGACAGGAATCCAATGGGATAGAATATTATATATGGGTTGGATATCAATTCGGAAGCTATACAATTACAAGATAGCATATCAAGTCTCTAGAACAAACAAGCCTGAGATTTAGTCTGTCGTAGATGTATTTGTCGATTCTGACATGTCATAATCGATATCTACGAGAGTCTAAATCCTAGGCAACAAACCATTTGATGCCATAACGGCAATATGCACTTAGATTAGCCCCCATCGGAACCCTACGTAAAGTTTTCTGACATTTGGATGACTTTACATCCAAATGTTAGAAAACTTTACGTAGGGTTCCGAGAGGGGCTACACTTAGATAAGGACCACGGTTAGCCTGGTTTAGTATACACAAAAGACAACGTAAGAAGTTGGCAACAGCTGTTGCCAACTTCTTACGTTGGCAAAGCTGCGTTGTAACTTGTGGAGTTACCTGGTACACATATTGATTCGGCAGCCCTGGGGGGGATTCGTGGCAACATCTCTGAGTGTCTCTGAGTTGTTTTTTTCTGTATACTCTGGTGCTGCTCTGCTGACGACGGCGACATGACACAAACACATAACAAATGCGCATGTGGGGGTGGAGTCAACGAAGGTTGTAGGTAGGTGGAACAGTGTTCGTGGGGCTGGTCTATAGCTGCAGTGTGAGGAGACAATGTAGTCCGGAAGCAATACGGAAGAGTGTCTCTGACGTCAGAGCCACTCCGTTAACCTAAAATATCTAAAACCAGAGATTACACAAAAAATAACGCCAGGAAAGTTTTCTAAATCTTATAAAGGTCATTGATATATATTTTTTTGCAAAAAGGGTGAAGTGTCCCTTTAAGTGCTCTGGAAATATCCTCTTTAATAAAACTGTGGGTACTACCCCCATCTAATAGGCACCTGGCTACTTGGCTTTGCGTTGGTGCATCTATCCAAATGGTAGCTGTTTGCAGTAATACTGTACTGTTGTCAGAGTTGCTCGCTACACTACTAACTGCATCTGCAACACTGCTGTCGCCTGTCAGCCTGTCTGTTGTTGCCGTGGTCGGCGTGTCTATCGTGCGCTGTATATTGACTGGCTGTTTGATTGCAAACTATTTTGTGGTGTCAGCGCCCACACTCTTCACAGTGAATGCCCTGCGTTCTACAATTATGCGTGACATGTCTGCTACCCGCAGACATACAAAACACATGCCTTGTTTCCGCAGTGTTTCTCTTCTTAGTTCAACAGTCAGTTCAGTACAGTTCTTAGGAATGGTTCTTGTGGAATCATGATCAATATGTATCACTCAAATTTTACAGATTTCCCATTCCAGTTGGCTATGACTGCCTTCCAAACTTTGTTGGCCCTATGTAGGCACCTGGCCTGGCGAGGATCTCTGAGGAGTGCAAATTATCTAGTTAATATAATACCTTTTGACTAATTTAAAAAGGGTGAAACAAGAAATTGTAAAAATGCAAAATAAATATTGAACGTACAAACATTTGGGCATCCTTCCAGTTTATTCATCAATACTACTTTGAGGAAAACAACCACTTTGGTGTAAACAGACCAAAAATATGGATAATTTATTTTCTGCAAAAAAGGTCCATTATGTTCTCTGTGCAAATATTACAGTTTAAAAACTACAATTCCATGAAAAAAAGTCCCTGACTACAGGCACAAACAGCGGTTGCTATACTGTTATGTACTGTTTACATTTAGATTTTCTTTGTTTGTCACTGTCAGTCTTAACTTTGTGCAGCTCTGCCTGTCATCCTTTTGCTATATCTGACGCTGACAGAAATCTCACAAAAATAAATCATTGACCCACACCCTTTGATCCTGTAAGATTTACAACTACACCTTTTCCTGACCTCATTCATCAAAGTATTTGACGGTCCATTTAGTTTGTTTAGATAGATGGACCTTTTATTGATCCCGAGGGAAATTCAGTTGTCATGACAGCACTGCAATAAGTATGAAACATAGACACGGATGAAACGCTTTAATAGTGTTCACTCTATTGCAATAAGTCTGAAACATAGACACTGGATGAAACGCTTTAATAGTGTTCACTCCATTTCAATAAGTATGAAACATAGACACGGGATGAAACGGTTTAATAGTGTTCACTCTATTTCAATAAGTATGAAACATAGACACGGGATGAAACGGTTTAATAGTGTTCACTCTATTTCAATAAGTATGAAACATAGACACGGGATGAAACGCTTTAATAGTGTTCACTCCATTTCAATAAGTATGAAACATAGACACGGATGAAACGGTTTAATAGTGTTCACTCCATTTCAAGTTCATCAATCTAATTTTTCTGCGGCTCTGCGTACTCCCCTGGATGTTTCCAGGAGATATGCATTTTGCTCTACCCCGTGCACTCCTCCAGTGTTAAGCCTCCACAGAAATTCAGTTCATCTTAAATGTCGTCATCTTGTTGTGGATTTCACCTTGACCTACAGTTTGTAGTCTTTTGTTTTTACGGTGTGGCTCGAGCTAATCTCACAAACCGCTGGTCTGATCAGCTGCAGACCTTGTGTGTGCATGCTGCCTGTAGGCCACAGAAGTACCTCCACTATATATTTTCTTCTTTTTTCACATTAGGTAAGGTTGTATACTTTTTGAAATACTTGAATTAGAATGGGCGCAGTGGCTCAGGAGATGGAAAGGCCACTTGGGGAATGGAAGGTTCCCGGTTTGATCCTGCTGCTGGCCTGGGTTAGTTTTGAAGTGTCCTTGAGCAACACATTTAGCACCTAACTGCTCCCAATTAACAGGTTGAGGTTGATGCCTTGCATACAGTGGTGTAAAGTAAACAATTACATTTACTGTACTCAAGTACAGTTTTGAGGTAAATATTATACTTTTAATCCACTTGTGTGTACAACTTTGATTATTACAAAATATAATTGAAGACAAGACTTCTAACGAGGTCTTGGGTATGAAGCCGAAAGTGCTTTGGGCTGTATGACACTTTTGAGGGTCGAATTGAAAGTAGCGGTGTTAGTAATTATATCCGTTATGGATCACCTTGTTACTCAATCTTAATCTCTAGCCCTGATCGACCTAGGCTTCTTATTTGTAGTCGTGGTGATGTCACTGCCTTCCCGTTGTCGTTATAATAACACATATAACTGTGGTATGCACTCCCCGTTGCAGTCAGAACTGCAGCATTACTCCCAATCTTCCGCCGTAGTCGACTCCACCATGGCCCATAGCACTTACCCTACCCCCTTAGACAGCACTTTTTAGACTTAGATAGCATTTGATACAGACTTATAGCATGTTATGTAGACAGCACAATAATTGCATTGTATGTAGTCATAGCACTTCATAGTATATATGTACAGCATAGTATAGTATATATGTATAGTTTATATGTACAGTGTCATTATATAGATATGTTCTAGCTACTTTCTTAGCTTACGCATGTTTCTTGATAAATGCTTTTTATATATGTGATGTATTACCATGCTTTTGTTCTTGCTTAATGTAAGTCGCTCTGGATTAAGAGCGTCTGCTAAATGCCTAAATTGTAAATTGTAATAATATAATAGTAGTTACTAACCACTTCAGCCCTATATTTCGGCCATTTGAAGATAACCAATCTACAAGCTCACAAAGTGTTGCATCAACATTTCTTTGAAAACCTGTGAAATGTGACATTCTGCATAATGAGTAATTTTACTTTTGGTACTTTAAGTATACATTTGGATGTGAATATTTTAAGTTTATTTAATGAACTTAATTTAGGTAAAAGTGTACTTTTACTTGTAACAGTGTTTCTACATGATGGTAGGCTTTTGATACTTTTACCTAAGTAAAACATAATTTTAAATGATTTGTATCTGTATTTCGATACAAACCAGAAATGGGAGGGCATGAATTGTAAATTTGTGAAAATTGTCTAAATCTGTCTTTCATAAAAGATTTTTCCATTAGCTACTTTTATATGCATTTGTTTAGATGACATTTAAGATTCAGATTATTTACGTCAAATGTCAAATAATACTGATTATTTGACATCATTTACTCCTCCCTATGGGCATTGGTACACTCAAATGTTCTGAAATCAGTCTCATTCGCATGCCAGCAGTCCTATAGGGAATGTAAAGTCAAAGAGAGAGAGAAACCTTATCTCTCACATCTACAAACCTGGATGAACAGCAATGCATGGTTTGAATGTCAGTGAAATGTGTTGTTGACATTTAATTCAAGCAAATCTCTTAAAGCCAGATTGATCTAGTGACGCCATTTTATGCATTTGTGTTTGGCAAAATTTGACTATGCATTTGAAATTTGTTTGCTATTAACCTTGTTTACTTATTGTTGCCTACATTGCAGGCTTCAATGTACAGTTGGAGGCCATCGATATTGTCCTTTTCTTTTTGCTGAGGTTTGCGTGATCTGCGCAAAAGGACAGTTAACCCATTTTGGTGTTTTAAACATTGTTATAATTTAGCTATTGAAAAATAGCAGATCTACAAGCTCATAGCGCGCCACCGAGTGGCGCGCTACGAGCTTGTAGGTCTGCTATTTTTGAAAAATCGTGAAAATATTTATTTCAGAAAACAGAGGATTTAGAAGGATTTTTTAAAATGTTGAGGTCAGGCCTAAATGGGTCAAATGATAAGGGACAATATCGGTGGCACCCAACTGTAGATTGTGAATACACAGCCCGGTTTTCTAAATTGTTTTGGAGATTTTTTTTTTCTCCCCAATTTAGTCGTTATGCCAATTGATTCCTCCCCACACACATTCCTGTATTGTCACTGCTGTTGTATCCCAATCCAAATCTTCTGCTTGCAATCATTTAAAAACTTCTGCGCAGCAAAACTAAAGAAATAGCCTATTAGGTCAAAAATGTGGATTACATTTGTATCTGTTTAGAATACATTATCTGTTCAATCTGAATAGTGTATCTGTATTCAGCTACCCACATATCACTACAAAGTTCCTGTAGAAAGGTTTAGCTGACACCAGAGCTGAAGTACTGTTTTACAACATTGCATTGACAAAATAATGATCTGCAGGGAACATTTACCATCATGGTAAATACTGAAGTACATAAGTACATAACATAACACTAAAGCAGTGAGTTTTTGAAACAAATCGTTTTATCGCTTGAATTGAAAAGAATTAAAAAGAAAATGGCCACAATCACACAATATAGAACTGGGGTCCTTGAGGGCCTTTTTGAAAATACCCGATCTACAAGCTCACAACGTTTTGTGTTCGACCTGTTATGAGCTTAAATATCTGCTATTTTCAAAAGAAGCTTTAACAAAATGTTTTTTGAAATAATAATAACTAGATAGTGACCCTCTGGGCACAGGTCTCCACCAGGCCAGGTCAGGATGTTACCTCCTGGTGGCGTTATAATAGGCCAATGTGAAAAGGGTGCCATTTGATGTTACGCCTTGGATGGCAATTGGATGACTTGAGGCATTTTGTTCCAAAAATGTGTTTTGTAAAAATCCACCTGTTGGTGGCGCTATAACCGGCCAATGTGACAAGGAAGTCTGTTTTCACGTTAATTGCACGCTGCGTTCATGATTTGAGGCTTTTTCTTTTCAAACGGGCCAATCCTGCAAACTTTGAAAGCCAATGTTAGCCAATTAGGATGGAATATGAAATATCGGACCGATCCGTCTTGAACACATGACTATAGAGATGTAACGATTTGCGGGATTTTTGGACAGAATAATAGCAAAACATATGTTTTTCAAGCGTCGGCCCCCAAGGCATACACAGTGCTGCCTTGATCCCGCCTCTAGCTGCCGCTGATTGGCCAGGCCGTTTGGTGGCCGGGCATCAAGTCTGCCTGAGAGTTCCCAAATGGGAGCAGGAGGGGGGAACCCAGTGTACTCTCTGCTGCCCCATCTGGCGGAGTCAGGTTAGCTATGACAGACTGTTATGGAAAATCTGGGGCAGAGGTTCATCGTTGGCATCCAGGGAGTGTTCGTGCAAAATTTGGCATCGACCGGGTTAACGGTGCCCTAGATTAGCTGGTAACGGACGGACGGACACGCACGCACGCACACACACATGGACGGAGTGCAAAACATACTCTCTCCCCATGCCTTCGGCCTGGTGGAGACAATAATTTCAAACATGAATTTGGGGGTCCCTGACATATTTTGAGAACCACTGCTTCGTAGGACCATTTGACAAATATATTTCGCAGCTTTAAGATGCCTCTAAGAGCCAAGAACCTTTCATTTCTATTTAGGGACAAATTAGTTTAGTACAGTATGTTGGTGGATGTTATCTCTCCCAAGTCCTATTTATAGTCTAGTAGCCAAAAAGTGAACCCGGACATGTTGAGTACACCAACGTTTTATGTTAGAAATGTTTAGTATGGGTCCCCAGCATGTAGAAACTGCCGGATGCTAACTTGCATATGTTGAGCAATTTTCATAATTGGCATAATAGTTTAGCATTAGTTTAGCAAAAAAAACACTCATTGGGCTTAAAACGGCCATGCCCACATTTGTGATGACGGCATTGGCCGTTTTTAGCCCAATGAGTGTTTTTTGGCAAAACTAATGTTTGAAATGGATTCAGCATCATGAAAACCTCCTAGTTTGACACATCACATGCTACATAAAGCATGATGAAATTTTGAATATTTTGCCTTATATAGGTTGTAATTGGTATGGTCACATATTATGCCAATTATGAAAATTGCTCAACATATGCAAGTTAGCATCCGGCAGTTTCTACATGCTGGGGACCCATACTAAACATTTCTAACATAGAACCTTGGTGTACTCAACATGTCCGGGTTCACAATGGGGCTCTATGGGCTGGCTACTAGACTATTATAACATTTTGAGCCAGTGCACTCTTATACTCAAGGAGTTATGCTGAATGTGCAGGTGACATTAATTAAAGTCTGTGAGGGTTCAGTGCTCAGGGCACAGGGTGGATATTGAGATTGGGCCTACATAATAAAAAATAATTCCGGTACTTCCAACATTTAATACCATGTAGACAGTTATTAAGAGAGGATATGCTACGGGGATCATGGTATTTTATGGGAGAGCCACATAACAATGAAAGGAAATGGAGTATGTGTACGCCTCATTTACGCTTAGAGAAAGCATCAATAGTAGAATAATGGGGCCTTGTGGCACGCTAAAGTTCACTTGGGCAGAGGAGGAGACTGTTACCAAAAGCAACAGAAAACAGTGTATGCCTAGGGGTATCTCTGAGGCCCCATGCAGTCCCCCCCAGTTCAAATATGATTATTTTGATGGGTCACAGCCTGAAAAGTTTGAGAACCACGAAAAAATGTTCGAAAAAGAAGGCACTGGAGCAGCTCAGACAATTTAGGCCCTTAGTTTAATATAACAGGGTGCAAATAAAAAGTGACAACGTTTCGATGTTTAAGTTACATCTTCACCTGTCCTACTTCTGAGATGCACCAGACTGGCCTGGAACTCGGTTGGAACTCCCTTCTACACGAAAAAATGTTATTTGTACATTATAGCCAGTTTAGGCTAAATTGTACAAATAACATTTCCCTTTACTGGCTTATATTTAAATTATGCCCACCTCTACTCTTAAAGCCTTCCATTTTGTGCCAGCCCTGCCTCCTCTGATTCACATGGATTCACCAGCCGCTTCTTTTAAACCCAACAGTGAGGACTTGCACTGAGAGCTTACTGAGGTTCAAGCTATCTTCCCTCACCAGTGCACACTGAACAGACACCCTGGCAACCTGTAGGAGGCGCTAGTGCAGCGATGAAGAACACATTTCCTTGCTGGCTTCCCACCAAATAAACAGCGAACTTGCCAAATCACCCGGCCAAGCTGACGGCCCTGCTGCCAGGACAGGAAACCCGGTCTTTGCAGTAGTGGGCATAGATGTCCCAAAGTTGTACTTAATTGATACCTATGGGGATATTCATGGGCATAGCCCACTTTAGCTGCCATTGAGCTGCACCTGTCAAAATGGCATTTTTTGGGTCAATCTATTTCCGCAGAAGAAAAAATAAATAAATAAAACATTTTCCTAACTTTTCACCTACAGTATAATAACATTGCAGTTAAGTGGTTAAATGTGACAAAGCCAAATAGGGATTGACAGGACGGGATAGCAATATAATATGTGCAATAAGAAACTGTGATGAAAGACGTCTTGTAGCACAAAAAAGAGAGACTTCATATTGTCTCCCCACCAAAAAACATTGATGTTGAAAACTATTATTACTATTGTTGCGACTGCAGGTCGCATTTACTATGGAATCTTGCATTTCCCGTCAGTGTGTCACACCAGGCAAGCCCCCAGGTCAAAAAAAAATACCCCACCAACCACCACATTATCAGCTGTTAAGCAACAGAGGAATGAAAGTGCAAATTATATCGGTGAATGTGATAACTGGTATTTTAAAAGCATAAACAAGGTGAGTCAAGATGTAAATGAAGGGAAGTCCTAAAGCAACTGAAGGAAATCGATCTAAGAGATGGAGGAAGATTATTCCAATCAAATGGGGCTTTATAACAGAAAGACCTTTAATGTGGTTGGGGAGTGTGTTCCAGATACAAACCTCCAACGTTGAAGCCGCTGAGCCCTACTTGTCAAAGCTGGAACATGCAGGCGGGTGTTATTGTCTCCACCAGGCCGAAGGCATGGGGAGAGAGTATGTTTTGCACTCCGTCCGTCCGTGTGTCCGTGTGTCCGTCTGTGAACAGCTAATCTCTGGCACCGTTAACCCGGTCGATGCCAAATTTTGCGCACACACTCCCTGGATGCCAACGATGAACCTCTGCCCCAGAATTTCCAGAACGGCCTGTTATAGCGCCACCAGGAGGCCGCTTTGTGCAAAACAAGTTTTTAGACAGTACACCTACAGATTTTGTCCAAACATCACACAAATTGGTACACAGTCTCTCTAGAGCCATTCAACGAAAGAAGTCTTTCAGATTTCTCAGACTCCATCCTGATTGGCTAAGATTGGCTTCCAAAGTTCGCAGGAGTGCTCAGTTTCAAACAAAATGGTGCAAATCATGAACACATTGTGTGATTTCCGTGAAATTGTGCACCCACATTCCCACTAGGCCGAGGAAGAAATGCCACGTGAACATTTTCAACTCAGCCTCATGGTGGCGCTATAACTGGCCAAAAAGTGTTTTTACCTCTAACTGCATGGATCTGTGGATAACTTTGTATGCCAACTCCCTAGAGGCCAAGGAAAAACCTTTGCATGGAATTTTTCACATCTGCTTTTTATAGCGCCACCAGAAGGCCGACATATGTAAAACACATGTTCTAATATTACTCCTTCAGATTTTATCCAAATTTCACGCAAATCAGTACACATAGTCATGATCAAGACGGGTTTGTTTGATTTCTCATAATCCACCCTCATTGTCTACGATTGGCTTCTAAACTTTTCAGGAGTAGCCCGCTTTGTACCCGTTTTGTACAAATCGCCACAACTACTCAACGCAGCGTCCGATTGCGGTGAAACTGTGCATGCATATTCCCACTAGGCTGAGGAAGAAATGCCACTTGACAGTTTTCAAATCAGCCTCATGGTGGCGCTACAACAGGCCAAGCCGCGTCTCACACACACGCACACGCACGCACACACACGTTTATATATTACTCCTAAACATTTTGCCAAAAATCTCACACACACTGGTGGAGACCTGTGCCCAGAAGGGCACTTTTTCTAGTTTTGCCTGTGCTGCTGTGCATGTAGCACCAGTAAACCCAGCGCAACTGGGGTTTAACACAGAGCGCTCGTTATCACAATTTTGTGGCTTCAAACGTGATGTATATTTTGATAGCTTATGCCTCTCAAACTATGTCATAATTGTACACATAACACTTTGGCTTATAGGAGGTCACATTGAGTCCCAATGAGCAACAGCTGTGAGCCCATCCTGCCTAGGGACACTTTAAGATAGCAGTTTGTAGACGCAGTGACTTTTACCACCCAAAGAATGTTTGCAACAGAAAGACCCCTGTGGTGACTGATTGCTGACTCTGTGGTAACTTGTTGACTGAGCCTTAAGGGTCAACACACACACACACACACACACACACACACACACACACAAGGTGACACCCACATGTTAGAAAATGTTTAAGACATGCAGGGAATCAGTAAGTGTAGGAGAGTGAGTGAGATTACAGCAGAGAGAGGTACAAGGGGGGACTAGGCATTATGCCTGGGACGAAGGCCTCAATATGCTGTAACGATGGAACGATGATATCTGTAACCTGTCTGTAACTGATTGCTGACCAATAAATGGAAAGAAGGATTATGTGCCTGCTTGGATCTCCATATTCATTTCAACAGCAACTTAGTAAAATCTCCACAGAACCCTGAAGAAAAGATACATCACAATGGCGCCCGACGTTGGAGGATTGTTGGTGAGGAGTCTGGGGATTTTCTGCGCCACACGAGACGGACCTGCGTATCTGTGGATTTTTTGTTGCTTTTGACGTGACTTTGGATGGAACCCGGGACTGAAGTTAGGATGATGGAATAGGTTTGTGATTCTTGTGTTAAGCGTACGTGTTAGGGCCATAGTGTACATCTGGACGCTGTGTTAGGCAGGTTATTGATTAGGTTAGTGGTTAGGTTCTTGGAGTCTGCTTCTGTTAGGGAGTTGACAGGGTTTAAGAGTTAGATGGTAGTGTAGCTTATATGGTATGATTGTGCGTGTATGTGCTTTATCTGCGTGTATGTGCCTGTGTGTTTCTCTTTCGGGGGACTCACACATACACATGCTGGGGAGGCCTTTCTTTGTCTTTGCGACGGAGCGGGGAGGATTTTATGCTTTAGGCTTGGGTGTTATTATTTGGGTTGGCCTGTTGTATTATTTTTTCTTTTAGGTATTTCTGAAGCATGTGGAACATGTTTCAGAGGGGGGAGTAATATAGATATTAAATTGGGGATTTAATTCAGGTTAAATTGGCTTTAATTTGTTAATTTGGATGGTTAAGCATACAGGTTTTTTATTTTAGTCAAAAAATATAGCCTGCAGGGGTAATTTGATTCTGGGACAAAACAGTGTGGAGTGCATGCAGGGGGGTCAATCTCTTCCCTCAGTCACTGTCAGTAGTTTTCTCATTTCTTTATTTTACACTTTCCTGTGTGAATGGTGAGAGAGAAAGTATTGCATGTTTTCCTTAGAGTGAGTTAATTGATCTACTCATTCTGTGGGGACAGTATGCAAATGAGTATGCATGTCTGTGACTGAGTGAGAGGTGACACAGCATGAGTGTGTCACAGTGTGACTGTAAGTTTAGTGTCTAGTAGATTATTTACTATTTAGTAGATATGATGGACGCAGGAATAATCCCAGTGGACATTGTCCAAGAGAAATATTCAGTTTTATGCAAGAATATTTTGAAGATTTCAAAGAAATTTAACCAGCGTTGGCCAGACATTGACAGACCCTGGCCTCTGGAGGGTACTTTTGATGGAGAAGTCATTAACACCATAAGGGTTCTGGTGCATGGATACAGAGCAGATCAGAAAACAAAGGAGCGAAAACTCAAACGCAAGACTGAATTATCAGTATTAGCTATGTTCTGTACAGAAGGCCCCAATGTCAGTGAGTCAGTACTACCGGCCCAGAAGCAGCAGTGCATTGACATTGTGGACCACAGCAACGTGCTCTCAGCAAAGGCTGAGGTGAAAGTTCATGACAGCGGAGACATGAGGACATCCAAGCAACGGCCAGATGACAGCGACACTCAGCGCTCTGTTAAGAGGGAGCTGGAACGGGTACGTTGCCTGAAAGAGGACTTGATCAGTGAATTGACTGTGTCGACAAGGGCACACAGACATTTTCTGCGTATGATTGAGACGCAGTTGAATGAACTTTCAGTGAGGGAGAAACAGTTGATTGGTGATCCCAGTGACAAGGCTGCACACAGCCACAGTTTACATGGAGGTGATGACATCTACAGAAGGACAGCAAGCCCCAATCCGGCCATGAGCACCATTTCTGAGGAAGTGAGGAAGGACGCTGTGATGCTGAACTCTCTTGGCGATAGTCTCACCGTTCTTCATGGGCAGATTTCTGAGGCGGAGAAGAGTTTTCGGGAGAATATTGAGCGGGAGAATATTGATTCAGCCGCTATTACGTACCTGGCGGAGCGTTTGGCTGAATTGGCTGCTCAAGAAAAAGACTTGGTTCGATTGTACAATGACCATTCTGATGCGTTGAAAGAGCTGGAGAGCAAACACTGCCGTGACAGAGCTGCTGGACGCACGGAGAAACGTGTGTTACCGAGTCACGACAGGCAGAGTGGGAGTAAGAGGAAGTACGGCAACAAAAGTGATGAGGATTTTGAACAGGACAGCAGTGATTGGGAGAGCCATTCCCGCACTCGCACACGTTCGAGCCGGAGACATGTGAAAGACTCCAGGGGAGCCTTGAACGAATGCCCATGCAGATCAAAGAGGCCCACACCTGACATTGATGATAACTGCCCCAGGATGCTCCCGGTGCTGGGGAAGGGCAGACATATGGAATACAAGCCATGGGCGTCCGTCGACATGACTGACATTGTGCGTCAACTTCCCCCTTTGCGGGATGGTGCGCACCGCTGGATATTGAAGTTTGAGGACCTTTTGACGGGGACAGAGCTAACTGTGGGTGACTTAAAACAACTTCTGGCAAATCTGATTGACATAGACGGCCTGGATGACATTCTTGACCGTGCGGGACTTCGACTGTACGCAGGCACGACGGCTGGAGACGCAGACCTTTTCTTGAGTCACAGAGGAGCACTATGGCGTGCGCTGAGAGTCTTGTACCCCACTGTCGTGCATCCGGATACGATTACGATATCTCCGCTGGGGGTCTCCGAACCGCCACGTAAATATGTCACCCGCGTGTGCCAGGAATGGATGGATGCCACAGGAAAGGACCCTGAGCGTAATGAGTTGGAACGGTCTATTGTCCACTAAAAAATTGAACAAGGTCTTCCTGAGAAGGTCAGGGCCAATCTGCAGACAGAGGTTGGCCTGGTGAAAATACCCCTCGTACAATATGTGGAACACATTGTACACTGGGTTGGACTTGCTCGCAAGGAGGCAGATGAACAAGAACAGAATCACACTGAGATGGTTCGCCTGCTGACCAAGACCCAGTTGGAGGGCGCACAACAGATCATACAAGCGGCTGTCGTGACAGCTGGGGTTGAGCCCCAGTCGGCTCCTGACCCACCCAGTGCACCCAGGGTTGACAAGACTCAGCCCGAACAGTTTCGTCCACATAATCCCAAGCCGAGTGGATCACGTTATTACACAGACTGTTATAGATGTGACGCACTTGCAGCGTTGTTGCACGGCTGTTTTGCCAAACAGTTCGCTGCCACAGCAGTGGGAACCTCCACAACCACTTCTGCCATGGAGAGTATGAGAGACACCTGGTTTCGTGGGGCCACAACAGAGGCCGCAGTGGGAGAGGCCGCAGTGGGAGAACCCACCACAGCAGAGATGGCAACAATGGGGATGTCAGCCACCTGTGCGACCCTATCAGGGGGCAGTACAGCCACAGACACGTCACAGCCCGGAAAGCTGGAGGATGAGAGGTGTTTGCCATAAATGTGGGATATATGGTCATTTTTCTGGACAGTGTGATCAGAAACCGCATTGGGAAACTTTGAGGGAAGTCAAGTTGACCGGACCTCATGGATGAGAAGGACAGCTAAAGGAGAAGTGTCATGGCTCCGCCATGCTCTTCTTTTGACAGTTGACTTGACACGCCCCTCTCTATTGAAATGTGTGAGTGAGTCAAGGGGGGTCTTTCTCCTATTGCAATGGAAGACAAATATTACTTCTACCCTGTTCGACTGTGTGAAGTGAGTGAGTTATGTTTGAAGGGTTGGAAATAATGCTACTGAAACAGTGGCAGTATTTTGAATCAACTCTGTGAGAGTGTGTACAGGTATGGAACCTTCTCATTGAAAAAGGCATAGCGATGGTAGACGTGTCTACTATTGATCTTTTTTATTTTGGTGGTGGATTTATGGTTTGGTACAATTTACAATTTACAATTTAGGCATTTAGCAGACGCTCTTAATCCAGAGCGACTTACATTAAGCAAGAACAAAAAGCATGGGAATACATCACATATGTAAAAATGCATTTATCGCGAAACATGCGTAAGCTAAGAACGTGACTAGAACATATCTATATAATGACACTATACATATAAACTATAACTAGAACATATCTATATAATGACACTATACATATACTATACATATATGCTATACTATGCTGTACATATATACTATGAAGTGCTATGACTACATACAATGCATTTATTGTGCTGTCTACATGACATGCTATAAGTCTAAGAAGTGCTGTCTAAGGGGGGTAGGGTAAGTGCTATGGGCCATGATGGAGTCTGAAAAGGTGGGTTTTCAGACTACGGCGGAAGATCGGGAGTGATGCTGCAGTTCTGATTGATTGGTACACCTCAAGGTGTCAGGAGAAACGTACAATATGTTTGCCAGGCCATATGAAGCTTGAGTTTGGGGTATCCATGAGCCAGGGGTTTCAATGAGAAGGTCACACAAGCCTGAGAGTGTTTGTGGTGTGAATGAAATCACGAGAATTGATTGAGAATAATGTATGTGTGAGTGAATGAATGATTGAATGTACTTCATACTAGACTTACTTCAGAGTAAAATATTGCTAGTAGAAACCAAGAGTGATAGTTAAATGAGCAAATACATACAGGGCTAAATGTGAGGATCTTTATGTGCTCCGACGGAATGTGCAGCTATAATTCCTTTCACCCTAAATAAATACCTTGTTTAGTTTCAGATAAAAGGGAGAGAGCTTTAGGGCCAGGGGTGGACCTCCTGTCCTGTCCTGTCTTTATCTCCTACCTCTGTTTGACCCGCTGTGAGCTGTTTATTGGGGGTGCTATTTAGAGAAAAAGATGGGAAGATCTTTGCTCTAAGGAGTGAAGGGTGACTGATTGACCAATGACATGTACACAATGTGATGTTGGCTTTTGAAGTCTGATGTCAATAGTAAGTCGCAAGGACTAAATTTATAAGGGAGGGTAGTATGGTGTGAATTTGAATAAGTATTGGCCTTAGTCTAAACAGCTGTTTGTGTGTGGGGTGATGAAGGCGGCGGCTGACAGCCTTACTACATAACGGTGATCACAGGAATTCGCAACCCTGTGTTCTGAGCACAAGACTAGCTGGTAGCATTGCGGAGGGGGAGTTGACCCATATCACTAGGAGTGGAAGTTTTAACCGGGGAGTCTAGACCCACAGTTGAACCTTTTAGGGTTAAAGCAAGCCAGCCCCTCAGCTCAAATCACCTGTCCATCAATACGTTTGGTGACTTGACATCAGTGAATTTAGTTAGTTCAGCGACACTATTTATGGCTCTCATTTAATAGTCTCATTGTAATCTCTCAACACCATGGTTATTTGCATTCCTTTGCCATGCCAGAACAAGGGAGATTAGCAAAGAGAATGAGATTAATGCCAGAGAAGTCATCTTAGTGACCAGTAGCTTGTAGTGTCATCAAATATCCTAAGAAATTATTGGGGATATTTGTGAAGAGACTTCTGTAGAGGGAGCCTGCATTTCTCCTTTTTAATAGGTGTGGAGGAGAGGGAGACCATCCATGGAGGGATTCCGTCTACAGTTCTACACCAAAAGGATCACGGAGAGACCACCAGGTCTAGAGGATGTCAACGGTGACATCTGAACAGCGCCAACAGGAGGTCATCCCGAGGGCAGAGAGTCCAGGGGGGTGTGTCTGCAGGCAGCTGTGACAACACTACAACAGAACAGTGACAGAGGAGCTCCTAACTCAGCTTCTACCGTCGGAAATCAACAGCAGGTGACTTTCACATGCAGCTACTGCTGCGTTCGCTACAGGAGGTGTTGGATTGAACACTATTTCTGCAGCCGGGGCCCACGGGCCGATGCCAACTGGTTCTCCTTCTGCACTAGGAGGGAGGAGCGTTCCAAGGAAAGGAGCGTTCCAATGTTCGTATACAATGGAGGAAAGGAGCGTTTCAATGCTTTTGCTGTCATGATTGACATGGCTAAGCAATAAGCTGTCCACTAAGAGCCTTGTGATTGCTCGAGGAGAATCTACAGTCCACTCGAGCCTGGTGATGCTCAAAGGAAGTTCTACTGCTGACTGCAGTGAAGCTGTGGTTCACGTGTGCGGAAGCATATGGTGACAACTGTCTGCTCTGTACCTACAGATCAGAGAGCTATATGCTCGCTCTGAGAATCGAGGAGGATTTCCCAAACGTTTTTAGTCTGTAGGCGAAAAAAGAATTGTGGGAACCATTTCCCTAGCGCGTTGAACGTCTGAACAATTTGCGTCATGGAAAGAAAAAATCGTGGTTCATCTGAATTGTGATTGATGTTGGAAAAGTTGCTCTAATGTTTGTGTTTTGTTGTATTCTGTGCTGACATAGGTCAAAGTAGATATAACAAGGTACTGAAATAGTACTGTTTTAGGGATGTTTGTTTTTATGATTAACCATTTTGTCATGCTATGAGTGTTAACTTTTCATTTACAGGTATTTGTATTCAATCAATATAGGAATTTGATTTAGTCTAAACAGGATGTAATCAATATAGGAATTTGATTTAGTCTAAATAGGATTTCAGTTATATAAGGAGTTTAATTTCTGTTACAACAGAACAAGCCCCATGCTTGTTCGGTTCTAATTTGGTACAATATAGGTAGTTAACACGATGCTCCTGTGTCCAGGGGGGTCTATCATACAATTTAGGTAGTTAAAAAGATGCTTCTGTGTCCAGGGGGGTCTATCACGTTGAAAGGATTTGTTTAAAAAAAAAAAAAAGTTAATGGTGATAAAATGAGTTCGTTTTAGATAACTTCCTTGAATATCACAGTTCAAATCCAATCCAAAAATGAGAATTATATTCTAGTTAGTAATACAAATGTTGTTTAATTGTTAGTTAAAATAGGCCTACATTAGGATCATAAGTTAACGTCAGAAAATGTGAGTGAGTTGGTATTGGAACCTGTATACACATGCACTAAATTGACTCATCTGCCTGGGGTGGCAGGGTTCTCAGGGGTCGCCTCTGTGTGCTTGTTTATATGGGTGGAACAGACCAAAGTACTGAACATTACCAAATACTAAAATAGGATGAAGTAACCCGTAGGCTTTAGGTTATCGAGTAATATATTGCAGAAAATGTTGAACTGATGGAGTCAGTATAATGTTACTATGTTAAAGTCACATATTGATACAGATTGAAACTCACCATGAGTATTACATGTTAGCTCTTAGTTGTGTGCAACTTTCCGAATCAGGAGTCAGATGGATGGTTTCTGCAGGACCATTCATCTGTCCATTAATATTCCATGAAAGTGGCTCACTAACTAAGAAGGGGGGGAGAAGGGAATATTATTTCTTATTAAGTCGATATTGGAATCCACTTCCAAACAAATATTGATGTCTATACAGGTACAGGGATCAGCCTATCTAATGTTGGGGAACAAATTAAAAATAGTATAGTAATTAGCCTAGGAACAGTTCACTTGAATTTATTTTATCTGGGTGTGACAACAAACGGCTTCGGACTGATAGGGTCATTGTCTAACAGATTGATTTTGTTCATTTTGTTTTGAGTTTTGTGTCAACCTGACTGTGTTTTACCTTCTCATTATCCAGGGGGGAAGAGGGTAATTACCTAAGAAGGACAGTTTGGGGAATTTGAACATTTTGGGATCTTTTGAGAAAAAAGAAAAAAGTGAACATTTTTTTTGGAAAAATAATTTTGGTCATTTATAAAATATGAATTATGTCTGGGGAATATTTAATTCCCCAGAAGGGGGGTCTGATGTATATTTTGATAGCTTATGCCTCTCAAACTATGTCATAATTGTACACATAACACTTTGGCTTATAGGAGGTCACATTGAGTCCCAATGAGCAACAGCTGTGAGCCCATCCTGCCTAGGGACACTTTAAGATAGCAGTTTGTAGACGCAGTGACTTTTACCACCCAAAGAATGTTTGCAACAGAAAGACCCCTGTGGTGACTGATTGCTGACTCTGTGGTAACTTGTTGACTGAGCCTTAAGGGTCAACACACACACACACACACACACACACACACACACACACACACACACACACACACACACACACACACACACACACACACACACACACACACACACACACACAAGGTGACACCCACATGTTAGAAAATGTTTAAGACATGCAGGGAATCAGTAAGTGTAGGAGAGTGAGTGAGATTACAGCAGAGAGAGGTACAAGGGGGGACTAGGCATTATGCCTGGGACGAAGGCCTCAATATGCTGTAACGATGGAACGATGATATCTGTAACCTGTCTGTAACTGATTGCTGACCAATAAATGGAAAGAAGGATTATGTGCCTGCTTGGATCTCCATATTCATTTCAACAGCAACTTAGTAAAATCTCCACAGAACCCTGAAGAAAAGATACATCAAACGCAAACACAGTGCTGTAAAATATCATAGATGGTTGTGTTCAGACTCTGGACATGACAAAACACTGATGATTTAGGCCATGTTATCTGCTGGTGTTGATCCACTGACACTGTGAAAATTTAACAATGGTTCCAACACAGCCATCAACAGTGCCACAGGCTGATCACCTCCATGCCACGCCCCATTGATGAAATAATTTGTTCAAAAGTAGCCCAGACCAAGTAGTAACTTGGTCTGTACTTAATATACTTTTCAGATAGTCGACATTTCTCGTTTAAAAAAATAATTTTTATAGTGGTCTCGTAAAATCTAATTCACTGAGATAGGATTTTTTGATTTTCATGAGCTGTATGCCATAATCAATATTAAAACAATAAAAGGCTTGAATTATTTCAGTTGTCTAATGAATCTAAAATATATGAAAGTTTATTTATTTTTATTACATTATGGAAAATAATGAACTTTTTTAGATTATTCTAATTCGTTGGGATGGACCTGTATATAACTCTGTCCAGATAGAGGGAGGGAGCAGAAGCCAGCAACAGAGAAAACCATGTCACCCCAGGTGCGGTACTTGAGTGTTTCAGCTGCTGGAAATGTCGGAGCGGGCGATATTCCTGAGGTGAAAAAAGTAATGGAGCGAAGGAAAAGAACATGGCGGCTGCGTCCTTTGAGTTCAATGGATAAATGGTGCCTCGTTGTACTGTATTCGGTTCATCAATCTATATTATTCTATATTTTCTCTTTCTCTGGACTGTGCCCGGGCCAGTGTAATAACTGGATGGGAGGCGCACTACAAATACTGAACCTATGTACACCAAATTTGCATACCGGTATCTACAAGCTCACAGCGCATCACAACATTGCATGTGACCTTGTAGATCGGCTATTTCTTTGCCTACATTTTTGTCAAATGTTGACCTATTATGAGTATGACATACCCACAAGTGGGACGCTAGTAGTACTTTACTGTAGTTTGTTACCTGTTGAAGAGCCCATTGAGGATCATTATATTAATATGCCGCCCTAGCCCTTATAGTGTTATTATAATCGATGAATATAAGACATGACAGAAATGTGAAGTAACAACCTGCGGAAACTTTAGCAGAATGGTATGACATGATCATTGGTGGTTTTAGTTCAATATTATAATTTCCATATTAATGTTGCTTTAATCTCAAATTAGGGAACCAGAGAGGTTTCCTGACCACCATGCAATTACACATCAAACCCTACTGCGCCAACCAAACAAAGCTCGTATATCTCAAGAGAAATTCAAATAATCGGATATTCTGCCGTATTAGGAACATAATATTTAACTGCCACGCCTTCAAAGGGACGTTTCAGTTCCCATCTGTCACTGACTCCAATTTATTGTTGAATCCTGGAGGGCATTCCTCTGCTTTCGATACCCCCACTCTTGTGTGTGTGTGTGTGTGTGTGTGTGTGTGTGTGTGTGTGTGTGTGTGTGTGTGTGTGTGTGTGTGTGTGTGTGCACGCATCACAGCTAGATAACAATATAGTAACAACAGTAATTTAACATATTATAGTACGCTCTGTTCCTTTTAATCATCAATTGTTCAGATAAACAAATTAAAGACATTTACATAATATTTCCAACACAATAATAGTAACTAGCTTAAAAAGTAAAAAAGAAATTGCATGAAAAACATGTCACTGTCACTATTAGATAATAAATACCTGTATATCTTCATCTTGTGGCCTATTCTAACACAATATTCTCATGCATTAATTATCAGTAATATAATGCATAAAATGCTGACAACTGGAAGACTGTTTGTACAGTATTATATATGTTTTACTTTTCATATGTTCCATACAGTAGTATATTCCTGTAATGTATAAGCTGAGTGTGGAATATATACAAAAAATATATAAGTGTACTCAAACTTGCAAGTCTTCTTCTGGCAGTGAATTGTGCTTGACTATAGTCATTCTCTCAGCAACATCTGGCCTTGTAAAAACAAATCGATAAAACCTTTCCATTGTGATTCACTGGTGTTTAGTGTTTGGCAGTGGCATGGCCAGTACTAAAAGTCCCCTTGAACAGTATGTCTAACATGTGCCCATGGACTCAGGCAGCATGATCACCACACCATCTGTACTCAATCCACAGGAACTTAAGCAGAATCATTTATTGCACACATGATTGCTGCGTGGTATGCTTTTTTATGCAAGCACCATCTGCTCAGATGTAAATGAAGATCTGTGAAAGGGAATACTACTTCCACTGCCCTCAAAATAAAACTAAAACTAAACGGATATTCTCAGATATTCATTAATCCATGTCCTTTCACCATGTCCCTAATTTCCTTGTGTGTCCTCTTGCCCTTGTTGCTCTACAGTTACAGTATGTCCCATATTGATGCATCAGCAAAGTGCCACATGCTCACTAGGCTATAACGTATAGCCCTTAATGTAAACAAATCTCTACTTTAAGACCTTATACTGTAGTCTACAAGGTCTTAAATTAGAAGTGTCTGAGATTTGTTTAGATTAAGGGAAAACTAATGCCAATATTCATTTGGATTTGTTTGTGAGCATTTGATAAAAACTGACTATTGAAAGAAGGAAAGAACCTCAAACCCAACTACTGCTTTGGATTTTATTTAAAGGACAACTTTAGTTTTTTTTTCAACCAAGGTTCATGTTTTAGGTTGTTATTCGAGAGTAAAATAATGTGTTATTTTTATTTTATTTGCTGCTTTCTTTCGTTTTAGCGATTTTAGCTGTTTTTGACAGGGGGCGGGGGCATGGGGCTAAATATGTATCTTTTTTTTTACAAAATATTATGGCTATTTCTTTATAAATAATTTACTATAGTCCTACTAGACCCCAAGAAATTACATTGGAAAAGATGTAAAAGATCACAGGATCTACTAAATGTGAAGGTAGCCTACTGGGTGGATGCCAAACTGAGGCTAGGCTCAATATGTCAGTTTGTCACCTCCCCTTCATATTCAATATATCCTGTGATCTTTTGTGGCCAGATGTAATTTCCTGGTGTCTAGTAGGACTATAGTAAATAATAGAAAAGAAATCGCTATACAATTTTGTAAAAAAATAAGAAATACATATTTAGCCCCATGTCCGAATGCCCCCGCATAAGTTGCATGTTATATTTGTTTATGAGTTTAATTGATCGATTTACTTTAGTTTCAGTTTGACAGTTTTTATTGATTGTTTTGGGGCACTCCATGGACTTCATTCATACCCTTTACATCGCTATGCAGCCAGCGTACAATCATTTGTCAAGTGCATTTTCCATATCAACATCATCATGCTTGTATGCTTTATGGTTTGCGATTATTCTGATCATGTCTTTATTATTTTGTGTCACCAGTTTGACGTTGGTCTTTAAGTGTTGAAGTGCTTAATAAACCACCAGTAAAGAAAGCAACCTGTCTCGTGGGGAGTGACATGAACCTTGGTTGAAAAAAACTAAAGTTGTGCTTTAACATGACTCCTAATGTTCCAAGTGGATTGAATAGGGCTTGAATATACACGCATATTTTTTCTTTATTATATTAAAGGAGCATTCAGTGATTTGAGTGATTTGGAGAACCACCCAGTCCGCCCCGGTAACAAAATGTGCACATGCACGCTCTACAGTGGGGGGAAGTGCAACAGGCCAACAGCATGTGCACCCCACTCGATCATGATTGGAGGAAGGCCCCTCTCATCCTGATTGGATGAAGGCTTTGCCACCCGCCACCAAAACTGAAACTAGGGTTTTTTTTACCCCAGGGGCTCACTGGGGACAGGGAGGAACTCCTTATATGGTCAGCACACTCTATAGTAGGGAGGATTATCCAGAAAAAAAGAAAAAATAAGTGATATTTAGATTAAGTCAAATCACTGAATATACCTTTAAAGAATGCTTTAATTATGATTCAAACTTCAAAGGAGCAGTTCACACGATAATTTGATTACGGAGAAAACAACACATTGCCTTGCCGAACTTTGTTTCAGCACGTCTTGTACTGTACCTCCAAGGTTTTCTGACTTGAACACCACTGTAGAGAAGCCAATGCACTGTAAACATTGTTTGTGTGGTCACAGTGTGATCAGTCACAAACTCAAGGTGATTGTTATTTATATTGTTTTTATTTCCACAATCTGCTGCCAACATACTGTGCCATGGACAGTTTTGAAGAAAGGTAGGCTGAGTAGGAGGTACAAACCTATATCTACAGTATTTGTGCGGGACTGCAAACACAACCAGATGGAAATTCATGGACATCCAGGTGTCACAATGACCATTGAAGCACTGTATTACAAAGGGCAATACCACCTGCGTACTGGAGGTTTAATTTCAAACCTTTATTTTTTTGCCTTGGTTTTTAATTATATTGTTTATAGACCAGGTGTACGGCTGTTTTTGTATAAGGTGACAACAAAAAGACAGTTAGTTCAGGGACAAATCTTTTAATTTCATTTTCACCGTTGACTCCAAGCTTGCACCTTTTTAATACAATGATTAAGGATATAAAGTCCTATCCTTCCTAACTACAAGGACTTTGCTTAAGTACTATAGACGAATAACTATTTAAGTCCAAATTTTATTCTGACCCCTCCACGAAAAGGCCTAGTTGTCCTGACCCCTTATCCATCATTTATTGTCTCCACCAGGCCGAAGGCATGGGGAGAGAGTATGTTTTGCACTCCGTCCGTGTGTGTGTGTGTGTGTCCGTCCTTCCGTCCTTCCGTCCGTCTGTGAACAGCTAATCTCCGGCACCGTTAACCTGGTCGATGCCAAACTTTGCACACACACTCCCTGGATGCCAACGATGAACCTCTGCCCCACATTTTCCAGAACGGCCTGTTATAGCGCCACCATGAGGCAGCTTTTCACATTTTGTACCTAAAACTGCACCGATCTGCGTGAAACGTTCCATGCACACTCCCTAGAGGCCAAGGATAAACCTTTGACCTGCATTTTCCGCATCTGCCTTTTATAGCGCCACCAGGAGGCCGACTTTTGTAAAACACATTTTTTGATATTTGCACATAAAAACGACTCCAGGGTGTCTAATGAAGTACTGTCACCTCATACACATGAAAATCTGGACAAATTAGAACTACTAAACTACTAAAAATAGAACTACTCCATTACAAGTAAAAGTACGGAATTTAAAATGTACTTGAGTAAAAGTACAAAAGTATCGGTATCAAAATGTACTTAAAGTACTAAAAGTAAAAGTACTCATATAGGCGGAACCAGGGCGGGATAAGTCAGAAAGAGCCTGCTGGTTAGTCAGTCAGGGACTAATCAGAAGTCTGACACAGGGTGTCCAAACTTTCCCATCCAATGACAGACAGTCATGTGAGGTGAGCAACTCTTCCACTCATTAGTGCTGATCATGAACAGCTGTGTGGGACCAGCAGCAAGCCTCAAAACCTCTGCTGAGGGCCAGTCAGACACTCACTTCTTCCTCAGAACCTCTGCTGAGGGCCAGTCAGACACTCACTTCTTCCTCAGACAGTGGCAGCCATGTTAGGCACTTGTGTTCTTGCTGGTCTTCTCAGTCTTCTTGCCCCAGGTAAAGAGCTTTAAATTGGTTTGTTTCCAATGTGCATTTTAATACTAAATTGTTTTAGAAAGTAAAAGATGAGTGTTATTTTTTTTCCATGTGCTGCTTTCTTTCATTTTAGCAATTTTAGCTATTTTTGTGGTCGAGGCATTCAAACATGGGGCTAAATACATGTTTATTTTTACAAAAGTTTTACAGCGATTTCAGTATTATTTACTATAGTCCTACTAGACCCCAGGAAATTGTATCTGGCCACATAAGATCATGGGATCTACTAAATGTGACATTCAATAGATCATGTGATCTTTTGTGGCCAGGTGTAATTTTATGGGGTCTAGTAGGACTATAGTAAATATTAAAAAAATAAATTGCAAACATTTTGTAAAAAAGAAATATACATATTTAGCCCCAGGGCCGTTCAGTGACATACGACGAGTGCTTCCAAACTCCAGCACTTAGAAAAATAATCACCTGCACAGAATTTCTTGACAGAAAGTAGCTCATAACATGTCTACGGTGGATTTTTATGAAAAACAAGCTCGGCAGATTGAAAGAGGATAATTCAAGCTTGGACTACAGCTGCAATGTTGGTGAGGTTAACGTTGTTTAAGACAAGCAGATCGCAAACCAAATTGGATGAGTGGGGAGTCAATGGAGGGTATTGCAACTCTAGATTCATCCCATTATAAAAAAATCTAGAGTTGCAAATTGCGGCTACTAACAACCTAAAATAAGAACCTTGGTTGAAAAAACTAAAGTTGCCCTAAGCTTTAATTCTAAGAATGGGCAAAGCAGCCATAATTAAATTGCTTCTCTTCCTTCACATGTCTGGCCAAAGTTGCCAATTATAGAGTCTCTGTTCCATTCTGGTCAGAGTCAGGCCTCATTCACACATATCAAACAAATGTTTGGTCTTTTTTTTGTTTTTTTTAGGCCACCTCAATGCTGGTCAAAACATGGGACTCCCATTGGAAACGCATTGTGGTGGCCTAAAAAAAACAGACCAAACGTTTGATCGGTATTTGATATGTGTGACTGAGGCCTCAGGGTGCTGATATGGTGCATGTTTTCTCACTCCAGGTACCCTGATGGTTCTTTGAGGGGGTTCCAAATGGACCCATATGTTAATTTCGGTTTATTGGTCTATTTGTACATTTTGGGGTCCTTGGTAGTTTTTGCACCTCTGTGCTACACACTAAATTAACAGAGCCTTAAAGCTGCTACGCTATGCACTTTCCTCTTGTACCCCAGATTTGAACCCTGTTGCTTGTGCAGTAGCCGCATTGCAACCCTCCATTGACATCCCATTGATCCAAATTGCATTTCCCATCTGCTTGTGTTAAACAACGTTAACCTCACCAACATTGCAGCTGTAGGCAAAGCTTGAATGTTCCAAACTGCAAATCCACCGTAGACATGTTATCAGCTTCTTTCTGTCAAGAAATTATGTGCAGGTGATTCTTTTTCTAAGTGTTGGGTTTTGGAAAAGCTTGTCTAATAAGTAATTGGAAATTAAAACAAACCAGTGTTGTACCCTGCCCTTTGTTTGTCAAGATAAACCAGCTGAGTTGTTGTGTCTGAGGCTTAAAGGTTTTTAAATACTTTTTTGAAATGTCTACGGAAAAATGAATGGGAAATTATCTCCTGGACCGGTGCCCTCGAAGGGGGCAAATATTGGATGGCTCTAACTTAATTTGTCTTCCCCTGTTTTTTTTTTAAAAAGTCATTGGCTGTATTAAAAACTCCATATCTTGTGCCAACAGGATTCTACACGATTCCATTCAACAAGACTATGGTTGATGACATGAGTGCTGGGACCAACACGACCATGGCTCATGACATGAGTGCTGGGACCAACACGACCATGGCTCATGACATGAGTGCTGGGACCAACACGACCATGGCTCATGACATGAGTGCTGGGACCAACAAGACCATGGCTCATGACATGAGTGCTGGGACCAACAAGACCATGGCTCATGACATGAGTGCTGGGACCAACAAGACCATGGCTCATGACATGAGTGCCCTGAGCCTTGGCCTTGGCCACGGCCTCCAGGCCTTGCTGGAGGCCGTGGAGGCCTCCAGGAGTGAGACCCCAAATGGGGTCGAGAAGGCGTTCTGGATGGAGCTCTCGCATGGGGCCTGGATTGAGGCAGAGAACCTCCTTCAGGCGTCCCTGAAGGAGACGCCAGAAGACGTTGAGAAGTGAATGAAATCATGATGAGCGGCCGGCAACATCTGACTTCCTCATCACTTTATCATGATGTTCAGCAATAATCATGTCTATTGACTGCAATTAAAAGTTTTTAAACTTATCATTGTGTCCTCCTTCTTTCCCCATGTTTAACGTGAGACAATTTACTAAAATGTGGGTTCAAGCTGTAACATTTGAATATTCGAGGTTGAGTAAATCCCATCTTAAAACGTCCAGTTAACCACTTAGACCAGGGGTGGGCAACTTTGACAATGGAGAGGGCCACTATATTTCCACACTCCCTGCATATCAGTTTAGTTTATTTTGGTCATAGAATGAACATTGACTTCATTCATTTCATTTGATCATCATAACTTTGCATTTAGGATAGGCATTATGCCTATCCTATACCTAGAGACTTGTAAGGGAAGAAATTATAGATTACTGTTGTAGCAAAAATAGCTGATCTACAAGCTCAAAATGTGCTATTTTTGAATTGGAATCCTGAATAATCTTTTGCTATTTTTGAATTGGAATCCTGAATAATCTTTTGCTATTTTTGAATTGGAATCCTGACATTTTTTATTTCATTTCAAATGCATTTAGTTAACTTTATGAACTACTGGTAAATACATTGGACAAAAACAATACTAACATTTTAATACTAGTAATTAGCTGAAATCATCATATCAATGTTCGGATATTAACCTGAGGGCCACATGTGGCCCCCGGGCCGCCAGTTGCCCATGTATGACTTGTCTTGGACCCTCAATACTTAGTGAAATGGTTAGCACTATATACTTAATGCATTTGTTGTCTCCACCAGGCCGAAGGCATGGGGAGAGAGTATGTTTTGCACTCCGTCCGTGTGTGTGTGCGTCCGTCCGTCCGTCCTTCCTTCCTTCCTTCCGTCTGTTACCAGCTAATCTCCGGCACCGTTGGCCCGATCCATGCCAAACTTTGCACACACACTCCCTGAATGCCAACGACGAACCTCTGCCCCAAATATTCCTCAACGGCCTGTTATAGCGCCACCATGAGGCCGATTTAGGCAAAACACATTTCTGTAGATTACTCGTACACATTTTATCCATACATCACACAATTCGGTATACACTATCTCCATAGTCATGTGATCAACACGGATCTGCACCATTTCCCATCTTCCTTCCTGATTGGCTTCCAATTCGCTTCCAAAGCTCACATGATTGGTCCGTTTCGAACAAAATGCCACAAATCACAAACAGTGTGCAATTTCCGTGAAATTATACACGCATATTTCCACTAGGCTGAGGACGATTTTCCAAACCAGACTCATGGTGGCGCTATAACAGGGCAATTCCTGTTTTTACCTATAACTGCATCGTTCTGTGTACAACTTTGTATGCGCACTCCCTAGACGCACATTTTCCCTGCATCCCTCCACATCTGACGGTTATAGCGCCACCATGAGGCCGATTTCTGCAAAACACATTGTTTATATTAGTCGCACAGATTTCATCTCAATCGCAAATCGGTATACATGATCTCTGTAGTCATGTGATCAGGACGAGTCTGTTTGATTTCTCAGATTCTACACTGATTGGCTAAGATTGCCTTCCAAAGTCTTCAGGAGTGGCCCGTTTTGTACAAAATGCAGCACATGTCCTGCTCATCCAGAATTCTATCCTCAGAGATGCTATGAGTGATCTGACTCTGCATTTCCTCAACATAATGAAGAAAATTGTTGCAAAAAACAAACAAACATGTTTATATTTACTCCTAAACATTTTGCCAAACATCACACACACTCCTATCCTCCTGGTGGAGACCTGTGCCCAGAAGGGCACTTTTTCTAGTTACATTATGGATTAGTGTGGACTTAAACTGTTATTCGTCTATAGTGGCTTAATTATGTATTAGTGACTTACATACTGGAGGAACGTATGTCTGCTAAAGAGGAAGTATCTGCTTGTGTTGCCCTATCTTTCAATCTGCCACATCTGCTACACCAACTGACGGGTTAATGAGGGGCAAGTATGCCGTGTCCTATTTCCTGCAATCAGCTCACTCACACATTTTGACAGGAGGCAATTATGGACAAAAAATACTGAGGAGGCAGCAAGATCAGTTTGACACACATGCACACAAATGAGACATGTCTATTCCGAGCTGTATGAAGAATAAAGCCGGAATTACACTTTGACAATGTATAAAATGAAGCATAAAGAGCTGTCCTCTACACTTAACATAATAGAATAATGATGTAATAAGCATCCACACCGATGAACGGATGGATGATGTGTTGAATGTGATGTGTTAAACATGATGCCTGTAAATTCAACTTGATTATGTTGATTGGCATCGATCTGAAAGTGATCAAGATATTGTCCACCACTAATTTTAGTTGTGGTGTGGACCCCCATCAACTTGAGTTACTTAAATCGCTCTAACTCGGGTTGATGGTGGATGGCGCTAAAAAGAAAAGAACAAGCCCTAAATGACAGTCATATTTCACCAGCTGCGCACACACACACACACACACACACACACACACACACACTCACACTCACACTCACACTGAACTCTGCCTGCTGTCTGTGTAGAAGTAGTCTCGTGTAGCCAGACATCTATTCCACAATCTCCGAATGCTACAGTATATAGAGTCTGGATGTACAGCTCCCGAAATCCGATTAAGGAAGCTGACATTTCCGTTCACGAAATTATTTAAAAATATCTTTAGAGCTTTTATTTCCTTTTCTGCTATGCAACAAGCTATATATGCTTAGATGATTTATATATTTATATTAGGATAAATTTGCGCGACTGTAAAGACGAAACGGAAGTGGCGAGGAGCGGAGGAGGCTCCACTTCCGCTTTATAGTTAACTGACTGTATGATGAAAGCGTTTGGAAATTGCGAGAGGCAACAGTCTGGTAACGCAAGACTAGTGTAGAAGGGACAGCCGACACAGGGGTCGTCTGGTAGATCACCGGTTCTCCCCCGCCCAGTGATATTACCATCTGAGTAGCCATCAGCTGAATGCTTTTTGAAAATGCTTCAGTACTGAAGCTTCTGTGAATTCTACACGTGTAGATTTTTGTTAAATACATTTGCAAATACAGAAATGTCAGACAACTGCTGTGAAACGCTGACACTGTTTTTATCATCAAGACCGCAGCAGTGTAAAGGCGCACACGGAAGTGCACAAATGATGGCTCTTCATCACGCCACAGCATTGCGTGATCTCTGTGTAACATGGCATACGATTGCCTGTTATGCCCCTGACTTGGGTATGAGGTCGGGGTCATGAAGACATTCCGCTGGCATGTCTCCATCTCACTGAGTGATGGAGCGACAGGGCAGTCATAAATGATGCTGATGTACCATACATCACACTAGCACCTCATGAAACTTTTTCCCCTGAGGCTAAATTGGCTTGACTGTGATGTAAAAGGGCAGAGTAGAAAGGCCTACACTCAGCATGCTACCACCATACGGTCATCAATTTAATACACGTCGGGAGCAAAAAGTCCATCTTAATGTCCTGTTGGTGGGAGGTGTTAGTATATGACAGATTAAGATTTTACATAGAGATCTTGTGGATGTCGAAATTACAGTAGCTTATTCCATAGAATCTTGAATTGTGAAACATTTAATATGATTCAATGAGTGTCAATTATACAAAAAAGTTATAATCTAAACAGGGACTTTGCCTGGAAAATTCTGGGCCCCCTAAC
Organism: Electrona antarctica; assembly: GCF_951216825.1. Classification (NCBI taxonomy): domain Eukaryota; kingdom Metazoa; phylum Chordata; class Actinopteri; order Myctophiformes; family Myctophidae; genus Electrona; species Electrona antarctica. The sequence goes on from NC_136797.1 coordinate 30,944,718, forward strand.
ACCTGTGCTCCTGTGCTCACTAACAATAGTAGATATAGTAGTTTCAAAGTGACATAAAAAAATTAGGGTTGCACCGATAAAAAGTATGCATACTTTATTTTTGAGTACACTATGAGTACTCCCCACTAATGAATAGCATTAACACGCCTCAAAGTTATTCTGCTAAATCATTACTTATAGTCCGGCAGCCGGGCTTGTGGGGTGGGAAATTTGGTATATACAGTAGTCTTTTTTTATTGGCCTAAAATATTGTCTATATACATGAATCCAAGTTTTGCACAAAAACACCCCTCGGGCTAAAAATGGCCATAGCCGTCATGACAAATGTGATGAGATCAGCACAAATGTGGTGAGGTCAGCACATTTGGGCAAGTGGCTATGGCTGTTTTTAGCCCAAAGAATGTGTTTTTTGTGCTAAACTAATGCTTGGAATGGATTCAGAATCATGAAAACCCCCTAGTTTGACATGTCACATGCTACTTAAAGCAAAAGGAAAGTTTTATATTTTTGCCTTACATAAGATGTTAATGGTAGGGTCACAAAAAATAGAAAATAATTGCTCAATACCGACAACCGGTCAGCAAGTGGATTCATGAATGTATAGACAATATTTTAGGCCAATAAAAACTATATAGCCTACCAAATTTCCCGCTTTAAACAAAAGAAGCGTGTCGGCTGCCGGACTTTTTGCAGTTGTTTAACCAAATATCCAAATGTCCGTCCCTTTGGGTTATGGGATCTAGACAGCTTATACGTGTCCCTCCGGGTTATATGCGAATGTCATAGTTTAGAAATATGCTACCGTCCCTTATTCCCTTTGGGTTATTAAATAATGTTGCTTGTAAACACAGCATTTGGCTAGTTGTTTTTACTGGTGGGAAAATGCTTCAGTTTTTTACTCAAAATTCGCTGACATTTTGGCCACAAAGAAATAGCCGTAGGCACACATTCAAGAAAAAGAAAGTAGGTAAATGTTTGGATGGGGATTCTTACCATCGGCGAGCTTCACAGATGCCAAATCTGAGTATTGTAGCTTGGAGTCTCTGGTGTGTTCCTGGGCCCCAGCCCAGCTCTGGGCCCCGGAAGCACCCATCCCCCCTTTTTGGTGCCCCTGTCTAAACCTAATCACAAAACTCCTTTCTGGAGGGCTTGCCACAAAGGACAGTGTACACTTTCGGATAAAGGGCTTAACAAAGGAACAAAAAGGGACAGGACTAATATAGAGATGCCTGTTCTCTGTCAAGAGTAAGATGGAGACCTGCAAAGTGCCTCCTAATCTGTCCCTGCACCCTGGACAATCAATCATGATTGACAGTGTGTGTGTTCAGTGCTAACAGCACAAACATCCAATCTGTTGACATCCTAGCTGGCATTTTCATTTCCCACAGTGAAATGTCTAAAGAGACAAAAGCATCGGATTACAGGTAGGCTATGCTAGCACTTTAAATTCAGCTTGGCCAGATGCTGCTCTCTGGTGATTCAGCCCCATTAACATCGAAGATACTCATGATTTGCATACATTGTCAGTACTTTGAAAACATCTCACAAGTTGCACGGCAGTGTGCTGCTCTTTGGGCCAAAGGGTCTCACATCTCCCTGCTGTTGAAGATTTGCACACTGGCAATTACGTTTGCTAATTGAAGGCCATATGCTTCAATTAAGTTAGCCTGTGGAGATTACATTTTTGGTTTTGTTTTGTTATGCTTTTAGTAGGTCTGGACGATGTATTGACATTTTATCGATAACATGACTAGATATAGTCATGTTATCGATATATAACATATAATATTATCCTATATTGAGCCTTAGTCTTTCAATATATAGTAAATAATGTCGGAACTTTTTGGTGCTATCCCTTTTGGACTAAGTGTTTGACTGTACTCTGTTGCTGTTTTTACATTTCTGTCTAATTATTCAATCAATCAATATCTATCAATCAATCAGTAGAAGGCAGTAAAGAACTATCGTAGAATTTCATGAACGTTATATTATATTTCTAGTTTGCTTTAGTTGTTTTGGGGGTATTTGTCACTGTGCAAGTGAGTCCTCTGCATTTTCCCATCCTAACTATTAGGAGCACTGGTAAAGTGCCCCAACCGCAGGGAACAGTTAGGGGTTAAGTGTCTTGCTCGGGGACACTTCGACACACAGATTGGGCAGGCAGGGGTGTTGAACCGGTGACCTTCTGATTAACAGACGGCCTCTCTACCCACTCATCTACGACAGCCTCCCACTCGGCTATGGCCTCCTGATTAGATTACACATTGAGTAATGACTATCTATGACCAGTGTGACATTTACTTTTTGTCTGAAAATGCATTGAACTTGATAGATATCAATACCGATATTGCAATATAGGTTTTCAGTACGGTTTGCATTACACCTGTTATACAGTAACTGTGATTATGGGTGCAAATGCAGACTTATTTTAGTTTGAACTTAGTTTGAAGTTACAATGGGTTTGTATAGGGAGGGGGCGTGGCAGCTAAAATTAATATCAAATATCTAAATACTGAATCGAGCGACTTAAAAACTCTCTGGGGTGTTCACATAAGCCTGAGTAGACAATGGAATGACTACGTTTTTTTAAAAAGTGAAATATCCCTTTAAAGAAGGAATAAGATGTGCACATCCCCACAGTTTATGAATACAGTGCTGGACCCCAAAAACGATCAAATGAAAATGGAAATATTTCAACCTCCAGGCTTTCTCAAGTTACATGGGCATGATGGGCATGGCCTTGAAACCCTTAAATAGGTGAGAATCAAATGGGTGGAGTCACTCAATCAGTTAATAAACCAATAGGTAGGCTGTATGGTTCCACTCCAGAACAGGAAATATTACATCAATTAAGGGGCCATACACTCACAAACAATAGGTTAAAATACAACAATACACAAACATATATACAATCCATATTAGATACCAGTAAGACGCCTGAGGGCGAGGTCGCGTGCACACATCCGCCTCGTTGGCGGCAGGTGCTGGGCGTGCGCTGGCGCTTTGGCATGGGGGTCATAACCATAATCACTTTTGTGACGACGGCTATGGCCGTTTTTAGCCCAAGGAGTGTTTTTTGTGCAAAACTAATGCTTCAGAATCATGAAAACCCCCTAGTTTGACACATCACATGCTACTTGAAGCATAATGACATTTTGCCTTATATAGGATGTTAATGGTATATGGTCACATATAGACCCCTATAAAACAAATTGCTCAATACTGACTGTAGTGGCTAATTTACACCAACAATAAAACTTAAAAGCCACTAAGGGCACCAGGTAGCGAATCGTACTCAGAGGTAGAAATGAGACCATTGTCAGACAGGCAGCGAAGTTTAGTGGTGTTTATTTTTAGCTTTTTGGTCCAGACAGCAAAAGATGGAAAATGTTCAGGTTCATCCCTAACCTACTGGTAAAAAACCATATGCCTTCCTGGTGCTCTGCTGACTAACTGTGTGTGCTCATTAATTAAGTAACCTCAGCTGTGCCCCAAAACTGCCCATCACCTTCAAAATAAAAGCATATAGCTGCAACACAAATAGACTGAAATAATAAGTGTAAACAAACCAAGCAAAACAAACAAATAATAAATGCATTAAATTATATAGAAAGCATAGCAAAAATACTTAATAGCTCCCACATTCCGGCCCCTAATTGCGAGAATCACAATTACAATATTTAAACATGTAAGGGAGCTATTTTTCTATCCATGTGCGTGTCTTGTGTCCTTCTCTGTAGCCACTGAAAGATAAACAGAGCGAAGAGTAGACAAGAGAGAGAGAGAAAGCAGATAGAAAGGTTGTCCATTGTCTTATTCTGTGGCCTCCACCAGCAGGCAGATCTTCATTACAGGTCTCTCCAGAACGCTGGCTTTGGTTTGGATGCACACAGAGCAGATTGATTTTATGGAGTCGGATTTGGTGCTCAAACACTCGACCCATCTTCCAGGAGCTGAAGCGTCGGCAATGATAATAACTCCTGGGAGGAAGTTTCTTCTTGGAGGTGCCCATCTCTGTCTGTCTTGCATCACAAGTAAGTATTCAGCTGTCCAGATCCAAAACAGTTCTGCGATATACTGTACTTCATGCTTCCATTTCCTTTTGATATACAAGTCACTCTTTTCAAATAGTCCTGGGGGAAAGTTGGGGTTTCCTTTCAGCAGGAGAATGTGGTTTGGGGTGAGGGCCTCAAGGCCATGGGGGTCGTCAGATGCTTTTGTGGGGGTTCTGTACAACATGTGGTTCTTCCCAGCGTGTCCTAGTTGTTGATGGATGTGATGTAAAATGAGCTGGGAAAGATGCAAGTCTTTGAAATGAATATGGCGCTTTGTTTCTGATGCTAATGCAGACTTTTGCAAACTACCTCCCTCTCTGAGGATGTCCTCCTCCAGTATGGGGTCTAATATGTACAGTGGACTGTTCTTGGAGATGATATTTGAACCATGTTTGAGGGAGGCAATTTCATTTTTGAACCTGTGTTTCTGTGCAAAATGAATGCTTGCCTTCTCTGCTTCATCACAATCTTCTGGAGTGAGATGTTTTCCAGACAATGTGCATTTGAAGCGGTGATGATTCTGTTCAATACTTTTGACTCCAGCATCATTGTCACTTTTGGTGGCTTTAAGTTCCTTTCTCTTTTGACTCAGAAGCCTTTTAAGTTCAAAGAATCGGGCGACAGACATTTTAATCTTCCAAGATGAGAAGCAAGAGGAGTCCTTAACGATGGCTGCTGCTTCTCTTTTGACCTCTGGGTCATCGATGGGAATAACTGACTCCATTTCCAGCGTAGGCCACTCGTTTTCAAGCAAATCTGGGCCTTTCCTCTTCGGGCCTTGAAGTTGCTGCTTGATGCTCTGCAATTCACTTGGCAAGACCGGATCTTCTTTTCTGAAAGGTAAGTCAACGTAATGTTCATTTTTCATTTCTGTTCTCATCGTGAATTGAGTGTCCTCTCTGGGCATTTCCAATTGCCCCTCTGATGTCTTTTCATTCAAAGCATGGTTGTGTTGTTTAATGAGATTTCCTTCCAGATGTTCAACAGATATGTGATTTGTTGTGACCACAGAGCAGCCAGTTTTAACTCTGCTCTTAGTTCCACTCCTGAGTGGTCCATTGATGACCCAGCCGACTCTTGTTCTGACTGCGTATGGTCCTTCATTTTGGCTGTTGATCAGCTCCCATGGTTCCATCACTTTTGCTGCATTAGTTCCGATGAGCATATCCACATCTGCATCCAAGTCATGCAGCTTTATGTTCCTCAAGTAGTGCCATTTGTCCACTTCATCCTGTCGTGGAATGTTCACTCGTGACACTGGCATAGCCTTTTGGGTTAAAACATTTGGCAGTTCAATAAAATCATTCATGTCCATGCCTGATACTTCCAAGTGAGACAACACACTGGTACTCACAATTTTCTTTTGCCCCATTGTTCGCAATAGAATACTGGCTGGCTTGCCACTTAGCCCCAGTCTCTTTGCAAGGTTCTGAGTGCAAAAGGTACCGGAACTCCCCGGATCCAAAAATGCATATGTCTGCACAACTCTGTCACTCATTTTGCTTTTCACTTTAACTGCCACAATTGAAAATACAGCATTGTCCTCGTCTCCGGCCCCTATATGGCCACATGTCTGAGACTCATGAGATGCATCACTCCCAGGTTCATGAGCTTCATTATGCTCAATGTGAAGAACTGACGGATGCCTTTTCTGACACACGCCGCAATACAATCTACTCATACAAAATGTGCTTGTGTGTCCCACTTTCAGGCATCCAAAACAAATCCCATGCTCCTTTATGAAATCTATTTTGTCTTTTTGTGTCTTGGACTCAAACTGTGAGCATTCGTCAAGTGAGTGACTGGTTTGTTGGCAGAATAAACAGAATTTTATGTGACCTTTGTTTCCCTCTTTCACTGCAGTGACACTGGTGGCAAAGGTGCCCTGATTCCTCTGCCTTGGTTGACTGACAGTGGGGGGTGACCTGTTGTAGCTGGTATTTTTTGGATCCTGAATATTTCCAAACAGTGGGTCAGAGACAATTCTAACTTCCTTTTCAACAAAGTTCACAAGGTCAATAAAAAGTGCTCTGCAACCACGTTGCTCCTGTAAATCACATGCAACATTCCTCCATTTCTCCCTCATCTTATAAGGAAGCTTCATGACAATATTTCTGAGGTTTGATGGCACGTCCAACTCATTCATGTGCATGATTTGCTGTGTTAAATTTGAGCATTCCCTCAAGAAAAGAGAAAAGGATTGCAGTGCTTTGACATCTTCTCCTTTAACCAGAGGCCAGTTATCAATTCTGTCCATATAAGCAGAAGCAATTTTGTATTCATTTCCAAAATGTTCAGAAAGCAAGGATTTGGCCCTTTGGTAGCCTTGAACAGAGGGTAGGTGCTGACAACTTTTCACCAGGTCTCTTGGTTGCCCCCTGGTGTACTGTTCTAAAAAGTGTAAACAATCACTTTCATTGTCAGTTTTGACCTCAACACAATTTTCAAAGGATCTGATGAAGGAATGGTAATGAAGGGGATCACCATCAAAAACGGGTATTTCTCTCACTGGTAGGGAAGACGCTAAATTTTGCTTTACCAACATATTAGTGATTTCAGTTTGGCGTTGCATAATGTTCACAATGTCATTTTGGGTGCTATTGTTAGATGTCATGTTCGAGGTGGATACCTGTCCTGTTTGTGGAGCATTGTGAACCATTTGTGTTATCGGTGCTCGAGTGTTATTGTTTGGTGGTCTGAGGTTTGTCTGCAATGTTGCCCTTTGTGTGGTTTCCATAAACCTGATGGTCTGTGATGTTGTCTTTGGCCTTACAGTGACAGCCTGGGCCTCAGGGTGAGATACACTTTGCATGTCATTTTTGTCATTTCCCTGTGGGACATATTGCTTAGCTTGAGGGTTGAGGTTGCTTGTCATCCGATTTTGAGCCTTGTTTCTTTCCAGGTATGAGTTCATTCCATCTGATCTTTTGGAGCTGCATTTTGAGCTGGTTTCCAACACATTGAGTTTGGCATTAGTTGCAGCTAGCTCACTCTCCAGAGCCAACTGTTCCTTTTCCTTTCTTATTTTCTCTGTTTCCTTCCTTAATTCCTCCTCCTTTGCTTCCAACTCATGTTTCCTTTTTAATGCATTAATGCGCTCCACAAGTGCTGCTTTGTCAGCCTCCACCATTAGCCTGGCGGATGCAGTAGAGGAGGTCTTAGATACATTAGAGTGTGTTTTTTCCCTTGGACATGAAATGTTGGAGGCACTGTCTTCTGGATTGATATCGTCAATAATAGTACTTTGTATAGTTTGAGTCTCAAGATCATCATTGTCATTTATTGCAACACCAGTTTCATGTATTTCAGACTCATTTTCAACATCATTTGTATTTGATACCACATGAGGGTGCCCTGCAGCAAACACAGTCACTGTCTCATTTGTCACATCTGGATCCATTTTTCTGAATGTGATTCACACAAGCAATGTGTAATTAATTTACATCAGAGATTTAAGAATGAAAGACTCACACGTCCAACAAACTCCCAATATGCATCAACGTGTAGCAGGACAATAATTCAGTCACTCCAATGAGCTTGCCTCTTTCCAATAAGGCTGACAGTTATTCTTCACATACCAATGTTGTTGCTGCGTAGTTTTGTGCGAGTGTGATGTCCATTTGGGCCGCTTGGTCCTCTGATCGTATCTTTAACAGCTTGATCCAAACTTCAAAGTGCCGGCATGGCTGGTGGCTCCATTGCTTGATTTGTTTGAAAGTGCAAGTGCGTCGATCCACTCCAACTCCAAACATCCAACAGTGCAAAAAAATCCAAAACAACAATAAAAGTTTCCGCTTCAAATAAGGGAGGGTTTTTTACTTTATGTAGTGGCTAATTTACACCAACAATAAAACTTAAAAAAGCCACTAAGGGCACCAGGTAGCGAATCGTACTCAGAGGTAGAAATGAGACCATTGTCAGACAGGCAGCGAAGTTTAGTGGTGTTTATTTTTAGCTTTTTGGTCCAGACAGCAAAAGATGGAAAATGTTCAGGTTCATCCCTAACCTACTGGTAAAAAACCATATGCCTTCCTGGTGCTCTGCTGACTAACTGTGTGTGCTCATTAATTAAGTAACCTCAGCTGTGCCCCAAAACTGCCCATCACTTTCAAAATAAAAGCATATAGCTGCAACACAAATAGACTGAAATAATAAGTGTAAACAAACCAAGCAAAACAAACAAATAATAAATGCATTAAATTATATAGAAAGCATAGCAAAAATACTTAATAGCTCCCACACTGACAGTCGGTCAGCAAGTGGATTCATGAATGTATGTATACAGACAATATTTTAGGCCAAAAAAAAATATATATATATATACCAAAAAATCCCACCCCGCACCCCAGGCTGCCGGACTAGTAGCGCACACCCTCTTGTGTAATATGAATAATATTGCTTAATTAAGTTATTATGAACCTGCAGTATCTTGTGAGTGCGTGAACTGTAGACAGGAAACTGTCCAAATGGTTTAATATTAACTAATCAGTTGTGTAGGATGGTAGATTTAAAAGCACCCATCATTATGCACTATGGTATCAAGGATGGAGACTTGATGTATTTAAGAATGCTTGTGCATACTCAGTAATTGCCGAATAAAATCAAGTTATGGACTACATAAAACACCATATCAAATAATGTCTTTACCTTCAGATGTAAGGTTTCCTTGCAAAACCATAAGAGTATGCCTGCCCTACATTACAATTACAACACGTTCCCTTTAGCCCAAGTGCTGCTAATTAGCCTGCAGTGCTCTTGATGAGACCAACTACAGGTTGCTTAGAAGCTATTGGCTTACTATAGTGGGAGCAGAAAGGTATAGCTAAATAGGTGGAAGTGGCACTTAATCTATACTGTTGTCAAGTACATGCGAAGGAGGGTCTAATTGCGCTGGGCATCCTGTTCCATAGCCGGATCAGAGCCAGTTAGTAATTCAGCCCCATCGTGATTAATCAACAGCTGTTAGCATTAAAGACCTTGGGCAAATCTGTGGGGCTCTCTGCCACAAAGTTCCACCGCCTTGTGTAGGAAACTTTTAATTATAGAGGAAAGGTCTGCATGTCATTACATCTATCTCATGTGTGACCCAAACATTGGGTCTGGACCTATTTGCGGGACCATATTTATTTGTAGGTAATTTCTGTCCCTTTTTTGTTTCCCTTTTTTGAGTGGTGCAAACCACTCCAACAACTGGCTTTGTACCCGTGTACCCGTGTTCGTACCAAAAAAATGAGCATGGTTGCTATGGTTAGTGTGTGACGTCACTGACAGCTGATCAGACTATATAAGACCTTGCAGCACTCAGTTCACACGGGTGTGATTTTTATTTTAAAAAGAGAGAAAAAAAATGAGCTTGTAGATAGACTATTTTCACAAATTTGGGTCCCGGGGAGACTCAAGATGTAACAGATTTACTCAAGCCTGTATTTGTAGAATAATGTACAAATTCCTGAAATCAAGACAGGATCTAGTCTGAAAAGACAGAATGCTGTCCTACCACTTCATACACGTGGGCCGAAACTAACCCACACAACGCGGCTTGTAGATCGTCTATTGGCTACACCATCGTACAGTGAAGTAGGTTTTGCGGCAAATCGGACAGGCCATGTCACACGGAGGAAACCAAGAAGTCACATACGTATACGTAGATGCATTTTCAAGATCTCTGTCCCCCTGCCAACTTTCAAGATGTGTGTCTGATTGGAGCGAAGGTACAAGACCGGATGACTGCCTCTTCTTTTAGGACACTCTGCAGGCTAGAATAAAAATATATTTTTTTCCAATCTGACAGTTCATTCAATTTTTAAAGCATAGAAACCTCATGGTGAAGGATTTTGACTTGAGGGTTTAGCAGAAAGTTATATTTTACTTATATTATATTACGACGTTACGCTGAATGTGGAACTTTCTCTCACATAGTCAGAGGTTTTCCAATAACGGTGTATAGACTGCGGTTATGCCACAAGAATTCAAGTCATAGACATCAAAATCCAGAACTAATTGATTTACTTATGGGTTAGAAAGGTCATAACTTTGACTTTTCTAGCCTAGAACTGAACCATCTCTCTTTGATCAAGTCTCGTGAAAACTCCCTTCCATTCTTGACTTATTTTGTCAAACATGTATAGGCTTAGTGAGTTTAGTGAATCTATTTATAAGCCAGTGTTTCTGAAACATTGGGGCATGACCCGTAGACAGGAATGCTGGATGTCAGTGGGAGTATAATGAGAGCAGTGAAAAAGAGAAACTAGAATGGTTTGGAAAAATGTGTTGTGATGAGCTGTGGCCAAACAAAACAAACTTTACTGTCAAGCATGAATGTATACAAACACAGTATACCAACTCAATCTGAACCTGTAACCTTTTGTGTTATTCTATTGCATTGTATATTGCAGATTGCCCTCTGCATTGATCAGCAGCTTTTTCTCACGGTTCAAATAATAGATATGCATACATTAATTATTGCATAATTTAAGAGGTCAACATTAGTGTTGTTTTGCCAGCTGCTTGCAAAGCGGCTGGACAACATGTTGATCTACCTCTAATAGCGCACTTAGTAGTAACCTAGTCATGATTGGCTGCCTCCTAAGCCAATGGGAGATTTTTCCCCATCTGAATGACCCATACTCTGAACACCGCAACGTGAAGCCGTATTGGCTATACTCTGAACGCTGCAACATGAAGCTGTGAGCTGAGGTAGAGGATATATTCTTTTCATAAATCAATGCTATTGAACACCCTACATGTCTGTGTTGGTTAAAAAAATATTGAACCAATGAAAAGTAGTCAAACATGCTTATGACAACCTCTTAACTCCATTGGACCCTCAAACTGTCAAAGCAGCTAACTCCACCACCTCTACCCCTCTCATGCAAGTCATAATACTAACTTTGATGAGGCAGTATTGCTTTGTTTTAAAAATATAAGGTTTTCTTCATTTCCTGAAAAATGTATATTTTTCATTTCCTGAAAAATGTACATTTTGGAGTTAGGTGGTTTCTGCCCGACAGCAGAGATATCATACAGTACATACTGTATAGGCTATAGCTATATGTTTTTTTTTCCTTCTTCCCACAACTAGCTGGATGGCTGCCTGCCCATTGTTGAATCAGGCGAGTGCTTGAGTTGTCTGTTTTCTACAGTACTAGAGCTGGCCCAAGTGCAATTTTGATTTGCTTCAGAAACTCTCAAAAACACCTTTTCCAAAATAAGAATGCCATAGGCGTCTTTAATGCTCGCGTATTAATGCTCATCTGCCAGTGAGACAGTTGCTCTGCCGCGAGCTCAGAATAAACTCGGCAAACTTGGATTTAGCTCTTTGTGCACATTCTTTTCCATCTTACATTCAGTGTGATCAACAACATTTGGAGGTACAATTCGCCAGTTCAGACTTAATTTGCGACTTTTGACATTGCAGGCCACATATGGCACAACCCTGGGTCCTTTGTTTACTTGCTCGTCTGTGTTGGAGAACAAAGAGTGGGAAGCACGCCGGGGCTCCGCAGAAACCGACAGAGAAACAACAACCGTCCTCTGCCCAGCATTATGCTAGCAAATAGACCTTGGGAAATAAGCGAGACGGCACACATGTAATAAATACCAACAGGACATTGCAGAGTACTGCTGTATTCTGCTGTATTCTGAGTAATGGGTGGAGCCCGACTGTGCCGTCACTCAAGTTGAGGGGAGAGGGGAAGTGTGATTAACTCTAAATGGGGTTTGCATTTTAAGTCACTGTCCCTAAGTTCCAGTGCCACCGCTAGGCATACGCACAGTGTGCACTGTGCACAGTGTGCACTGTGCACAGTGTGCACTGTGCACAGTGTGCACTGTGCACAGTGTGCACTGTGCGTAGGGCAACGCGCCGAGGGGGACAACAAAATGCGGCAAGCTGATCCTCCATAATTATTTTCTCCGAGGCTCCGCCGCTTAATAACGAGCGCTCGTGCGTGCGTCCTCGAGTTGCATGCGTGCCCATGTGGATCTGCTCAGAGCTAAAGCGGCCCCTCCTCCCCGCCCGGTCTGGCAATTACTTTTTAAGGTTTTTCAATCTGTAAAGTTTTTGTTTAATAAAAATCCACAGTAGACATGTTATGAGCTACTTCCTGTCAAGAGATTCCTTGCAGATTATTATTTTCTAAGTATCAGAGTATGGAAGCGCTCGTTATGAGTAAAGCAACCTCCTGCTGCACTATGTGCACATTCAAAACAGGTGGTACGCAGGTCCGTTGAGTGATATTCAACGAGCGCTTCCAAACTCCAACACAAAATCAGGAAGTAGCTCATAAAATGTCTACGGTGGATTTTTATTAAACAAAAACTTTACAGATTGAAAGAGGATCATTCAAGCTTTCCCTACAGCTGCAATGTTGGTGATTTGGACGTTGTTTAATATAATTAGGACTTTTCTGTTTGGATGAATGGGCCGTCTATGGGAAGTAGCACCTATAGGTAGCACCTTGCTGGCAAGATGGCTGCGGTCTGAATATGCATGGCCAATAGGATAGCAAACTACTTCTCTATCAGTGTTAGTCTTATCTTAGTGTACATGTTTAGAGTGGATATCAAAACTAAATAAGCAAGTAATCAGGCCTGCCATTTAAAAAAAAAAAAAGGCCTCGCCAAAGGGCGAGGTTGCATGCACGCACCCGCCTGGGTGACGGCAGACTGCTTGGTGAGCGCTGCTGCTTTGGCATGGGGGGGTCAGATCAACATATGGAATGAATTCTGCACTGGCCACATATGGAGCAATCTATATGTTGGAGATCAACATATAGATTGTCAGAACAGGTCAGCTCCAGATATGGAGATCTAAGGGTTTGAGGTCAGATGTAGAGTTGCTGGTCGGCTCCATATATGCAGATCTAGGTGATGGTCTACTCCATGTATGGTTATCCAGGGTTAGATATGGTCAGTGTCGTGATCTTCATATATGGAGATGGCCATATGGTGGCGTGACGTGTCACGAGGCATGATGTCACGAGGCGTGTCCATATATGGAGGTGGGATGTCATGATGCGTGGCCATATGGAGGCGTGGAGTGACAGGTTTTCATCGTAAATGGTCAACTATTGAATTATAAGACGTTTTTGTTACTTTATCTATTCATAATATCTACAGCAGATAGATAGTCAGACAGACAGACAGATATAGCAGGCAGGCAGGCAGACAGATATACAACTAAGCAAGCATGTAATCAGGCATGCCAAATAAAAGTTTGGGCTTACTTTAGTTTTTCTGTTTAAATGACAGATCACAGGAACATTTTCCAGCATTAATCACTGGAAGAGCAGAGATGTATTGGACTAGGGCACATCTAGAGAAAGCCATCTCTAAAAGACTGTCAGGGCCCGGCCAGTTGTGATGTGCACCGCATGAGCATACTGCGACTTCTCAAACAACTACTCACCATGACAACATGAATCCTGCTGCCAGGATTAACGTGATTATTAGACATTTAAAAGAAAAATATGTTTTGGGGTTTCACAGCATGAGAAACGGGAGGTGTGGCTACTGAATGTGAGCATGGTAATTTGTGTCTTGACCAATGCATGAGGAATTGTCAGCTCTGCGTAATGCCCCATGATAAGCTGCATTTAGCTCTCAGTTTCCGCTCAACAATCTGGAACCGACACAAAGACTGACCAAGCAAACGGTGCTTTATATGGTCACAGCTAATAAAATCAACATGTTAACCCTGGGCTGGGCAACAGAGGACACATACGGTCTTGTTATTTTTTATTTTTTTATCCTCGATTATCTCTTACAAAGTTACAACATTGCAGGTAGTGAATGTCTTGTAATTAGAGCCTCATCAACAGTGTGGGCAATTACTAATACAGGATAAAGTACTAGTTGGTAGACATTTTTCTTGCATGCATTTCATTTATTTGACTTTTTTAGCATCAAATACACATTCAGTTTCACAAGAAAAAGAAAAAACTTGTGTTCTCAAAAGGAAAAGCCAGTATCAATCTGCTCATCCTCATCCCTGGGCCTTCACGCACGCGATGCTATTTTTGCTACTGTATTTCAAAAAAGAAAACAAACAAACACAATTATTTTATTAAAACGTATTTACTTTTTTATCTATCAGTTCAATTAACTGTTGCACCCAATCTCTCTATGGTGCTGCGGTGCATAATATCCTGGAGTGCATGCCAACTAAACCTTCTTCAGTCTTGTGGAGGAAAAAGAGCTGCCTTGCCAATATTGATGACGGTGAACATGTGAACCAGCCAGTCCAGCCAAGGTCCTTACTGATGTGAACCCAGAGATGCTACTGTATGTGGAATGACTAATGCAGGTGGAATGACATATGCAGGTGCATATGTCAGTTATTTTATTTATACTGTAATATTTAGAATGTTAAAGCTTGTGCGGAAAATAATTTCACACAATCTTTTACAAACTGACAGTGACTGTTACTGTAGATCAGGGGTTTTCAACCTTTTTATACCAAGTACCACCACAGAAAATATCTGGCACTCCAAGTACCACCATAATAACTGCTACAGGAGCGTAGACCTGCCCCATCTACGCAATCTATTATTAACACAGGAAGAAAATTGTTTTTTTGTTGTTCCATTCCTAAGCCAATTTTGCTGCTGCTCTGACACACAACTGATAATAGTTGTAATGGGATTAATCAGTTCTCTAATCTTCTATTAATGGCTAGTTGTGCTGTCATGCTCATTTCAGAAGTAAATGCACTTTATTCTTTGAATTATTATTTTTTTTTTTCCATTCCTAAGCCAATTTTACTGCTGCTGTGACGCACAACTGTTTTTTTTTAACGTTCTGTTTATTAGATTTTTTAACAAGTGGCCTTGTGGTTAGAGTGTCCGCCCTGAGACTGGGAGGTCGGGGTTCGATCCCCGGCCGGGTCATACCAAAGACTCTAAAAATGGGACCCAGTGCCTCGCTGCTTGACACTCGGCATCAAGGGTTGGATTGGGGGTAAATCCCTGTGACATACTAGCGTCATGTCCAGGGGGTGTACTTGTACATCAAGCTGCCTCACGCTACAGAAACAGGAGATAGGCTCCTGCCCTATGGGCCTCATGGCTCGGCAAGGCTTACTTTTTTTACTTACTTATAACTATTAGCATGGCTGAACCCTGAACAGTGATTGTGGCACATTTGGTTTGGATTGGACCAATGGTGTGCCTGTGGCCCCTGGAGGACCTTCAGGCCCGTATTAACAATGGAACTTAGTGGAGCTTAAGCTCTAGGGCCCGCAGCTTGCAGGGCCCTGTGCGAGACTAATTCAAATCGTATTCATAGTCACCAATTTCAATGTAATGCAACACAGGAACCCCAGCTAGTGTTTTTGGTCGTCCCAACACATTCTTAACCATAATAAAAATAAAATACAATTTACAAAATAAAAATAGCAGATACAGCGTCGGGGAGTGGCAATAGTGCTGGCGGTGCGCTGAACGCACGCACGTTTATTCACTGTGCGCACAAACCCAAAACACGAATCACATGCATGGGCATTTGATTTGGTGTAGCGCCAGGGCCCTCTGAGGGGTTGATTCGGCACTGGGGACCTTGACGTGGCCCCTGGTGTGACTATTGTCATGGCAGACTCCTGAACATTGTTTGTGCCAACTTTGGTGAGGATTAGAGCAATGGTGCGCCTGTGGCCGGTTTCTGATGGGGCCCCCGTCAGCCGCACGTGGTGCCTGGTGTGGCTATTCTGAAGACAGACCCCAGAACAGTATTTGTGCCAATAAGTAATGTGGATCAGAGCACCGTTGCGTCTCGCAAGTCTGCATGTGACATCCGGTCTAGGCAATTTTATTTTAGGATACTCCTTATCGGTGGTGGAAAAAGTACACATTTTTTTAAGTAAAAGTATCAATACTGAAATGAAATGAAAAAGTAAAAGTCCGGAATTCAAAATTGACTTGAGAAAGTACAAAAGTATTTGTATCAAAATGTACTTATGTAACAAAAGTAGAAAGTACTGACTATGCAGAATGTCCATTTCCAGTTGTTATAAAAAGTATTTTGAAAATTGCAGATCTAGAAGCTCACACTGTGAGCTTGTAGATCGGCTATTTTCAAATGGCCAAAATGTATAGGGCTGAAGTGGTTAATGTATGTTTTGTAATAATAATCCAAATCTACAATGTAACTAGTGACTAAAGCTGTCAAATAAATGTAGTGGAGTAAAAGTACAATACTTGGATCCTAGATGTAGAAGTAAAAGTATTGGTAATTGGAAATACTCAAGTAAAGTACAAATACCTCAAAATTGTACTTAAGTACAGTACTTAAAGTAAATATACTTAGTTACATACTTTACACCATGTAGGTATATTGGACATATTTGATTTCACTAGTTTTAGTGTTATTTGATTTCACCCACTCTTAAATGTATATTTGTGTGATGCATGCCATAAAGTTGATTCTGAAGCATCACTATTTCATCAAGTGCTCAAAGTTCCAGACATATTTATATTTGTTTCAACACATACCGATACGCTTGCAGTGGACCAATGGCCCAATGCTGAACACATACCGATACGCTTGCAGTGGACCAATGGCCCAATGCTGAACATACCGATACGCTTGCAGTGGACCAATGGCCCAATGCTGAACATACCGATACACTTGCAGTGGACCAATGGCCCAATGCTGAACATACCGATACACTTGCAGTGGACCAATGGCCTCAACACATACCGATACGCTTGCAGTGGACCAATGGCCTCAACACATACCGATACGCTTGCAGTGGACCAATGTCCCAATGCTGAACATATACCGATACGCTTGCAGTGGACCAATGGCCCAATGCTGAACAAATAAATACATTTACAGTATAATCATGAAAACAACCCTATCACTCACTCTCTCTCCAAACACTGCAAGCCGATGTTTAGGGAACCCGGAATTGCACTGCATAGTGTGCTTGGCATTAAAAACACAAGTATTAACGAAACAAATGAATAATGTGTGCGCAGACGTGCACATGCTTGTATGTGTGGTTGTGTCCCATGTGAGCATAGACAGACAATATTTCAGTAATACTACAGTACAAAACATGCCTGTGGACATTCTTTCTTCAGCCTGTTAATGTGATGCACACTAGGTGGACTTGCCTATGTTTATTTAATGTACTTGCAATGCCTATTCATTCTGAACAGTAAACATGTGCCAGTCCACATCTTTTGTCTTCTAGGACATATAATCACACAATAAATACAGCAAATGACACATTGTATGAAAGCATTATTCCAGTAAAAGGTATGACCTAATAGCAAACACTGTTTTAACCAAGCCTTGCAAACCTTTTTTGGAATTGCATTAAAACTACAAAACAATATATAAAACAATACATAAATAAAATTATCCAAAACTTTCAAAACATTTAATAAAAAATAGCCAGTTTACAATCTCACTACCTTAGCTTGTACACAGTGTTTCAATGCAACACTGTTGTACGTTTAAGTATAAACTAGAGCACAAACTTTGTCATATATCATTCTGTCGCAACTTTACCTCTATAGCATTATTTTCAACATCATTAACCTTTGTAGATATTTTCCATGCAACTTTGCACAAATCTTAAGACACATCAAGTGGGATCATGTGGCTGTGATGTGATTTTGTTTTGTTTCTTTCGTCTCAGTTACATCAGTGTGAGCCCTCACAGTTTCCTGTGAGTGAGGAATGTGTTTTTCAGGGCATACGTGTTCCTTTTTTAAGTCTTCTGTTATTGAGTTACTGTATACCCTAAGGAGGAACAACCATTTCCAGTGATGTAACTCAAAGACTAAGATTAAACCTGTTGCTTGGCAACTGATTACTTTAAAATAATTGTGTATTCATTCCACTTCATTACTGCAGGGTGTCAAAATTCATGATAAACTTTATTTGAGACACAATGGGTCCATATTATAAACAGATGTCTATAAGTAAAAAGCTATGAACATCAAGAAACAATTCATTTGTTCATTGTATATTTCCCTACGCACCTGTACGTGCCGTGCATGCATGCAGCTAATCTCACAAATCATGGACCGATTTTCTTCAAAACACACTTTTAGCTACTACTTTTACAGAGTCTGTCCACAACTCGGTGCACATGACCTCTGGAGTTATATGTAATAAATGTATAATTCAGACTTTGCATTATTCCGTTCCGATGCATCTGGGAAGTTGGAACCCATTAATTGCGGAATCTGTATTATTTTTATACCTACACCTAGTTTTACACATTGTTTTCATTTTCGAGGCGGACAGCTTTCTGTAGTAGATTCAGAAATTAATATGCATGTTCGACTCCACCCCTCCCCCAGAACCACACCTACATTTCAGGTTTGTTTTTGTTTGTCAATTCTGAGCAAAAAAAAGAGGGGGGGGGGGGTGTCCTGACTCCTGAACCTTTAGGATGTGGGCACCACATCCTTTTTGTGTAAAACTTCTGTCTCCTCCCCTTTCTTAGTCCACTTTATTCAACCAATCAAGCAGCAGGAGAGAGTAATGTTGTGCATTGGCTTTACTGACTGGGTTTAGGTGGGCTTAGAGAGTTGCTATAGCAATGATGTGATGGTCAAGACAAACAAATGTATTTGTTACATTGGAATTTTATAGGGTAACCACACATTATAGATCCACCTAAGTAACTAACGAACCACACATTACAGCCAAACAAAGGTCATCAGTGTCAGGTACCTCAATAAGAGCTATCAATATATTGAATGTGAACCTACAGTAAAAGGATTTACTGTAAGTGCTTCAAATCATTTCTACTCTGAGAAGAAAGGAGCGCTTTTGATACCTTGACCTTGTTAGGCCCTGTTTCCATTAAGCACCTTTTAGAGCAGAAATAAAAACACTGAACTGAATAGATATTTGAAACGGATTACTTTAGCATATGAATCGGTTGCGGAAAAGACAAAAAGAAAAACCTTGCTAAGTGCGTGCAACCATGCATACTACCTACATGAACCCTAGCAATTTGAGTGATTCTTTCCTCTAGCGCCACCCTATGGCCAAAGTAGTGATTTGATGCACTGATCGGTTGACACATTTAATGTCGTCGTTACAATGCCAATAAAGATCTATCTATCCATCTATCTGGCCATATCAACTTTGCATGCATCCGGCGCCAGGGCCCACAAGTTCAAAACTTTTAATCCATATCTGATTTTAGGGAGTTCAAAAACAAAAATCTGGATTGATTGGACTCTGATACCTGTATTTGATCAGATCTGGAAATCCAATCCAAGCTGTAATCTGGATCAAATCTTCAAAATGGGTAGTTCAAAAACGTAGGATTGGAATTTGGAAGGAATCAGTTTGATTGAAAAATAAATCAGGATTACCTTATATCCTACTAGGGTGCTGGTTTTGCAGTGGATTACCAAAGCAAAACACACTTTACAATTAATTTAATCATATGTTTCAATATAAATAAGGTGGTAAAGGTTGTAAATTGAAATAATACATAATTTCTACACTGTTTATGGTTGATAAGATTTTCATTTATTTTTGCATCTTGCAAACCTCTTGATGTAGAACAATGTCTTCAACCAAATAAAGGTTT
Organism: Electrona antarctica; assembly: GCF_951216825.1. Classification (NCBI taxonomy): domain Eukaryota; kingdom Metazoa; phylum Chordata; class Actinopteri; order Myctophiformes; family Myctophidae; genus Electrona; species Electrona antarctica. The sequence continues at coordinate 30,964,338 of NC_136797.1, forward strand.
AGTGATCATAACATTATCACCAAAATCATTAAAAAAATAAATCCTTAATAAATGGCTCTAACATGCTGTACTGTCCGACTCCTTTACTTTGCTATTCATATCCACTAGATAGTAGGATTAAAACACTGATATTCTGAATCTGGATAAAGGTGATACTATCCTGATTTTTGAGTGGTGCAAACCACTCCAACAACCAGCTTTGTCTGTATCTATGTATGTGTCTATGTATGTGTGTACCTGTACGTGGCCCCACGTACATGTGAGCATGGTTGCTATGGTTAGTGTGTGACGTCACTGACTAGTTGCACCACTCAGTTCACACGGGGACAAAATCTGGCTGGATTGTCTGAACCTGGATCACAAAATATAGGATTTCAATATCCGATAGGGATTAAAAGTTTTGAACTTGTGGATGAACCCTATTGATCTTGACCAAGTCTTGGCCAGATTTTAGTTTGAGTTCAGCCCTTCCTCTCCGTTACAGTCGCAAAGGGCTTTACAGGCCCTCATGAAACTTGCTGAATGCTGAGCATCATGAAACATGTTGAGCCTGTAGTCCCTAAAGGATTACATCTAAATCTAACCATGACCTCCCATGACACTCAGGTAAAAAAAGAAAATACATAGTTTTCACAAAATATATCACTTCCTGTATAGGCAGATTACAGAAAGAACCTTTCTGATATTGGTGACATTGGCATTTCCTCTAGTGCCACCCATAGGCCTGAATTCCCACTTTAACAGCACTGGTATTTTGTTGTATTCCACTTAAAAATGATTGCTGTCGTTTACATTACCTTTTAATCTATCAGTGAATATGCAATATAATCTTCAGAGTGCGGGGCTCTAAGGATGGCAATGTCGGTTGATTTAGATCACTCTGTGCCTGTTGGATGTAAGGACTAAGGAGCAACACAGCTGCTAGGGGCATACGGCATAGTCTCATTTATTTTTTAAATCTGGAGAAGACATCCCTTGATTCCCTGTGAGACCGTATTATCTAGTGAGAGGCTAGACGACTTTTAGACTTTTAGCTTTGTTCTTCATTCCTTGGTTGTACTCAAGTCATTAGAGGAGGATAGGAAAATGGAACGGGAATAGACAGAGTGTTGTAGGTGAGGGTGGGTGTCTGTGGTCTGCCTTTATCTGGCCCATTTTACAGTAATACAGTATATTAAGGTTTTTTGTCCCCTCTTTAAGCAAAAGCATGTGCTCTCATTTGTGTTTTCTAGTGCAGGGGTTCTCAACCCCTTTTTTTTTGTGCAACTGAATGGCTTACATATAATACACATACATACACCTTCCCTAATGATTATATCCGGTTTCAGTATTTATTTATGGTGTATTGTCTCTATTATTAAGGTTATTGTAGCGGTCAATTTATATTGGGTCGGGAGGGTCGGGGCGAGGGTCCCGAGACAGTGCCAAAGCATCTCCGGGGGTCCCCGGCCAAAAACGTTGAGAACCCCTGTTCTAGTGGACCTAACTCCACTTTAGCAATTTATCCATGTCTCAAAGCCAATTCTATTTTCAATCATGCTGCATTCACTTCTGAGCTTCTGTGAATACCGACCTAGACAGTCTAGTGTTACACTATTGTTCATCAGGGCTAGACCAAATAGTTCTGGAATGCTAGCTCTACGAAGAGGAGTTATTAAATCAAGTGTACTGGTTACTTTAGTAACTGAGGTCACACTTTTTCATAGGTTTTCTATAATGTTTACAATTACTATGTCCCTCAGCTATGGACATTTTTTCACAGATCATGAAAGTGCAACCGCTAAGCTGCTTTGCCTGTTAAATGTCTGTCCTTTCAGACCAATCTAATGATTTACTTTCAGAGACAGGAGTTGAAATTAGGGCAGTTATGTGAGTAGCATGATGCCCTGTTAAATGTTTAACCTCTGGCCATCAACACCCCAAGTGCAGAATCATAGAAAGGTCACTTCCTAGTATTATGATCTTCCGCACGCTGTAATTTGGCAAATGGAGATGGCTTAATGTGCAGTTGAAAGTGATATAATTGATGGGTTGACAAAGAGTTGACACAATGATTAATTGAATGTGCAAGCCATTCCCCTAATTATGTTATCAAAGATTCCGTCAACCATCAGGTAGCAGATTCGAAGTTGAAGTTTACATTTTCAAATGATATCAATTGTGTGGAACGTATTGAAACTATCATCTGTTACATCCATGCTTGCATTTTCTCACTGAAACAAAATGTAATAAGCGTGATGAGAACTTTGCACACTAGTAGTACCATTGCCATTATTGACTACTGTGCAGACAGCTCCTGACTCATCTCAATTTGGCCTCTGCGGCCAAATTGAGATGAGAGGAGTTGTCAAATTCATCATAATGATCAATCACTGATCTATCATTCATCTCAGGGTTTAAAATTAATTCAGCTTTTTCAGTTTGTAATTAAATCAATGATGCGATAATAATCCATTTCTAATGGATCTTGGCCTGGAAGAGAGGTCATCAGGTGTGGTCCCCAACCTTCATAGAGTGTTTTGTAGTGTTTTGTAGCAGCTTGGAGTGAACAATTCACTCTCACTGTACTGACTGTATTCTGGCTTATTCTCTCAGGGCGAAATAGCTTAGCAGTGATTGGCATGGACAGATAATGATCTGTCATTTGTGTGATTAACAAACTTTAACTAACATCACCTTATTCACCCCTCTGGCTTGGCCCACACACCCCTGTCCCCCAGCACACAACCCACTGCCCTACACCCCAAGAATCAAAGCATGCTGGGACGTACAGAACTGGTGTTAATGACTGTCAGTACTCCGGCTATTCACATACATAGATTTGCGAGATAGCTGGCAGACCAAGTTCTCTCTCACCTGCTACAAGGTCTATGAAATTCATAGACCTTGTAGCAGGATGCAGGCACAGGGACACATAGACCTGCTTGATTGCCTTCTCAGGAAGAAGTGTCCTTTTTATGTCTACATGATCTCATTTACATTTCTCCTGCCGAGCTGACTGTCAGTTACTCCCTTCCCTGTCATTGTGTTGGTGGGGTTATTTTTTCTGAAATTATATAAGCTGTAACATTGTCTCTGTCCAGCAGAAACCGCCATATTTCATAAAATAAATCAACCAATGATTTACGATGAAACATGTAAGCTTTTATTTTTTGGAATATTTTGAAGTATTTTATTTTTCTATTATGACCAAACAGAGATCTGTCTGTGGGTTTATAAATGTCTAGCAAGAAAGAAAGTATAACCAGAACTACAAGAACTGTTGTTCTGACATGTATAAGACAATAACGTACATGGGGAGGGGGCATTAGCCGCCAAGTTAATTCAGCAAATTAACTGTGCGAATAAAGTCCATCTGACCTAACTGTGGTTAGCGATCCAATTAAATGTGTTTATGACTACCTTAGCTTGATTGTCATTTTTAAATATTACACAGTATACAGTTATACACTAAAATTATTGCAACCATGCCACAATACCAGCTGTGTTGAGCCTCCTGCCTGTATGCTGACTCATGCATGCACTACTAATGAGTTTGATCACGACTCTGAAGCACTTCCACTAGATGACGCTTAGCTGTGGCATAACTGACGGATCCTTTACTATCTTTATTCTAGCCTGTCTGCGGGACTGTCAAGAAGTTTCTGATCCACTGACAAGTGAGGCCAGGCACGACGAGCTGGGAGAGATTGGTTTGTAGGGGCTCAGGTATGATGGGACTGCATGAATATATACTGTAGAGCTCAAGTCCACAAAGAATCCTTGTATAGCTTCCTTGCAGTCAAGTTGTTGATGGATGAAGTGCAGGCGGCAGGTCCACATTTGCCTGCGAGAGACCAGGAGGGGAAATGCTGCCACTTGTGAAAGCGTATTTATATAAAGTTACCGCTATGTCATTACAGCGTGGCCTGGAAAGGGCCAGCCATCTAGAACATCGTTTGTCTGTATGATCGTCCATCGCAAGGAAAGTAGACCAATCACAGCAAACGTTCATTCACAGCTCAACTTATTCTGCAGTCTACTACACCAATCGCAGTTTCCACAAAAGACGGCAGGGTAGGTAAGGTGACTGATTTAAGCAGTCACACCTGGCCTGATTCAAACTGATTAGACTGGAAGCCAAGTGTGACTGCACAGCTGTTGTGTATCGAGCTAATCACAGCTCATAAGGGCACAGTCAGACTGCTGAAGGGGGTGAGTGCCTAATGCATGTTGGTGTCAAACCTTCAACACGGACCGGTCCTGCAAACTTTAGATGCCAATCTTAGCCAATCGGGATGGAATATGAAAAATTTAAATATGGAACCAAATATACGGAAGTAGATCGTACTGCTGTAACGTTGTGTGCTCAGTGAGCAACTTAATTGAAATTAATAGGTGCGGGCGGGGCCGCCCTCTCTCCAGATGTACAGTATGACTGCTTATAAGATCCCATGGATGGCGTCAGTGTTTACACTGGCTGCGCAGAAAGGTTCCAAAGGCAGTCAGCACACACTAACCTGACTCCGCCAGATGGAAGCGGTATTGATTCACAAGTTCACAACACAGCCTCCATCTGGGTTCGCTGACACAGTAGTGATCGACCGCGGTTCGGACCAATCAACGGCAGCTACGGGCGGGATCTGCCAATCACCTGCCAAGTAGTTTGAAATAAAAGGGCCCGCCTTCTTCAGCGATTGGGCTACAGAGATTCCAGATGGAAGTTAGTACGTTGTGAAACAAATGTGAAGCAAACTTCTTCCATCTTGCAGTCAGGTTAAGCGAGCACTGCTTTGCTTGTGTATTGTTTCTCTGTTCTAACTCAATACCTTGTGGAAACTTTGCTTGGACTCAATGATGAACTGTTTGTAATGTAGGTGGTCTCACTGTGACCTCACTAGATGCATGTGTCCCTCAAAGTCTTCACTATTCTATGATAGACTTGTAGGTACTTGTCGGCCACCGGCCTACTTGGGAACGATGCAACTTGGGAACCTAATAATACCCATTGTCAACTTCTCATAGCACCCATTTTAACTATCTGTGTCCCTTTTGTGCCCATACTGTACTGTATATGGAGATATCTGTAGTATGCAATACCTGTCGTCATAGCAACCATTTTAACTGTCTGTCTGTGTCCCACATGGAGATCTCTGTATCTGTCTGTCTGTGTGTGAAGAGTGCAAACTGACTGTGAAAAGTGGACTGGTTAAGTAATCAATTGGCAGGTGTACTGGGGTTGCCACGCGTGTACGCGTGTGTCGAATTTGACGTCGGTGGGGCAAACTGTTCTCGAGTTACGTGCATTACAACCGTACACACGCACGCGCATACGCACGCACGCATGCAGACAGAGACGGATGGATGGATGGATGTCTTGCACAGCTCTACCACTCTACGCAGACCAAAAGTACCCGACAATGCCAGAGACATGTATAGGTTTGGGACTGGATCCAGTGCGTTCGGATGGTTTCATATTATTTTACCGCAAGCGTCTGTTTTATCACTGTGTTTAATATCTGAGATGACCCCTACTCATGGCTGATCAGGAGTGAAACGCATGAGGTGCTGTGTAACTCGTGTGAAGCAATGCAATGCAGCAACTTACCCCATTCTCCCCTAACTGGCATCTACTGTAGCAGTAGCAATTAAAATTATTAGGTTTGTCATGTCCATATACTACTGTAATACCAACCTGCCGGAGTTAATTAGTTCTGTATCCAGGAACAATTCGGATCCTAGAACAAATTTCACAAATCTATTAGGATGCAAGTCTGTCTTTTTTGTCGGAACAAAGGTCCATTATAGGGTTTGGGTCAGTCATGTTGGACTCGGGAAGAGCTCTATTCCCGTCTGGACAGACATACTGTAAATGTAAACTGCAACTGTTTGGCACTTGGCAGAGGAATACAATACAGTATTTCTAGTTTTGTATTATTTGTAATACAAAACTAGTGTGCAGTCTCATTGCATTATTCTCACTCACAATGATCAAACATAACAATGTCATGTCATAGCCTACACCAGGATATTGCCACCAGATCATCCAAATCATTGGCCTTCCCCTTAAATCATTATTAGAGGGGATACACCTCAAATAAACTGCTGATAGACAAACCAATATCTGACCACTCTCACACATCTCTCCTTTTTACAGCTACTAACCTCTATATAGTTTGTATACCTGCTATTTTCACTTTTTTATGAGAATCTTTTGAAGCATTTAAAAAAAAGAATTAGTAAACGTAAAAAGCTAAACTTCTTTACTTGTGACCTCTAAGGGTCCATGAGCCAGAATGAGTCAACCCTATGTTTGGGAAACATTGTTCTGGTAGATGTGACCGATCAAGAGGCTTACAGTATACTCAATTACAGTATCTGCCTTTAAAAACGGCTATTTCCTCTCTGCTATACAAATATAAACACATTTTAGACAAACAATCATGCACTTTGTGCTGTTGCTTCCCTCTTATGCTTTTTAACATTATTATCTGTATACTTACAGATAATAAAGATAAAAAACAAGTTTGAAAGCAAATACTGCTGTACTAAAATGCTTCCTTAATAAGCCAAAGAAGTAAACAACAATCTTTTCTACCAGGGGAAAAGTATGATGGCTATTACAGTATCTACTGTAATTAGGCTTTAGACACCAGAAAGAAAATAAACATTAGCTTTAGTGTCAAATGTGAGCATGAATTCTTTATTTCAAATTGCTTTTAAAGAAATGCAATTTCAAATAAACAACAAATGCACTTAAACGCTTATAGAGGGTATGCGCATGCATATAGTGAATGGGGAAATCAAGTGGCAAATCGAGTGGCAAAGTGACTTGCCAAAGTGAGTTTAATGTCGTTTAACATCGTTTATTGCAATCAGAATCAGAATTTTCTGTTTGGATGTATCGGCTGTCAATGCCAGAATAGTATTTTTTTGCCACTCAGTTGGTGTTCCCGCATAACTTCCGGGTATGATGATGATGGCACGCGCATACCCGCTATTACATATGAATATGAATAGTGTCAAATCCACCTATTACAGATCATCAATTTAGCTGGCATCATCAAACTCAGTCAATGGTGTTCAAGCTTATTTCAAGTGTGAGTGTAAAACATGTTTGAATGTGGCTATACAGTAAGTCAGTAGTAACGGTCCATTGCTATTGAATATTGATTGACCAACTACTTTATTAACACATTGAAAAGTACAAATTAACAAGCTATGCTTAAAGGATAACACAAAAAGCCCCAGGTGCTTGTTTCCATGCTGGGCCTGCTGGTCAGCACTATGCCACCTTGTCACACGTCATAGCAAGCACATGTCACATTGACAGCAACTACCCTGTCAGTAACAATGTCAGAGTACTCTCACAATTCTCTCTCTCTCTCTCATATAATTGTTTATGTAAATAACTGAAGTGCTGGTGGGTTATTATTTTGTCCTCGTGATGATAGCACCATAATTGACTTAGCAAACTGCTGGACTCTTGAGGGGGGAACAGAAAGATTTAAAGATATTATCTATAATTGATGTTGATTTTATTGTACTTCTAGGGAATTCCAAGCAGACACACTGCGTCATTTGGAGTGTGGCCATAATGTACAGTAGAATGTCAAAGAAGCAAGCAGACTAATGGAAAACTACAGTGATCCAAGTCTGTAACTTCCACCAGGTTAACACCATATAATATAATTTTACAGTGGTGTTGTTGCCTCAGTAATATTAACCACTTACAGTACACTGGTTCCCCATTGCAATGCTACAGTGTATGAGCTTGTAGATCAACTATTTTGCTATTTGTCATGCAAATGGTGTTGAAGTGGTTAAGAGCACCTTGCACTGATTTGTAAAAATGAGTGCCCACTATGAGAGCATCTACCTGAAGCCTATTCATCAATTCGCCACAGTGTGAAGTCATCACAGTTACACACTCAGGTTTGTGTGTACAAGGGGGTTATAGCCAAGCCCCCAGAACGGCTGGGCAGCATTGAAGCCAGTGACAGTAGTGGTCAAAACCAGCCTGGAACTGCAGGCAGCCTGGAACTGCAGGCAGGCTGGGCCCAGGTTAAATTTATGAATGAATTTGTGACGTAGGGATACCACAAGAACAGTGTGAGGGGTACTATCATTAGGAGCCCAACCAATCATATCAACGAGGGGTACTACCCGGAAGACTTTCAGTTTGCCGGGTCCTTCCGGTATCTTCCGCTCTCTAGATATATTATAACTCTATGGCTGTAGCTAGCTAATCATACGCTGACCCTTCTACTTCATTGACACTTGATAAGACATCACATTGAAAAGGGACCGTTAATACAATCTCTTTTCATCTATTAACATAAATTGGAATAACAAAAAAACTGCAGGTTAAGCAAATGTTAAAAAGCTTACATTTGAGATGAAGCCGAAATTGTTTTAACTGAGCATTGACAATGCTTTATCAAACATAGAAGAAAACGGTGATTCCAGGTACAAAATTATGGATGCTTCATTTTTAGCATAGTGATGGTTGGTGACCTTCATGCACCAAAGAATGACCCAATGGCCTTTTCCTCTAGTTCCACCTTTAGACAAAAAAGCTCCTCTGCATGATGAAACGTATCTCAAACTCTAATGGACATACTTACCGGCGAGCCCATGACCTTTTCTCTAGCATCACCCTCAGGCCCAAATGGGACACAGCTGAATCTAATGGGCAGATTGCAGGATTAACCCTACTGAATTTGGTGACCCTGTGATCTTTCTAGCATGACTTTAGGCCAAAATGTCCAGTTGGCTGTCCAGCAGGGAGAAGCATGGCCTCTCGTCTTAATACCCAAATGAATAGTAGATTCTGCTTGTTTTTAACATGATCTTTTTGGTTATTTGTTGGGCATAATTTAAAAACTCTGCTTCGATATACAGTTGTATAGAACATTTCATGGCAATTAGCCATCAAAATGAATGGTTAATTTTGTGACAGGCCATGTCCATTTTCAAGTTCACTGGTTGATGGTGGCCATGCTGTCTATTTTTGAGGGGCGCTAGCCCCTCCTATGCCCAGCTTTCCGGGTTTGCGTGAACACAAACATTGTCTGATTGGCTGATCACCCCATTTCAATGTTTACAATTTGAAGCAATAGTTTTTTCGGTCCTATGGACATTGGACATGACTCGCACTCCACTAATAATGTATTGTACAGCAAACATCCAGAGATATAAAATGCAGTCTGTGCGCTGCTTGTATCTGTTTCAAAGCACAGGAAGTTAGAGAGATCCCACTTGTGCTTGTGCTTTTGACCTTCCTCGAGGACAGTAGAATGGTGTGCGTGCGTGCACGTGTCCACACATGCATGCTTATGTGTGTTCAACAAGATCAGCACTCTTGTAGGAGCAGTGGTGCAGGTGCACATTGTTTTTTGAGCTGTGAAATTCTAGTAGTTTTGCCTTCTCATCTTCCCTACCTTCCTAAAATATCTTGTGAGGGTCGATTAACCATTTGTATGGATAGGCTGTTAAATATATATGAACTCAGAAACTGCATATTTTACACCAGATTAGCCTCAAGGCCAAATTGTGTAATCCACAATTACTTTCATTGTAATTAGTGTAGTTCAATTGTAATCAGCATATGAATCTCTTGTGCATTTTGCCATCTGATACCATGTTTTGTTCTCAGGAGTAACGGCTATGCTGCAATTATGACTAATGCATTGACAGGCATGGCCTTAAGCTTTGCTCTGTACTCTTTGATTTAGGTTGTTTTATTTGTTTGTTTTATTTTTGCGTTGCGTTGTGTTTCATGTAAATCAAATTATTCGGTCCACATTGTGCTGTCATTGTTTGAATAAAACATGTAGATGAATTGCTACCAGATTGTGGATGATGCATGGCAAACCAATCCCCATGCATTGGGGATGCATCGGGTATAAATGGTGAATTCATGTATTTTGTAAGTTTGGGTCCCGGGAAACACAACATTTCTCTTTTTGGTCTCGAGCCGAAAAGCTTTGGGAACCCTGCCCTGGTTTATGTGAAGAAGAAAGGGAAGTCCGCACAATAACAGCTTCTGCTCCAAAGCGTTTTTATTCTTTTAAAACCTTAGAGTATATATGAATAGAGACGGCACCCGAGTTCTCCTCCCATCCACTTGCATTAAGTTGCTCAAAAGCGCATGAGGCGATTTCACTGTGCATTCTGGGTAGGAACAGAGTGCATTCTGGGATGGATTGGGCCCAAACACATGAACGCGCTGCCGCTGACTATCATTGCAGGCATTCAGCGTTCACGTGTCATCGTGAACGTGCACAATGATAGTCAACGGACCAGCGCGTTCATGTGTTTGGGCCCACGCTGCAATATCAAATTCGGCCACTATGTCCATTTCGACTCAGGGTTTCATCCGGGTGCCGTCTCTATTCATATATATTCTAAGTTTAAAACACAGACAAATGGCCATGACTGGCCTGCATCAGGTGACCAGTCACTGTATCGACCTTTTGTCCAGGACCAGCGAGGGACTGGATGTGCGCAACCCTCTTGTTTTAAACTAACCCCTGGTTTATGGGCATAATCCGATACTTCTGCAGTACTTTCTGTGCAGTCCCTCCCACACATGCAGAACACAACCAATTGTAGATATTGTAGTGAGTTGTGTTCATGCTGCGAAGCCTTGAGGAGGTAGATTGCCCTACTGGGCTACCAAACTCCTAATCATCTCTGTCTTTATTTATGCACTCATTTGGCACTGATACATCGATCCCAGCTGTTGCTCGCGCATACCGTTTAGTCGAATAAGAATCTCCCGCTTAATAAAGGATGAAAAAAAGCGATTGATCTAGCATGAGCAGCTGGTGAAACCGCCGGTCCCTGTCAGCACATTTGCTTTATCTTCTTGCCGCAAAAATGCTTTATGAATGTGTGCCGACATGTGGGGTCATAGCAAGTCCCTATTGTTGTTGCTAATGGAAATGTACTCCAAGAAATTTATTCTGGCTAAGTTGCCATGCAAAAGTCACACAAATTAAAATTAAAAAATTAAATGTTATTCGGTTTAGCTGTGTGATTAACACAAGGACCTAGCAGGGGGCAAAAAAGTGCACCCACTTGTCTGATGATTACTGGCCTGCAAAGGCAAATGTTGGCTGCAATTAAAATACAAATCACACACAAAGGGTACAAAAAATACAAATCACACACAAAGGGTAAAATGATAGTAATTTCCCGAGAAGGGCTATTTTAGAATCCCAAATCAATTAATTTGTAAATATGTATAGTATGTTTAAGGTTTTTGGAAATGGCAACTCAATATTGTGAGTGGTTTCCATTGCAACTTGTCACGTTGCAAATCATTGGTGTGTGGACTAGGCTTAGGGCTGTCACGATTATGACATTTTATACTTAACTTGACGATTAATAGTGATTAACCATTGAACATTGGAACATAAACATGGGTTTGTTAAAAGCACAGGGAGCACATGTTTGACCATAGTACATTATTTATTAAATATTATTTAATAGTTCCACACGAAAAAGCATATAGATCTGCTATCTCCACAATCTTTGAAAATGTATGGATGTTAGTCTAATGTATGAACATTAGTCAAGATGTAAACTAAGATGATTATGCAAAAATAATTGCTGTTATCTCAAACAATTGTGATTAGGCAATTATATAATAATCTTACATTATTTACATATACTTGCGTCATGTATGCTGAACATCAACGGTATATGACAATGGGTCAGGATGCACACCACATGACAGCAGAAACCCAAGCAACCCTCAGGGCAGTCACTTCAGCACCACGGACAGCAGCCTCCATCAAGACTTCCGAATGGCACCTGCTTCGAATGTTATCAACCGATAATCACCAGTAGGTTACTTATCAAGATGATAACCCTTATCGACCTACTGCATGCGATTAGATAAGGTGGCCGGTTAAAGGAGCATTCAGTGATTTGGGTGATTTGGAAAAAAAACCCGGTCCACCCGGTAACAAGATGTGCACATGCACACGCTCTACAGTGGGGGAAGTACAACAGACCAACAGCACGTGCACCAATGCCCGCCCCACTCGATCATGATTGGAGGAAGGCCCCTCTCATCCTGATTGGATGAAGGCTTTGCCACCCAAAGCCCAAACCGAAACTAGGGTTTTTTGACCCCAGGGGCTCACTGGGGACAGGGAGGAACTCCTTATATGGTCAGCACACTTTATAGTAGGGAGGATTATCCAAAAAATAAGACAAAATAAGTGATATTTGAATTAAGTGAAATCACTGAATATACCTTTAAGACTCATATGAGGTTAGGGGACTTACATGGCCGGTTAAGACTGATATGAGGTTAAGGGACTTACATGGCCGGTTAAGACTGATATGAGGTTAGGGGACTTACATGGCCGGTTAAGACTGATAAGAGGTTAGGGGACTTAGATGGCCGGTTAAGAATGAGGTTAGGGTTAGAGCTATAGGGTTAGATATAGTCGGACAACGCAACCCATTGGTCGCGTTGTCCATGTCGGACGTCTCCACATTTCCTAATCGCAGCCAGTAGGCTCCCAGTATGCATGCAGTAGGTTGATAAAATCGCCTTGATAAGTAACCTACTGGTGATTATCGGTTTAAAACAAACGGTGCCAACACAAACATTAAACGCCATTAACAATAAAGAGACAATATGACGTAAATGTTCCCTTCGTTGTCAATGCGTTTACAAAACAAACGTTGAACTAAAGACAAACATTAAACCTGTGTATAGGAGGGCTCAAAAACGTGATCGGGACATCCCTATAGTTAACTTGGGTAATAAACTTCCTGAATCAGAAAATCCATCTTTGGGCCAGGACCCTTTCTGTGCCAAAAACAAAGCAATTCCTGCAGTAAAGCATTTTCTTCCTGATGGATCAAGGCAGCCATATTGGCAGTAGTAGGGTCAAGTGATACCAGTGCTGCTAATTAAGGTTGTGTTCCATTCAGGTCAAACAGAGTCACATATAATGCTGCTAGCCTATTGTGCATGTTGGCCATAGAGCTATAATATCGATGTTGGCTCACTGGAATGGCTGTGCTACGCTAAATGGAATGGAACCTTAATTAGTATCATTTGTAACACCTGTAAAGGAAGTTTCATTACACTACTATTTCATTTCACAAAATGAGTTGATTTTCCATGCCTCGCTTTTAGTGCTTGGACGACCCAGCACAGAATCAGCAAAAAAAAAATATATATACATATTTCTGTTTGACAAATGGTAAATGGACTGCATTTATATAGCACATATAGCACAAGTGCTTTACATTGTACTTCACATTCACCCATTCACATACCAATATGGAGGAAACCATGCAAGGCACCAACTTGTTCAGCTGGAGCAATTAGGGTTCTTGCTCAAGGACACTTTGACACTCAACCAGGAGAAGGTGCTCTAAATCGACAATGCAGCAAATCAATAGCAGCTCAAAGTAAATGCATGCATGTTACAAACTACAGCCATTCTCCCCTCAAGTGTGGCACTGACCTTAAGAAATACTTGAGTCAAGCATTTGCAGTGAATTCTGGGTATTAGGATCAGACAACCATATTCAGAAAGCATGTAATAATCCAAATAATGGACAGAGGATATTATTCCTTTAAACCTAGCACTACATTAGAGTCCAATAGTATCTATTACTTGAAAAATGTGTTATCTCAAGGGCTGGAGAATAAAAAGAATAATGGTTTCAAGGGGAATACCACTCATTTTCAACATATATGTATACTATGTCATTAATATACCTTAGAGGAGTTGTGTGGAAATAATTTAAAAAAAGTCCCCCCTTCTATTTAGCCTAGAACTGGAGGTCTAGAACTTACATGTGGTCATGATTGGTGATCAGTGACATCACGTTGGTGTACTCTGCAGGCCAAAGAGTACACCGACGTGATGTCACTGATCACAGGACCCCAAGTTCTAGACCTTCAGTTCTAAACAGAAGGGGGGACCTTTTGTTATTGTTTCCACACAACAACTCTAAGTTATGACATAGTTCAATGTTGAAAAGGAGTAGTATTCCCCTTTTAAAAGGCTTACCGAGAGATGTGGGTAGTCAATATTGTCCTGGGATTTATTATTTCTTTAACACTTGAAAAAGTTTTGTTGATTGCTGCAGGAAGGGATTGCGAACACATTGATTGGCAGGTATTAATTCATTAACACCCCGAACGCCCGGGGTTATTTAATCCATTAAATCAGAGCGCCACAGCGGAGCACATTTAGCGACAGACCAGGTGCTATCCCGGATGCAGCTGAAGTAGCTTGATGTAGCCAAAACACTCCCGATGCGATCGACAACAACGGGAGGTATGGTTAATTATAACGCGACTAGCGACGGGACCGCTAACACATAATCTTTGCTTAGAATTGGACGGAATGATTTAGATCAACAGTTATTCACGTTTTAAGATTTTCGGTCTCGTCGGCTAAACTGGGAGGGAACATTTTCGATGACGTCCCACCGGGAAATAACATTGAATGTTGTGCAACAGACGCTCCCAGCCTGTGGAGCGATGCGATCAGTTTTGATATCAATAATCTCCGTCATTTTTATCAATCTCCGTCCTGAGTGCTGGGTGTTACTAATTGATTGAACGGAGAACTCCGTCCTTCTCTTGCCGCTCAGGGTGTAATTATTCAACCATCGCATCGCCAGTGTTTTTCAGTGTTTTAAACGTATTTTGTCCACCCACGGGACACGTGATGTGTAGTTGTGTACACGATGTAAACAAAGGCTGAATGGAGGGTCATACAATCAAATTTTCTATTTTGCCCGGAAATTGCGGAAAATACATTTTGGTTCTTTAGTTATGGGCGGTTGGATATAGCTTGTTCTGATAAACATGCAATCTGGGAAAAGAACCAGAGATAAATGTATTTTTCTAAATCTGAACATTGAGGCAGATGCCAGGCTAAATGTTCACTTCCGGTTCATTTCCGGTTGTATCCGTCTCCGGGCAACCTAGTGTTGAGCGCCATCTATCGTAAACCACTGAAAAGACCAATATTGGCGTGCTTGGCAGTCAAGCGTTGGATTTTTATTTCTTTGCTAAAGAACACCCTATAGCAACTATTGAGCTTTACCGTTTTAACAAAACAACTGGCACTCTCATAACTAACTGAACTTCGGTTCATTGTGGCAGGAGACACAGCGTCATACCACTGTGGACCAAAATAAGAAAGCATTTGGAGTGCTTGCAGCCTGTGGTGAACCAGGTTCTTGCTGAGATTGTGAGTTGAGAGGGGGAGTTGTTTATATTCACTCTTCTTACCTCCAGCTCACCCTTGCATATAATAGGCCTACACCACGAATTCCTCAAGCTAAAAAATAAATAAAAATGAAACCCATATACAGTATGAAATTGGCCACAGTTTATCTACAATAAATATCTTTGTCAAAATTAGGCAATCTACAAGCTCACATAGCGTAATGCGTTGTGAGTTTGTAGACCTGCCAGGTTTTTGCCAGATGTCTTCTCCAGAATAGGGATGCAAGGTTTCATCTGGTTACACAATGTCTTAGTAAAGTGCTAGTAATGTGCAAATTGTTACTAAGTGTAGCTGCATTGTGTGTGTGTGTGTGTGTGTGTGTGTGTGTGTGTGTGTGTGTGTGTGTGTGTGTGTGTGTGTGTGTGTGTGTGTGTGTGTGTGTGTGTGTGTGTGTGTGTGTGTGTGTGTGTGTGTGTGTGTGTGTGTGTGCGCATTTTTTTTACATACTGTAAAAAGTGTAAATAAATGCATTATGAGTTGAGATCATTTGTAAGTATTCATTAAATAAATATTGCGTGTAGGCTGTAGCTAATGTTTCACCACCCACTCATTATTATTATTACATCCATACATTAATGCTATAACCTTAGCTTGTAAGCCATAGGTTACCCATACATGTTTAACATGTACAGTATTGTTTCAAAAACCATGATGACATGTTGATTCTTTATATAATACTGGTAACTATATAGTTAGTGCTGCCAATGAGTAGAGTCTGCACACTCTGACAACAACTTTATTTGACTAAACCGGAGTTTCAGAGATCCACAGCGGTTATACAGCCATGCCAGGCATTTCATGGCTCTGTAGTGTGTACATCCCAGTGGTCCACGTGTAAATGTGCCAGAGTTGAGTTGAGTCATTAAGCAGATGCTCTTAGCAGAACCATTTGTATGGGGAATTGGTTGTGGAATCTGATGGCTAAGGGCATGGTCAGTGGTCACCCAGTCTTGTACCTGGTGATGATGAGTCTTTGTAGCTGCACCACCCTTAATACCCAGTGTGTGACATAACCCTAGACTATACAGCAATTGGAGGGGGCGAGGGGCGTCTCCTAATGGTTAAAAAAAATATACGTTATCATCGCGCGCACAGAAGCCAATGCGGTGACGTCATAATTATTTACAGATCCGGTATCACCGTATTATGGACATGAAAGAGACACAGACAGACACACAGAGATGTGTGGATTTATAGACATATTTTTGGAAAACGGCTGCTCTGACTGAACCTTCCACTGGGCACCACACTCGATCCCTTGGCATCTGTGCAATACGTACGGCGAGTTTGAAGTTGATTTGTCGGAAGGTTCTGAAGATACACAAAGGACAGACACACACTCACTGAAATTAATGTTTGCGTATAGTGACAAATAAACCTTCCTGAATGATTCATTCACATTATATGTTCCCTTAAGATCACTGGTCCGAACTGATATTCCATAAGTGTAGTGATGTTCACGTGATGAATGTAACAATAATATGAATCTCCAATTACTTTGAGAGGCACTTTGTTTATTGCAAAACACAATCCCCAAGGTATGTTATTATTAAAGCTACAACGACAATAATGCAGTACTGGGCCTCGCAGTCTGATTTACTTTAAATACTTGAGAGGTGCCTCATGCAATAAGTGTATTGCTTGATTTTATTGACCTGCTCAACTCTGTACCATGCCTTATGATTGTTATTCATAAACGAGCTTATTTGCTCTGAAGTGGTGTCCATATCACCGTTGAATAAATGATGAGTTGGATTCAGTCACTGTACTGTTTACTTCCATGAGAGAAGTGGACAGATGCACTGGAGGGGATACACAGAGAAGACAGTTGTTAAGGTCATTGCAGGCCTGTGCTCTGTGGCAGACTAGGGGGAGCACACTGAAGTATATGTTTGGTCCACCTCTGCTGGGATTAGAAGTCTGAGGTAAACACACAAGCACTCCAGCTGGGGAAAGCGCCCAGTAAGCTTTGAGGGGAAAAAATGGAAAAAAAGAAAACCCTGGTAAGCCCATGTGCCATTGGGATAAACAGGTACAAGCCATTCAGAGACACGCTCCAAACAGCATCAGAAGTACATTCGAAAATAGACCAGGAAAGCAGAACAGGGGAGCGTTCATCCACTGAGCCAAGGCCGTCTCTTGGGGAAGCTAAAGGGGTATAAAGAATAGGGGGTCTGAATAGCTTGGAAACTTCCCTAATCTCCCCTTTGGAATTTCAAGCCAGGCTTGTGGGACACATGCATAGTCTGCATTGTTGGTAGGGGAGAGGGAATGGGACAATTGTGTTGTCATCCCCCGCCATTGTTTAGGGTAGTCAGGGGAGAACAGTATGCAGAGGATAAAATTTACATGGCACTAAAATTGGCCCATACGATAAAAGGACATTTTATAAAGAGGCAATTTTGGTTTGTATGTAGGAGCTGGGAACTTGGTACTGTTTAAAGGTTATGCTGGCATTCTTTTAAGCTTTATTCCTGGCATTTTCCTGCTTTAATCAGATGGAATAAAGAGAGAAACATGAAATGCGGACAGAGAGCAGGACACACAGCATATGGTCCGGCTGACTGGGAGTTGAACTGGGGACATTCTGCCCATGTGGTATGTCCATACCACATGCCATACCAAACCTAACCATTCGGCTTTTCCCTTTCTAAGAGTTGTAAAACCTAATACAGCAGTATTTACCTCTGGCAGTTGAGGTTGGCAGATATACTGGTATTCCTGAGGCGCAGCGACTGTGTGCTCTTTGTGACCTGGGAGTTGTAGAGGATGAGTTTCATTTTGTTTTCTATTGTCCACTATATCATGATTTAAGAAACCTTTTATTTGAAAAAATTCAGGATAAGAACCCAGATCTGTTCTGGATGTCTGAGTGTTTTATGTTAAATTGGTTGTTCAGTAATGAAGTTTTTGTTTTTGGAAAATTCATAGAGAAGGCATGGCAGTTACGTTGGAGAACGATGTATCCATGAGTAACTGTCTATTTGTGTATATGTATCATTATGTACAATTTTGTGAGTGTCTTGTAAGCCCGTGCGGGCTGGGCATCGTATGATGTAGGACACTTTAATAAAAACTATATCTATCTATCAGTATTTTTAAATCATATTTCATATTGTCGCTGTCTGCAGAAACCTTGTTTCCCTTTTATGCCCACATATGGAGATTTCTGCATGTGTCTGAGACAGAGACGTACATACACCGATGGCAGAGGAAACCATGCAAGGCACCAACCTGCACATCGGGAGAAATTAGGGGTTCAGCGTCTTGCCCAAGACACTTCGACACTAACTCTGGGGGAGCCCGGGATCGAACTGGGAACCTCACGGTTGCCATCCGGCTGCTCTACCGGCCACTCTACCCCTGAGCCACTGCCGCTCCGTTTTATACTTTGTCATACTAGGACGGCACCCTTTTTGGAGCCATGCATGTCGGGAACGATGCAAGTTGTTCCATTTATACTGCTATGCGTCACACACTTTATGCGAAGCACGGCCAATCGGTATAGCCGATAAGGTCAGGTTGGCCAATCAGAAGTTACACTTGTTTAGTGGCACAAACGCCAAACCATGAAGCCGGTGGTTTAGCCAATCAAAGAAGCTTATAGATATACCAGCGATATTCGTTCCTCGGAAATCGATGGTCCGTCTGAATTGTCATTCGGCACTGCACACCTCAGGGTTATATGCAACACCCACGGCAAGTTAGAGACCGGAAGGTGATCCTTGTGTCCTTTGTCTCCTTATAAAAACCACACCATATAGCACTAAATGTGTACTATTTGTTAAGTGATCCTATATGCAATTGAAGCTGTCGTCATCCAATTTCCGTATTTCCTCTTATAGTTGGTTGTGTTCCAGTTTCACCTTTCACTGGAGCACATCTGCAAATTGATATCCTTTTTTTGATCTCAGGATTGGTGGATCTGACAAAGAGAAAATGGTCAGTGGTCATGTTTGACATTCAGTAATGCTGGCAGTGACTTGACTTTTGCCTTCAATGATGGCATACCTTTTTATAGATGACAAATATGACCGCTATGTAACAATTGAAACGCAAGCCATCATTTGGCGGAGACAACAGCCATCGCTGCTGTTAAGGTGTCCAGATAGCACCCTTCCATATTACATTTATTCAAAAGTGCTAATTACAAGACCTTGCATTTGGACTCTACAGTCTTCTTTTCATACATGGAGGCATTTTCATGTAAATAATTTTCCAATTCACAACCCAAAATGTAATTCTGCTCCAAATGGGTTTCTTGGACATAGTCATCATTGCAAATATTATAATATGAAACAGAGGGCTGAATATCACAAAATGACTCTCCCCGTTTTATATACAGCACCTCTTTATCATGTTGTAAACTGTATTATGTTTTGATTAACCCATTTTGGCCTGACCTCGAAATTAAAAAAAAATCTTCTAAATCCTCCAGTTTTCTGAAATAAATATTTTCACGATTTTTCAAAAATAGCAGACCTGCAAGCTCGTAGCGCGCCACTCGGTGGCGCGCTATGAGCTTGTAGATCTGCTATTTTTCAATAGCTAAATTATAACAATGTTTGAAACACCAAAAGGGGTTCCCGCCCAAAATTGGTTAATTTCAAATAGCTTGCTTTGCTTCACTAGAGTGTGAAATGCACTTTCTCATTTGTAGTTTTTCAATTTCTATCATTGTATGCGGGAGAATGTGTGTGGGAAGTACACCGAGGGCAATGGGAATGAACTCGTGGATGCCTGGTATAATTAAGAAACTGAAATATTAGAAGAGGCAGTGCCTTCACCAGCTATAATTCAACAAACATGGGCTTAATTAAATTGTTTACACAGATGTCCGCAAACTGGTTCCTACGACAGTCATTCCATTAAAAATATTATCACTGGATTCACGCCTAATGGAAGTTTCATGCCATTCATCTACCTATGGTAATTCTGTTATTGGCGAAAAACAATCTATTGGTAAATCTGTTAAGGACCTGTTAAGCTGCCCTTGAGGTGGTAGTTGAGGCAGGCGAGCTGGTGAGAGCTGTTTTAGCACCAAATACCTACTGTCAACACAGTGATACTTTTAAAAGTGTGAGCTGTTCACGACTCACGACTTTGATCATTAGCTCGACATGGAATGCGGTTCCGATTATGCAGTACATGACACTGTGTTTAACCTTGTTTAAATCTGGTCCATGGACTGTGGTGAATGTGGGTTTTTTTTTTTGCTCACAAATGAGATGAATAGAATTGTGTTCACACTACAGCATGCTGAAAAGGAATGCTTCCATTCTGAATCATCCAGTTAGTCAATTTCAACGTGACATTCCCGTTTTGGGCTTGCAATTATGGACGGAAATGGTTACATTTTCATGAAGCTCAAAGAGCCAATCTACAAGCTCACAATGCATGAATGCAATGTGATATGGGCTTGTAGATCGTCTATTTTCGCTGTGTGACGCCATCGTATGACAAAGTATATAATACGACTTAAGTGCTTATTCTACTTAACAAACCACCAGATCTTTGCTGTCTGAGTCATCCAGTCAGGGCCACAGGAAGAATGTGACCTCAGCGCTGCCTCAATCATTCTGTTTTATTAGACATTCTCTCTCTCTCTCTCTATCTCTCTCTCTCTCTCTCTCTCTCTCTCTCTCTCTCGTACATGCACATGCACAGCTTCCCCCTGTGGAATGTCAGACATATCAACAGCTATGCTAACCTCCAACTCCATGACCCCTCCCTCCTAAACCTATACCCATCAATCTCCCAGCTGCTCCCAGCTAGCATTGTCCAGACCACCACATCAGACCACCAGTCTGTCTGCCCCCATTCCCAGCCTTATCTCCTGGCTTAAGGGCTCACAGTCTCTGTTCACTCGCTTTTTGCCTGGCCAGTTTGCGCGCACGCACGCACGCACGCACGCACGCACGCGCTCACTCACGCTCACACTCACACTCACACTCACACTCACGCATGCATGCACGTTGTAAAGGCAAATGATGAAAGACTCACTCACTGGAACTCAATAAAGGGAATATCTTTATATCAGGATATTATCAGCATATCTAAAACATGTTGAGAGTATATACATTCATATTTATGGTTATACATTGTTTTAGCTAGTTTGGGAGTATTCTGAATGTCTATGCTTGCATGCTACAGTATAATATAACATAAATATGATGATGAACCCAAATCTTAAGTGACATCATGGGATTTGATCTGTAATTCTGTACAAAAACACAATAACAGCATCAATATTATTTTTCTAGTACGAATGAAAAGCTACGTAATGTATAATAAATGTATAAATATATAGACATTCAATGAAAAACACAAGTAATACTGAGACTTTTTCCAACTGAGCTCTTGAGACAGTCCCATCACATATGAATTAAGATATTTTTGGATCAGCCAACCACATTACGCTGGTTCCTGGAGCTATGAATTAAAGATCTTGTCTGTGCATTGAGGCAGTGGACAGTGCTTAGGAAGATGACCTTGGAGGTCAGTGGAAGGAGCGCTTGTGTGACTTCTGAGATGAATGCTGCAGATCTAGGGAGTAATAATTGACTGCTCAATCCATGCAATAACACTCTATTGATTAACCTTGAGGTTACCTTGAGTATGAGAATTGCAAATTGCTCTTGGCAGGGTGGGCACTCTTGAGAGAGCCGACTTGATTGTCATATTTGGATTAATGTTAATTTGAAACTATTGGTGGGAGAAATGAAAGCGATCATTACCAGTAAATGTAACTCATTCAAGTGAACAGGTTAGCAAATGAGGTATGACACACAGACATTTAGTTTAGATGCCCATGAGTGGTGAAAAGTTGTTGGTTATTGTGTATTATTCCTTTGTCACATTGATTTGACATGTAGGTTTCATCTTCTCTCAATCATGCATACAAAGCAAAAGAGGAAAAAGACGAACATTGTTTCTGGCTAAACATGTTGCGTACGCAAACACACACACGCTCACATGCACACACGCACACACGTACGTGCATACATACACACACACACGCGCGCATCACACACATGCACGCACACACACGCACGCACACACTCACGCGCACACACACACACACACACAGACACACACACACACACACACACACACACACACACATGGTGGACGGACTCCATACTCAACAATGAAGGATTGAGAGGTCTGGCATGGCTAACGGAGGAAAGTAAATGCGATCATACCATGGCAGGCTTTGGCCACTCACAACTGAGATGATAAATGACATTGTGTTTGTGGAATGAAAGTAGCCTTGATAGATTAGAATTATGTCAGAGGCACATCCTATAGTGTACATACCCTCACTTGCACAAATGAAATTGATTTTTCTTTGATTAATTTATCATCTTCCAAATATAGTATAAGGGCATCATGTGTGCAGATCCAAGGGCCATATTATATATTTATAGGGTGGGTACTGGATAGATCAACTATATTTATCATGTTACCTTGTAACCCTGAACACACACACACACACACACACACACACACACACGCACACACACACACACACACACACACACACACACACACACACACACACACATACACACACAGACCATTATCTCCATCCACAAATTCTTACATTTTCATTGACTAACATTAATATGCGGCAGATCTCAACGTCAGAACTGAGGTTGTAGATCTGCTATCTGCTATTTTCGGCAGATATATACATGGTGTAGAGCGGAAATGGGAGTGGGCCTAGAATCCAGTTAAGTATGTAGGATTTCATTGGTTAAGTTGGACCGAACCAGTTACACACATTGACATATAAACGTAGACGCCCTTTCCGGCTCTGGAGCGTATGTGCTCAAGGGAGGGCAAAACTTTCCAGAGATTCCTTGCGAAGCCCCGCGGAAGCATGAGCATGCGTCACAGAGCGCATGTTCGGGTCTGTAAGTCCTGTGATTGGCCAGTAATCAATGGCAGCGTGATGTAACGTGCCTTCCACACTTCCGGCATACTTCCTCTCCCAGTGTAAATTCTTCCGCCCCTCCTTCAACACACATCGCTCCAACGAACTGCAGCGGCCAATGAGGCATCTATATTTTAAATATCTATGGTTACACACCTCAACATCTTTACGCCCTTTCAACCTGGCATCCCTATTTTGGTCATGTGGGCAAAAATAGCCGATCTACAACTGAGCTTGTAGATCGGCTGTGTTCTCTATTTGTTGTACAACGAAATATATAGAGCTTAAGTGGTTAACTAATACCATTTCAGAGTGTTAGGTCAGCGTAAGGTCCATCAACCCCAATGTTGCAAATACTGAATCTTGTCATCAAGAGTATATGATACTTGATTGGAATGTTTTAAATCCTATTCTTCTCCTCCACTACATCTCAGAGGCAGATATAGTACTTGTCCCCCTCCACTACAAATATTTAATTGAGAACTTCAGTTGCTAGTTACTTTGCAGATTTAGATCATTATAAAGCACACATTATGATTATGGTATTATTAGGTTAAGCTATCAAGCAGCACATAAAGTAAATCTACCCACATGTATTAACTGCAACCTTAAATAATACTATCCACTATTATAGTATTATAATAATTATTATAGTTTTATTCAGGTTGGTAGTTTCACTCAAGTGAAGTTCTTTCTACATTGTGGTATAGTTTTTACTTAAATAAAGAATATGAGCACTTCTTCTTGGCCATTAGTGAAAACAACAGCACCGCGAAAGTCTGTTCAAAGTCATTTCCTTGAATGCCGTGAATCACAGATTTTCTATATTCAATAGACAAAGCTATTTTAGTCAGGCTCCCTCATGCACTGATGCATTGGCTCTGCTCTGATCCCTTTTGTCCATCAGTGAGACAGACAGAACATTTTTGAACTAATGCAGCTGGACTCTTGCTAATGACAGTAATAGCCCTGTCGGCTAGATGATAGCAGCTGAGAACAATACCTCATGGTAACATCACTGAGAGCGGGTTCTATTTCAGGTTCTTCCTTTTATAGTAAGCCTCTAGACATGTTTATCATGTTTCCATCTCCCCTCCCCTGACTAACTACATATAAAGGCTAAAGTACAGGCCATGGTGTTGTGTGCTTAGAAATCGCCTCCGATCCCTCCTGTCTCTCAGTCACTCCTCGGCAGGTTCGCCTTGGGATCTCTACGCAACATGGCCCCCAAAAAGGTTGAACCCAAGAAACCGGAGCCCAAGAAACCGGAGCCTAAGAAGGATGCAGTGGCTCCGGCTGCTAAGCCAGCGCCAACCCCAGAGCCTGAGCCTGAGGTCCCCAAAGAGCCCGACTTTGACCCCAAGAACATCACTATCGAGTACACTGCTGACCAGATTGAGGAATTTAAGGAAGCCTTTACTCTGTTCGACCGCACACCGACCGGGGAAATGAAGATCACGTTCGCCCAGTGCGGGGACGTGATGCGGGCTCTAGGCCAGAACCCAACCAACGCAGATGTGCTGAAAGTGCTGGGTAAGCCGAGGCCAGAGGAAATGAACTCGAAGCTGGTGGATTTTGAGACCTTCTTGCCCATGCTGCAGCATATCTCCCGTGCCAAGGACCAAGGCAATTTTGAAGACTTTGTAGAGGGGCTCAGGGTCTTTGACAAGGAGGGCAACGGCACCATCATGGGGGCTGAGTTGCGTCACGTGTTGGCCACCCTGGGGGAGAGGATGACAGAAGACGAGGTGGACAGGTTGATGGCTGGACAGGAGGATGCCAACGGCTGCATCAACTACACCTCCTTTGTTAAGCACATCCTCTCTGGGTAAATTGGACATTCGACCAGAGGGACTGATTCCTCTCCTCTTCTTTCTCCTTTAGAGTCCCTACACAGTCAAATCATCAGCGTTAATTTAAGTTACGAAAGCATCAATAAACGCTGAGGATTGCAAAGCGTTCTCTTTAAAAAGCACATGACAGGGCAGGGAAAGCATGTAAATCATGAGACCTAAGTGTTTCCCTTGAAAGAACATTGTCTACTGGAAAGTAAATGCCCAATGAGAACATTATGTGTCATGAATAAAAACATGTTATTGCACATTGCCTAATGGTGTTATTTTTTTCAAGGTACATAAAAGCTCAATAAACAGCATGTTGATATCAACTTACAGTAAGCCTCATCTTCAAAAAGTGGGTCTACAAACACATTATGACCTTCTATATCTTCTATTTTAGTAGTTTTTATTATTTCATTTTTTTATCAAAGTTTCTTTATTAACACAATCTGTGCTTTAACGAGAATCTTGTGAATCGCTACTGTACCCACTGTGCCAAAACGAGATTATGACATTTGATTAATTGGCATTAATCCATAATTGAAAAAAATAACTACTTTTTAACTACGTTTTGTTTTGTTTTTTTACTCACATGGTAGAACAGTCTAAATGCGAATCCAACATGCACTTGCACGCGTTTATTAGTCGTTCTTCTGCTCAAAATGAGACAAAATCTGAGGTTTGGGAGCTTATACAGTAAATCCATGATGAACATCGCGCCGATCAAAACAAGTCCGTCGCAGGTCGTCCACAGGCTAGAGGCTGCCACACTTTAGTGTGGTGGGGGGCTGCACTTCCTGGTTGCCCAGGATCTCCTCTTCTACTTATATTCCGCACAATAGACTGGCACTGACCTCACAATCCCGCCTAGTGTAATGAGAGGGAATGTGTTAACATTTTCAAATTAGCCTCATTATTATTATTATTATTAGTAGTAGTATTAGTAGTAGTATTAGTAATTTATTTATTGTCTCCACCAGGCCGAAGGCATGGGGAGAGAGTATGTTTTGCACTCCGTCCGTTCGTCCGTGTGTGTGTGTGTCCGTCCGTCCGTGAACAGCTAATCTCCTGCACCGTTAACCCGGTCGATGCCAAATTTTGCACTCACACTCCCTGGATGCCAACGATGAACCTCTGCCCCAAAATTTCCAGAACTGCCTGTTATAGCGCCACCAGGAGGCCGCTTTGTGCAAAACAAGTTTTTTGACAGTACACCTACAGATTTTGTCCAAACATCACACAAATTGGTACACAGTCTCTCTAGCCATTCAACGAAACGGGTCTTTCAGATTTCTCAGACTCCATCCTGATTGGCTAAGATTGGCTTCCAAAGTTCGCAGGAGTGCTCAGTTTCAAACAAAATGCTGCAAATCATGAACACATCGTGTGATTTCCGTGAAATTGTGCACGCACATTCCCACTAGGCCGAGGAAGAAATGCCAAATGAACATTTTCAACTCAGCCTCATGGTGGCGCTATAACTGGCCGAAAAGTGTTTTTACCTCTAACTGCACGGATCTGTGGATAACTTTGTATGCCAACTCCCTAGAGGCCAAGGAAAAACCTTTGCCTGGAATTTTTCACATCTGCTCTTTATAGCGCCACCAGGAGGCCGACATATGTAAAACACATTTTCTAATATTACTCCAAATGTCACGCAAATCGGTACACATGCTCTTCATAGTCATGTGATCAAGACGGGTTTGTTTGATTTCTCATAATCCACCCTCATTGGCTACGATTGGCCCGCTTTGTACCCCTTTTGTACAAATCGCCACAACTACTCAACGCAGCGTCCGATTGTGGTGAAACTGTGCATGCATATTCCCACTAGGCTTTGGAAGAAATGCCACTTGACAGTTTTCAAATCAGCCTCATGGTGGCGCTACAACAGGCCAAGCCGCGTCACACACACACACACACACACACACACACACACACACACACACACACACACACACACACACACACACACACACACACTTTTATATTGCTCCTAAACATTTTGCCAAACATCACACACACACTCCTATCCTCCTGGTGGAGACCTGTGCCCAGAAGGGCACTTTTTCTAGTTTAAAATCTTTCACCTATAATGAAATGCCAGCGGCGTTGCGTGTGATAACGCAGTGGACGAATGCAAAGGGTAAGTCAGTGACGTCTGAGGGCTGCCGACGCTAGAGTGTATGATGTGGGGTTCTGAACTCTGAACTAGAGTGTATGATGTGGGGTTCTGAACTAGAGTGTATGATGTGGGGTTCTGAACTCTGAACTAGAGTATGATGTGGGGTTCTGAACTCTGAACTAGAGTGTATGATGTGGGGTTCTGAACTAGAGTGTATGATGTGGGGTTCTGAACTCTGAACTAGAGTGTATGATGTGGGGTTCTGAACTCTGAACTAGAGTGTATGATGTGGGGTTCTGAACTCTGAACTAGAGTGTATGATGTGGGGTTCTGAACTAGAGTGTATGATGTGGGGTTCTGAACTAGAGTGTATGATGTGGGGTTCTGAACTCTGAACTAGAGTGTATGATGTGGGGTTCTGAACTAGAGTGTATGATGTGGGGTTCTGAACTAGAGTGTATGATGTGGGGTTCTGAACTCTGAACTAGAGTGTATGATGTGGGGTTCTGAACTCTGAACTAGAGTGTATGATGTGGGGTTCTGAACTAGAGTGTATGATGTGGGGTTCTGAACTCTGAACTAGAGTGTATGATGTGGGGTTCTGAACTCTGAACTAGAGTGTATGATGTGGGTTCTGAACTCTGAACTAGAGTGTATGATGTGGGGTTCTGAACTAGAGTAGAGTGTATGATGTGGGGTTCTGAACTCTGAACTAGAGTGTATGATGTGGGGTTCTGAACTCTGAACTAGAGTGTATGATGTGGGGTTCTGAACTCTGAACTAGAGTGTATGATGTGGGGTTCTGAACTCTGAACTAGAGTGTATGATGTGGGGTTCTGAACTAGAGTAGAGTGTATGATGTGGGGTTCTGAACTCTGAACTAGAGTGTATGATGTGGGGTTCTGAACTCTGAACTAGAGTGTATGATGTGGGGTTCTGAACTAGAGTAGAGTGTATGATGTGGGGTTCTGAACTCTGAACTAGAGTGTATGATGTGGGGTTCTGAACTCTGAACTTTTCCTTTGTATATTAGCGATTATGGACAGTGGTTCAATCTTATTTCCAGAGACAATTGCAAAACCGATAATGTCCAGTCTAATTTGTATCTAATATATAATGTATACATTATCCGCATGAACAGAATGCAGGGTGGTATATTGTTGTATAATTGATGCAGTATATGTCACATCTTGTGTACACAGATTTGCACATGAATATTCGAGGGTAAGGTATCGTCCTGAGTCAGTGGTCGGGGGGGGATTGATTCTATTCTTACACGAGAACAACATGCAGATGCATCAGTGGGGTTGTTAGAGGGACAGCAGCGTTGACATATGATATCTGGAGGGCCGCTCGTATCAAAGGAGTGTTTAAAGAGTGGTCATTGTTATGGTTGCAGGCAGCTGCTACTGATCGAGAAATATACCCACACCCTAGGGGCTTGGATTCTAGTATCGAAAGCACACGCGCGCGCGCGCATGCACGCACACACTCTCTCTCTCTCTCGCTCACTCTCTACCCATGTCAACTATCAGTCAGGTACCCCCTGGGCCCAAGGG
Organism: Electrona antarctica; assembly: GCF_951216825.1. Classification (NCBI taxonomy): domain Eukaryota; kingdom Metazoa; phylum Chordata; class Actinopteri; order Myctophiformes; family Myctophidae; genus Electrona; species Electrona antarctica. The sequence goes on from NC_136797.1 coordinate 30,993,065, forward strand.
CTGACTCTCTATCTCCACTGCTGAGCTAGACTGAACAGTTTAAGCTGGTTTACAAGAGGATAAAAACAAAGGCTATACCTTAATTTAAACTGCAACATAAGGGGCAGGATCTTGATGTATTAAGTAGAGTAAGTTGGAAAGAAAGCAATAATTTGCAAATGGACAAAGTTTAAAGCCCAACTAAAAGGCTAATGCGTTAAACTCCAACCATCATCCTTTAATGTGTATTTTGAGCAATGCATTAATATTATTTTCTATCAATGTGCTAGTAAGATTAGATTGCTGATTTATTCAATTGTACGCCTGCAACTGTTCATGCATTAGTTGCAAAAGACTTATTTTTTTAACCATATCTATTATTACTGTATGCATTCATAGACTATAGTCATAGTTGATCATAGTAATGTAAAATGTTCCCCAAAATGTGAAATTCCCAGGTAACTCAAATGCTTAAATCTGGCCTCCTATAGACACCGTAGCCTTTGGCGGGATGTGCACAGTTAGCGGTTATTCCTGTAATAACTGTGCAGGCTCCACTATACAGTACCACAGACAGACCACCGGCAGAACTGAGATACTGCCTTCAATTTAAGTTTAATTCCCTCCCCAGGGCTGTGTGGATGTGCTGAAATGATCTGTTAACACTGCTCTGTCACAGTCCCAGTCTGTTGCCCCAGTCATCATTGCCCCAGGTGAAAAGACTGCACAAAGGAGATATGCATGTTTTTTGGACAATTGACCAATGGACCATACAGTGGTGGAAAACGTACTCATTGTTTGTTTTTTTGTTTTTACTTAAGTAGAAGTATCAATATGACAATATTAAACATACTCTGTTTAATACAAGTAAGCCTATTATAGTCTACTCTGTACCAAAAGTAAAAAGTGTCCATTATATGCAGAATGTCCCAAGTTTTCAAAATGCATGAAAATCTTTTGAAGATAGCAGATCCACAAGCTCACAACATGCCACATCGTATTGCAAATAGCCAAAGTGTAGCTATATAGGGATAACGTATGTTTTGTAATAATAATCAAAATTCTGCCTGAACCCGACCCGACCCGGCCCGACGTTTTCGTACATAAATCCTTCATTTTGGTGATAAGACAGTCGGTGTGCAACAGTCTCTCGCACACTCACTCGGTATATAACAATTGAACTCAATAAAAACGGCGCCCGGCACCGTAGCCATCTAGTAGTGTTTTTACATTGTGACGTAAAATAGACACTAAGCCGATTTGCTCAGACACTATGACGTAAAATTTGCCATTCATTGTCAAATGGACTTTAATTTTTGTGTAGGACAAAAATAGCCACTAAGCCGATTTGCTCAGACACTTTGACGTAAAATTCTCCATTGTCAAATGGGAATTTAATGTTTATGTAGGACGGTAAAGCCGATTTGCTCAGACACTATGACGTAAAATTCTCCATTCATTGTCAATGGGAAATGTATGTTTGTGTAAGACGGAAATCTACACTATAGCTGAATATAGGAGGGGCTAGTGCCCCTCAAAAACATATAGACAGACTTAACCAAACCTGACATCCCTATTTTGTCAAACTTAGAAACAGGAGAAAAATAAATCAGATGTACAATATGAGCTTGTACTGTGTTGCTATTTCCACTATTTTTGAAGTTTGTAGTACACTGTCATAATAACAAAGTATAAAATAGGGCATTCATTAAAAAAGAAAACATAAAATAATGGAGATACAAGGTTGCTGCCCGACCACAACAATATTATACAGAATAAATAAAATATGAATTTCAGATGGAAGACTGTTGTCAGTAACCCTCTGGAGTTGGTTGTTTTCATATTTCTCATTTCTGTATACGGTTGTTTTCATATTTCTTATTTCTGTATACAAGGCACAAGCCAATAATATTGACTTCCAACATGAAGCATAACTTCTGTCTGTCATTATGGTGTACTGGAGAGGTGAACATCATTCATTATGCATTCAATATGCAGCGTGTTGCTGCAAAGATCAAGGTCTTGTCTTGACGATTAATTAATTGGGGGTTGGACAGGGTCCACTAATTGAGTAGAAGACATTAGAGCTATATCACTTACTACTTATATATAATATATAATACATTCTGGGAGACACTATTTTTTATTTTTTTATTTTTTATTTTTTTGTGGCTTTCGCCTTTATTTTATATTTTTTATGAAGGGACAGACAGTAGGCTGACAGGAAATGGGGGGAAGACATGCAGTAAAGGCCGTCGGGATCGGGAGTCGAACCCGCGGCACACTGCCAGACTGGATTACCAGCCAAGGTGCCTGGACCACTGAGCCATGGCCCAGGCCTTGGGAGACACTATTAATTCATATGTTTCCAGTTTGCATGTTTGCATGTTTTATATCCTGGGAAGCTACTTTTGTGTGTCGTACAACGAAGTATAAACTGACAGATAGCATTCAATTATCTAAGGAAAACGTAAAATATTTAATATTATGGCGATACAAGGATATTGCCCGACAGCAACAGTATGTTGCCTCCTGTGCATGTTCTTTTCAATGTATGTATTTAGTATTTTTCCTTCTATACCTTTAGGGACATGGTCCAGTGAACTACACTGCATAATGTTGACTGCATACTGTTAACAGTTTCCAAGCAACATGTGATGACACAGCACTCAGCATGTTATGAATAATTAAGGCCTTTTTGTCATTGACAGGCTCTGTAGGTAGCAAGAACACATTCTGGTCTTTATCTGAGAAGTCGAGATAACGCCAAATTAGTTTTCAAATTCGAATTATTTGCGTAACGGTAAAACATACAGTCTTCTATCAGAAGGAAGTGTCATAGATAATTGTATTTTATGGAATGTATGCAGTTTACTTTGATGGCAGCCAGAAGCATGTAAAGGTTGACAGTTGTCTGAACCTGAGACATTGCAGCACACTAGCCATTCACCCAGTGACTACTTCAGGGAAGTCCCTGAATAAGACCGTAGTTGGTTGAAACGTTGGGTTGTCAATACATTTATTGCATCGTGGCAATGAGTCGTGTGGCCTCTTCCTTTCATCTTGAATCTTTTGCACCATGGTCAGCACCTCCACGACATTAGTTATTTTCTTTTTTTAATCCCACGATTTTTGTTACCCACTTTTCACCCGGTGCCAATTGCCTAAACTGTAATCCTGGGTGCTACTCTCCCTCCAACCTGGGGAGAGCCCAGAACTGAGCTCATGCTTCCTTCAATGCATGAAGTGTTGTATTATATAGAAATTTCACGAAATACCTTTCGTTTATGGGTAGGTTTCCTTCAAAACCTAGCTGCAGAACATTATTTTATGTACTCCCAGGACAGAAAATTCTAGAATTTTCGCTGTCCTGGGCTCTAAGGGTGACGTAGGAAGCCACGCCTATCCCGTATAGATACCTGCGTGGCTACGTCAGCCCTCATTCAACTTTTCTTCTGCTAAGCTGCGAGAACGAACTTTAACATTCCAGTGTGTGCAGGGTAATATATCTCGCAAACTCGGCCGAGAGATTAATTCTTTAGGACCGTGAGATCTCTGGCACACTCTCGAAGCAAACAGAAGGATACTTCTCGAGAGAAAAAGCCGAACTTCGACACAAGTGAGTTCTAGGCAACTTGTTGCTACGCTAGCTTGTCGAAAAAACAGCTCGCGCCTCTTTTTCTCTCTCGCTAAAGCTAGCGTTTGTTAGCTTAAAGCTATCCATAGTTAGCTTAGCGCTACTAGGCAGATACGCCTGTGGTCTACTATTACACGCCACGAGGAAGATAAACCTGTGGCTGTTAAGCACTCGGACTCCTCTCTCTACAAGCAACCATGTCGCTGACGAGGGAGACCCAGCCCGGGGAAAGACGCCATCGAGGACAGCCGGTGCCCGCCGACTGTCAAGAAGGCCCCAAACAAAAGACGTGCTCCACCTGGGGATGCGGGAACACGATGTCGGGCAAAGACGGGCATGACGAGTGCATGTATTGTCTCGGCCTCACCCACACCCGTGAGTCCATGGAGGAAATCGGTCCCGTTTGCCTCCATTGTGAGAAAATGGACGACGACGTCCTAAACAACAGGCTCGGACGTGTCCAAAGGTATTATGACAACTTTGCCGCCCACGGACTCCGAGAGAGGAGCCCCACTCCTCCCCCGCGACGAGCTCGCATACAAGTCCCGCCAAAGGGGCTTTGGCCCCGCGTCACCGGAGAGGGACAACGAGCTACCCCGAGACAGAGGCTCGACTACTCGGGCAACAGAGCCCCAACCGGAGCCTCTTCTTCAAGAGCAGCACCTGCCGGCGCTAGCCGAGACAGGTACGCTACTTCAGCCTCTGCAACCAGGGCTCACGAGGCCACTGATTACGAGGCTCATGGCGCGAGGCCAAGGGATACCTTCGCACCGCGCCGCTCTTCCCCAGCTCCACGTGCTCGACAACACGTCGTGCAGGCCACCATTGAGTGCCCGCCCAGACATACAGCTAGACGCAGACAGCCTGCCGTTGCACCCAGCTATATGGTGGACCGCCTGGACCCTTCCCCAGACCGCGCAATGTCTCCCGGTGGGGAGCATTGGACTACCAGGGAGGAAGGGGAGCTTCGTGATGACGAGCTCCCTTCCTTCCAGGAGCAACTCCAGGACTACCACGTCCTGGACGAGGCCTACGCGGACGAACGAGATGGCCATGATGACCTCTCCCCCGGGGACTACGTCAGCACCACTCGTCGCCCCTTCGACGACCTGGATGCCATGGACATACAGGAGCACCAGCAAGCCAGGGCTCCTGTCCCCCCGCCTCCTGTACCCCCCATGGATGACTCCAATATTTACGAGATATACAGGAAGGCTAGTGCACGTTGTAACCACACATGGCCTAAGTCAACTGTCAAGGTACTACCATGGGAAGGCAGGACTGATGAGTCCGCCCCCCCCCCTGCACCTAGAAGACAGAAGCTCCCTATGGCACAGGGCTTCGAGGAGGCCATGATGCACGCCTGGGACGAACCCCTCCTGAAGGTGGATTTTCCCAAGGCCAGCGCCAAGGGGCCCAACGACATACCAGATAAACAAACCCTCGCCATAGACTTCATGCCAGCTATGGACAAGGCTATAGCGGCCTACCTGGCCAACCCTGCAGCTCCTAGAGTGGATCACCACGTAAAGGAACCGCAGCTCCTGTCCAGCAGCGTGAGGGAAGCCTCAAAACTGAACAAGTGGCAGTATGCACACATGTCATTCGTGGCGAAGGCCCTCAATGCAGGAGCACTTCTCCAGGGTTCCATGAAGAGCCTCCTCATTGAGATGGGACAGAAGTCCATTAAAGTCCAGCTAGCGGAACTGCCAGAAGACCTGGCCGAGTTACGCCGCCTGAATCACGAGATGGCCACCCTCCAGAGGGACTCCACTCTCCACAACGCCAAGGCAATGGCATGTTCCATCCTCCAGGAGAGATGGCGTTGGGTCGATCAGACCAGCGCCATCTCCCTGGAGACAAAGAAAGAGTTTGTGGCTGGAAATATCCACCCAGACAGTATGTTTAAGGACGCTCTGGCCAAGATGTCAGAGACCATCCAACAGCTCGAGTCCTCCACCAAGACGATGAAGGCGCTCGAACCGCTGGCCAACCAGGCCGCCCCGGTAGGCCGCCCCAAGGCTAAGAAGGCACCCTGGAAGGCCAAGACCGATGACAAACCCAGGTCCCAGGACCGGAGCGGAGATAGACAGCGACAGCCTGCAGGCCGAGGCAGAGCAGACCGCCGCACCTCTCCGCCGCCCTACAAGGCCAGGAGCGCTCCCAGAGGCCGAGGCCAGGGGAAGCGCAAATGACCTGCCCGGGCCGGGTCATCTTCCCCACCACACTCAGAGTTCAAGGCCAGAGGTGGGGATCACAGATCTCACCTCAGAGCCTGCGCTGAAGCGCTTAAGGGGGCCTGTACACAGTGCTGTGAGCACCGTTGTACAGACCCCGAAAATTGTTATGTGCAATTCACATGTGTATGTTTTTCCACGTTGTTCAATAAAGAAAACAAAAAAACAAAAAACACAAAAAACAATAAAACCAACTCTGAAGGGCATAGGCCCAGTGGGAAAGATAACCCACACTGTGACAGCTTTAGCTGTCACAGGCCAAGAAATCCACGCCAATTTTTTCCAAACTCAATACCGAAAAAATTCACTAGAGGGAGACATTTCACACAAAGTAAGTCTTCCCCTAGGCAGGCCATGCACCACGCTGACAAGCACAGGGAACCCTTTGTCACGTCATCTGTCACAATGGCGGATATCCGGGGCTTCCCCGTGGATAATCCGTACAATTCAGACAGGATACAGGCTACAGTTCGCCTCCAAACCGCCCACTTCCAGGAAAATTATTTTCTCAGAAGCGAGCGGGCAAAAGGCCGCCATTCTGCAAGAGGAAATCAATTCATTAATGCAGAAAGGCGCCATCACAGAGGTGGCCCTCGACCAATCAATGAACGGTTTTTACTCCCGCTATTTCTTGGTAAAGAAAAAGGGGGGCGGACTCCGTCCCATTCTAGACCTGAGGGCATTGAATCGTCACTTAAAAAAGCTGCGATTCAAAATGCTTACTCCACCAGTCCTCCTACGCCTAATTCGCGAAGGGGACTGGTTTACGTCGATAGACCTGCAAGACGCATATTTCCACATTCCGATTTACCCGCCGCACAGAAAATTTCTGCGCTTCGGGTTCAGAGGAAAAGTGTACGAGTACACAGTCCTTCCCTTCGGAATGTCACTGAGTCCCAGAGTCTTCATAAAGTGCACCGCGGCAGCTATCGCTCCGCTCCGACAGCAAGGGATCCGTCTCGCTACATACGTAGACGACTGGATCCTACTTGCAGACTCTCCACGAGAAGCACTGTCGCACACACATCGTGTGCTCAGCCACCTCGACTCGCTTGGGTTTATAATAAACCACGAGAAGAGCATGCTTATGCCAACACAGTCAATAGACTTTATAGGCATAACACTGAACTCAATCTCTTACACGGCCCGCCTGAGCCAAGAGAGAATAGACGCAACACTGCAGTGCGTGGCGTCATTCAAAAGGGGACGCTCGATTCCTTTTCATGCATGCCTCCGGATGGCGGGGTTAATGGCCTCTGCGGTCTATTTAATCCGCCTAGCAAGGCTACATATGAGACCTTTCCAACGATGGATAGGCTCTCTACATGTACCAATGCACCGTCGGCACCAGAAGGTAACAGTAACATCACAATGCATACTAGCCCTTCAATGGTGGTCAGACAGGAAAACCCTCTCAGAGGGCGTCCCCATGGGAAAGCCTCTGATCAGGAAAGTCATCACTACAGACGCCAGCATGACAGGCTGGGGAGCCACGATGGAAGGACTCACAGCCAGAGGTTTATGGTTGGGGCCACTACGTGCCCTTCACATAAATTACTTAGAGCTCATGGCAGTCTTCCTCGCCCTGAAATACTTCGAGCAGCGCATCCTGGATTGCCATGTCCTAGTCAGGACAGACAACACCACGGCCATGTGCTACATCAACAGACAAGGTGGACTCAGGTCCCCTCGTCTTCATCAACTGGCTCAGAAACTGATCCTGTGGTGCAACACACGCGTCCTCTCAATAGTAGCGTGTCACGTCCCAGGTCTTCTGAACACAGGGGCAGACCTGCTGTCCAGAGGACCTCTCCGCTACTCAGACTGGTCACTACACCCTCATGCAGTGGCCCAGGTCTGGAGCAGGTTTGGGAAATCCAAGGTGGATCTCTTTGCCACAGAGGAGAACACGAAGTGTCCCCTCTTCTTCGCAATCAGGGGACCATCAACGTTGGGGCTAGACGCTCTGTCACACCAATGGCCCAAAACCCTTCTCTACGCCTTTCCCCCGCTATCCCTCATCAGCCCCACTCTGGACAGAGTGAGGACTCAGGGTCTGAAGGTGCTCCTAATAGCCCCGTCGTGGGGGGTCTGGAGGTCGGAAATAACCCCTCTCCTCTACGACCAGCCGTGGAGAATTCCCCTTCGAGCGGATCTCCTCTCTCAAGCGAGGGGGGAGATCTTCCACCCTCACCCCCAGGACCTAGACCTATGGGTCTGGCCCGTCAAAGGGTGATGTTGACTGCCGTGGGTCTACCTCCGAACGTAATCGAAACGATTCAGAAAGGCAGAGCCCAGTCAACAAGGGACCGTTACGACACAGCCTGGCGCGTCTTCGAGCATTGGTGCTCACGAAGACCAGACCAAACAGTCCCCTACCAGGCCTCAGTGATCGACGTCCTGTCATTCCTGCAGGAGCTCCTAGACAACGGTCTAGGCCTCTCCTCAGTCAAGGTCCATTTGGCGGCAATCTCTGCCTGCCACCCAGGCTTTGATAACCAGACGGTGTGGAAGCACCCGCTGGTAAAACAATTCATGAAGGGTGTACGCAGGGAACATAGGACATGCAGATCCCTCGTTCCCTGATTTGTCCCTGGTTCTAAAGGCGCTGGCTACAGCACCCTTTGAACCACTACAAACCGTGAGCCTCAAGCTCCTAACCCTGAAGGTGACTCTCCTGATCGCACTCACGACAGCAAAAAGGGTCAGCGACCTACATGCGCTCTCGATCTCTCCAGACTGCATGAGGTTCGATGAGGGGTCGACCAAGGTCACCCTAAAGGCAAACCCCGCCTTCATTCCCAAAAATGCTCTCTCAGTGTGTGTGCCAGTGAACCTACAGGCTTTCCATCCCCCGCCGTTCTCCTCTGACGAAGACAGCAGGCTTAATTGCCTCTGCCCAGTCAGAGCTTTACGCATATACGCGGATAGACTGGCTCCCTTCAGACAAGGAAGCCAACTCTTTGTGTCCTGGGGTGCCAGGACCAAAGGAAAGCCCGTCACGAAGGTCACTATCTCTAACTGGATAGTGGAAGCCATCCGTCTGGCCTACACTAGCCAAGGCGTGGATTCCCCTCAAGCCCTGAGGGCCCACTCCACAAGAGGTGTGGCAGCTTCCTGGGCACTCTACAAGGGTGTCTCCATTCAGGAAGTCTGCACAGCAGCAAGCTGGTCTACACCCTCGACTTTCGCCACATACTATAACCTAGATGTGGCAGCGCCTTCGCTAGCGCACGCGGTCTTGGGGGCCGCTGCTCAGTAAGGCATCAGGGCAGCATAGCGCTGCCTCCTGCCCTCCACAAGGACTAGGTTCTGGACCCAAAAGGGTCCGAGCCCCTCCCAAAAGGTTTACCTGGGACCCACTGGAAGTTCAGGTCACGGGAGTTCATAAAGTCCCATAAACGAAAGGTATTTCGTGAAATTTCTATATAATACAACGTTAAAGGTTACTTTAGTAACCACGGTTGTATATATAAATTGAACGAAATACCTTTCGTGGAACGCCCTTCTGTTCTCTAAAGCAGAAGAAAAGTTCCGAATGAGGGCTGACGTAGCCACGCAGGTATCTATACGGGATAGGCGTGGCTTCCTACGTCACCCTTAGAGCCCAGGACAGCGAAAATTCTAGAATTTTCTGTCCTGGGAGTACATAAAATAATGTTCTGCAGCTAGGTTTTGAAGGAAACCTACCCATAAACGAAAGGTATTTCGTTCAATTTATATATACAACCGTGGTTACTAAAGTAACCTTTAACGTTACTGTTAGCAGGCCGCTTCGCCGCTAGGGTAGAGGCGCTGATGAGGAGAGAACACGCCCACAGCGCCCCCAGCGTCCCTGCCGTGATACATTGACTTGACTTGGTCTGTATCCAGGTTGCCCGTTATGTGTTGATTAAAAAGTATCATGGAACGTCAGGCATTTCCAAAACAGGCAATGTGTTGGCACGTTGTGTAATGGTTCATGATGAATCATTTTATAATATAATTACTTAATAACTCAAATAATTTTCCTATTTCTCACACATTGTAATTTTCTACTTTATCCACTTGGGTAGGTTTTAGAACAATTACTTGAGTTAATAACTACAGCAAATGTTGAGGAGTGAGACAATGAATGTGTCATCGCTTCCAGTGTTGTCATCCCGTTCACGTACAGGTACTCTAAATGGAATGATGCCTTTACAGCAGTGGTTCTCAAAGTGGCATCCGGGGGCGTCCAGGGGTCCTTGAGGGGGTTCCAGGGGGTCCCTAGCCAAATTTTGTTAATGTGGCATCAAGATCAATTTAACCACTTAATTGTCTTCACCGGGCTAAAGGCATGGGGAGAGAGTATGTTTTGCACCCTGTCTGTCCGTGTGTCCGTCTGTGAACATATCTGGCACCTGTGGCTTGATCACAGCCAAACTGTGCACACACACTCCCTGGATGCCACTGAACCTCTGCTCCAATAGATCTAGCATGCACATTCCCACTAGGCCGAGGATGAAATGCCACTTAAACATTTTCAAATCAACCTCATGCTGGCGCTATAACTGCATGGCCAATTCGTGTTTTTACATAACTGCACCGATCTGTGTAAAACTGTATGTCGTTGCTGTCGGGAGGAAACCTCCTAACTCCATTTTTTAGGTTTATTTTTATTTAATTTTTTCTTAAATCAGTGCTATTGAACACCCTTTACGTCTGTGTGTTTCAAAAATATTGAACCAATGGAAAGTAGTAAAAAATGCTTTGGACAAAACCTCTTAACTCCATTGGACCCTCAAACTGTCTGCTAAAGCAACTAACTCCACCAACTCTCCTCCTCTCATGCAATTCATTGACAATATATAAACTCACAACACCAACTTTGATGAGGCAGTATTGCTTAGTTTTGAAAATATAAGGTTTTCTTCATTTCCTGATAAATGTATAATTTATTTTCATTTCCCGACAGCAGAGATATGCGCATTCCCTAGAGGCCAAGGAAAAACCTTTGTCCTGCATTTTTCACATGTGTGCTTTATAGCGCCACCAGGAGGCCAACTTATGTAAAACAAATGTTTGGATATTACTTGATTACTTTATTATTTCATCCAAAGTTCACACAAATCGGTATAAATAATCTCTATAGTCATGTGTTCAAGAAGACGGGTCTGTTTGATTTCTCATATTCTGCACACTCCCTAGGTCAAGAAAAAATGTCTTCTTCAAATCTTTACAAGCAACAAACATAAGAAGTATAAATTCACATTTCTAAACTATGTAGTGTGCATCATTAAAAGATGAGCCGATGCACATATTTGAAACAGATTTTGAAATAATGTACAGTATTAAAAATACAATACCACATTTGTTTAAAAAACTAAATGGTAGCCTACATTCTCTTCGCTTCCAGATACGTATGGAGACTGGAGAGACCCAAACAGAAAATCTGTGGAACGATTTAATTTCCCAACTGGTGTCAAAATGATATCCTCTTGTACTTTACTTTCCCCATGGAATCATAATGCTTCCTGTCTCAGAAGGCTGGTTTGAGGTTGAAAATTAATTTAATTGGCATTCTCACAGGAATGCGTGTTGTGCATGCCATTCCACTCATCTGTTGGTCACGCCTTGCAAGTAGGACTACCCAGAGGCAAACCCTGTCCTAGGGAAGAGACAGCAGAAAGATAATGACTGCAGTCCAAAACACAAAGGTAATAACCTAATTGAATATGCAGATTTTTCAGGACACATTACTTCCTGCTGAGTAATTCCTTTGCATCATTTAATCCACGAGCCAGACCAAAGTGACACCCTTGTTGCCCTTAGCAACTAAGGCCTCAGCTTGATGCTTGTTCTGTTCCAGGGAACATAGCAACTGCTGTTGTTCACAAGGACGCAGCATGTCACACGGCGTCTGGGAGATTCTCAGTGGTGCTGGAATACATGGCCTGTGAATTAATGGTTTTGCGGTTGCCCTGCTATTAAGATAAGGCCCAACTGGTCTCACTTGCACAGCTGATGTTGTGATGTTGTGTTGCCACCTAGTCCTAAATGCAGTCCTAATGACTTAGCTGAGTAGAGGCTGTAGATCAGGATTTCTATGCAAGATTAAATGCTGCTATTGGATCCTTCACAATTATATTGGGGTGGGAAATAGCACGTTGATTTAGTTCACATTACCAGGGTTTTTTTTAAATAGAGGGGCTATAACAGCACAATTAAACAATTATTTATGATTCACCTTTTCACATGCTAGGTACAATAACATATTTGTTATGTCATTCCCCAGTGTCAATGAAGCGTGATCTGAACATTTATTTGGGGGGAAAATATTTGTAATTATTTCACTGCCTCTATTTCACTCAATGGAGAGAACAAGTCGTTTTTGGTGGGTTGCCATAAAAAAAATCATATTTGTAGCACATTGAAAAATGAAAGTGAGTAGGCGAGGGTACACATTGTGGGTTGGCAGCTATTTAGCTGGAAATTGGCTGGTCATTTACTCTTCATATTTTGAAAGTAAATATGTATTTGCTGCCTGAGTCAGCCTAACACTCAAGAACAGCAGATTTAACAGAAACACAACTTATTTTTACACATTGCACAAGAGCATGTGCAAGAACATGCATGCAGGCCAATGAGTTTGTTTCATTTGTATATCTGTAACTCTAATTGTACGATGTACAAACTGCTCATTAAACCGAGCACTGTCGGTGGCCTAAATTCAGATGTTGCACAATGCAAGTGCATAACCCACAACCCCATAAGGGGAAATGTTAGTATGACACAAACACAATTATTATATAAACCAAAGAATAAAATGAACAAAAACAAAAATCATTGCGGAGTGTTGGTGAACGGGCGAAGGAAGGGGGACATACAGTGACAGTTTGAAATGTGTCTAAAAGAAAATCCACCAATCCGCCCCTGGCTTGTTCACAGTGTCATCTGTTAAGGTGTCCTTGCTGGCGGCTTCCTTATTACTGCCCTCCTCCATCTGCTTCTGAAATGCATCCATCTGGGTGCTAACGCTGACTTGTGGGGTGCTGACATTGATACTGTAACACTGACAACTTGCTCCTGGCCTTCTGATGCATGCATGCTTGCCTGATGGGTGTGAAGACACAAGTACACTAGTGTGTGTGTATTATAGTGAACATACTGTAACTACTATGTTCTTCTATACTTAGTAATACAATGGAGGGACTTGAGGCTCATTGAGCAAATCAGGATTTCCTCAAGCATGACCAAATATGTCGGTTGTATTGTCATATATTAAAATTAAAATTGCCTAGAGGGTGGGTCAGTGGACTGTGGACGTTCAGGGGCCATGAGAGTAGTCACACCAGGGCCAACGTGTGGTCGCCAAGGTCCCATTCAAGGGGTCCAGCATTGTTACAGCGGTATTTGTAGGCTCACTGCAGCCTGTCTGTCTGTCTGTCTGTCTGTCTGTCTGTCTGTCTGTCTATCTAAATTCCGTACACGTTTTTGTACTTCACTTTGAAACGTTCACACTTTAAAATGTTTGGCTCTGTTTTATTGTTTTATTGGTGATTTAAATATATACTATTATATTAAGTTTATACTTTTTGAAATATTTAACTTTTTATTCATACATTTTTCCTCCCATAGTAAATCTATGGGATTTATTTTTTAAATCCACCTCACCTTTGCAGCCTCATTACTCTGGCATACTTTTTTCGTAGAAACAGAATGCAGATGACAGACTAGCGGTGAAGGCTCACATTTGAATTATAGTTTTCCACTTAAGTGGACTGCTGACAGGCTTGAAGTGTGCATGGATGTTTCTTTTCTATTAGGGTTTACATATGTAATTGTAATATATGCAATTTAAGTGTTTTAGAGGTAATGTGTTTTGGTGTGGACCCCAGTAAGACCAGCTTAATACTAATGGGGATCTTCTTCAAATCAATCCATCCATCCATCCATCCATCCATCCATCCATCCATCCATCCATCCTCAACCGCTTATCCGTAGTCGGTTTGTGCGGGGCAACAGCTCCACCAGGGAGCTCCAGACTTCCCTCTTCAGAGCAACAAACTTCCTCCTGGGGGATCCCGAGGCATTCCAGGGCCAGTTCAGAGATATAATCTTATAAATATAATATATAATGATATAATATAAATATAATCTTCTTCAAATACATATACAATTAAATAAATAGATCAAAGTATACAAAATCACAACCACTGTGTCCTCACATCCATGCAAGCTCTCCCCACCAGGACAAACAATTCTAGCAACAATTCAAAAGAACAGTTTTGTTATACAAAGGAACTCATGCCTGAATAATAATGCTCAGAATACTTGAGTACAAAAAATAGACCGAGCCAATCTGTCCTAGTGTCCTGCCTCTGATAGTGATAGAGGATCTATTCTCAATGCTAGTTCACCAACGACAAAACAAACAACAAAAGGAACACAGGAAAATAATGACTGGAGAGCAAGGGGGGGCCCATCAGGGGGTCCCCGGCAAAATGAGGAACGGTGCTTAAAAATCCACTTTATTATGGCCCAAAGCCACGGCAGCTGCCCTGCCTTCTGTATACTATCTGTCTAAAGAGGAACTTGCCAGCACATGTTAACATAAACATGAACGGCAGAACTAGTGGAAACTGGGTGTGGGTATTGCTGACACCCCACGGAAGTGAAGTGTCGAGAGATAAGTAGGTCAGATCAGTGATTCTCCAGGACCAGCATAACACTTCTTTCAGCACGTACACGTTACATACAAAGTCAATGCAAAATGGTAAATGGTGCATTTATATATCGCCTTTATCCAAGGCGCTTTACAGAGATTGTGCATTACATTCACCCATTCACACACACATTCATACACCGATGGCGGCGGAAACCATGCAAGGCACCAACTAGCACATCAGGAGCAATTGGGGGTTCAGTGTCTTGCTCAAGGACACTTCGACAACTCTGGGGGAGCCCGGGTTCGAACTGTTCGAACATTGCGGTTACCATCCAGGCACTCTACCCCTGAGCCACTCTACCTCTGTGCAAAGACACTCTGTGTTGCACAGAGTGGGCAAAGACACACTCTGTTTTATTTTAAAGTGTCATACAGGGCAGATTACTATGACAATCTGCAAAACCCGTCCGTCAGTCAGGTCAAGCCTCCATATATGGTTATCAGCCCATCACACCTCGTGACACCACGCCTCGTGACACGTCACACCACCATTATGGTCGACTCTCCATATATGGCTATCTCCATATATGGCCGATGCTTCATATATGGCAGTCTCCATATATGAAGATCACAACACGGACCTCATCAAACCCTGGATAGCCATACATGGAGAAGACTGGATCATCACCTAGATCTGCATATATGGAGCCGGCCAGCAACTCTGCATCTGACCTCAAACCCTTAGATCTGGAGGTCAGCTCCATACAGGACATTCCATACATCCGTCCTTCCTCTTCGATGTCTCCCTTTTGACTGATACCTGTCCATTCAAACTCTAGACGGGCCCACCCCAAAGTTATTGGTGCAGGCGCGCCCGGCAGGCCCGAAAATTAAGGCCCGGCCCTACCTGGGCCCTCATCAAACCCTATTAGATCCTTAGATCTCCATAGATGGAGCTGACCTGTTCTGACATTCCATATGTTGATCTGACCTCATCAAACCCTGTACACTCTAGACTCCATATATGGCCAGTACAGAATTCATTCCATATGTTGATCTGACCCCCCCATGCCAAAGCGCCAGCGCTCGCCCAGCAGTCTGATACGTGTACACGACCTCGCCCTTTAGGGCGTCTTACTGGTTCTACTTTTGAGGGGCGCTTCTATATACAGGTTTTAATGTTTTTAGTTCAATGTTTGTTTTAAAAACGCCATTGACAATGAAGGCTAAATTTACGTCATATTGTCCCTCATTACGACATATTGTCTCTTTATTGTTAATGGCATTTAATGTCTGTGTTGTCACCGTTTTTTTACATCACCATTACATCACCTAATCAACATGAGTTAGACTTTAATATATTACCCACCCCCCCCACCCCCCCTTCTAAATGTTTCATAAGATTTGGAATCTTTTTTTGCCTAATGACAAAATCAATATAGGGCTAACCAGGTCGAAAAGTTAGTTTGCTAATTACTACTGGAAAACTACAACTGGCAGCAGAATGAAATGAGTGCAGGAAGGCCCCCTAGAAAACACAACTAATGACATTCAACAAGGAGGACAGAACCATTACTACTGCCAGTGCGAAGTAGTCAAGGACTTAAATTATTTTGGCACCTCGACTGCCTTGACAGAACAGTATCTGAAGGCCCGGAGGGTCTGGAAAGTCTTGGACTACAATAGCATTAGTACTGCTGTAAGGGCCCGAGAGAGTACAGCGGGAAAAGGCCCTGGATGACGTCTACACAAGAATGTTACGAATTGATGTCACCTGGGAGAACCACATGAGAAAGGTGGACTTTTACGGGGGCCTTCCGCGGGTCATGGACAAAGTCACTGAGAGAAGAATGGTGTCGGGCACGGTGTCAGGCACCCGGAACTGATGGAGAGCGAACTGACACTGTGGGAGTCAACCCAAGGCACAGCTAGGAGGGGAAGCACCACCTACGTGGACTGTGGACACACTGCGACATGACAGTGGAGCTACTAGTGACACTGCAGAGCACCGGTCCCTGATGCTGGATATAGCAGTCCCGAGTTGGTGTTGGCAAGTCTGCACCCTCGTAAATCCATCAGTGACATGCAAACGCACGCACGCGCGCACACACACACACACACACACACACACACACACACACACACACACACACACACACACACACACACACACACACACTACTCTGTCCTGCACTGCTGTGGGGAAGGTCATTACAAAAAAACATGAAACCAGCGTTATCTACACTGTTATACAAGAGGAAAAAGATGCCTAAACTAGAACTGCACTCTGTCGAGTGCCTACTTGCTTGTTGCACACAAGTAGGCCATAAATTACCTACTAGTGCGCAAGCAGAGCGCGCAACTACTGTCGACCGCTACAAACTGTCAAATCTCAGCTTCTCTGTGAAAGAACGTTTGAAATATTGAATTATTAGGTTTAGCTATTTGCTACGTACCTAGTTTTTGGAGGTAAACGAGTAGTATTGTTAAGTATGGTAAGAGACGGCTTTCGATGGTGACGTATATGTCGATCAGTGTCGGGTGGATTAAAGGAAATGCCTCTATGTGGCTGAATGAATATTAACATCCTAATACATCCTAATACTGGGGGGTCAAATTATGACCCCCCCCCAGTCAAAAAACACCAGTCACAAAACACTCATGCTTTCCAAGGTGTGATTTGCATGGGGTCCTAATCACACCTATGTTTGTATGTATACGTATATGTAATTTGTAAGTTGATTAGCGGTATACTGTGGTTACTTTGCGCCCCGTTTGATGCGTATGTATCGTAGCAGCATATGACGTCAGGGTATAACTGGTATAACTAGCTCTCAATGATGACGTAATAAAGATGTGGATTAAAGGACCCAGTGCCAGGGTGTAATTGGTTTTCGATGGTGACGTAATGGCGATATGTTTTAGTGTCGGGAGGATTAAAGGTAATGCCCCTATGTATACATGTATGTAATCTGACACCACTGCCATATCAAGCACAAGTAGTTACGTCATACGCTGGCACGGCGCATACGCATCAAACGGCGACATGGACGAAAACTATTACTTGCGCGCTCTGCTTGTGCAAGTAATAAATAATCAGATGCCTGACTATATGCACCAAATTGAATATGACATTAATGCCACATTCCACCAAATGATCAGGTGATGAGTATTAATTACTTCAATGGCAAAAACAGAAAGGGAGAGAGGTCAGCGGTGGCCAAAGAAAACTTGACTGCTTCCTGAACAGGGGTAGTAGACATTTATTTTAAAGCTGTCAGTTCCACGGGTCCCCGGTGTTTGTTCCTTCAACATGCTTTGTATACCTTTCCCAGAGTTTGTGCTTCTCTCTTGGTAACAACCTCTATTTTAAAGGCAAAAAAGGGGACATTCTCACATGTAAAGGTGATATTTAAGTGCACACAGTGTCTAAGGTATATAGACAACATGTTCCAGAACAAGCCCCGATTTAGCTCCTGTCTGGGACATGCGCTGTCCGTGGTGCTGATTACCCTGCCCTGCTCTCACGGGACTCAGAGCATGCAACATGGAATGCTGAAATTGGATGTATTATTTCAATACCATGCTAAACTCTTGCATGATATTGAAATTGCACATCATTTGTGTTGATATTGTGTGTAAAAACAAACCAGAATATTGAGTTGATATGTTGACCCATTTGTTGTCATGTATTAACTTTGCTTATTTTGGTTTTTTGTTTGTTTCACCCATTTTCTCCCCATTTTAGACATTATGATTCCCTCCCCCACACATTTCTGTCACTGCTGTTATATCCTACTGCCTCACCTAGTGAGGAGCCCCCACCGGGAAGACGTAGAGAGGAGCAATGGCTCAATGACAGGCAAGCTTTTGATACCCTGGTGCCGATTGGCATAACATTCCTCATTAATTCTATTAAGGGCT
The DNA here is from genome assembly GCF_951216825.1 of Electrona antarctica. Lineage (NCBI taxonomy): Eukaryota > Metazoa > Chordata > Actinopteri > Myctophiformes > Myctophidae > Electrona > Electrona antarctica. Next base: position 31,011,471 of record NC_136797.1, read on the forward strand.
AAATGCATTGGTGGTTGCAGTGTGGTCACGGGGAACATATTCAAATGTTTACATGAGTTTAAGTTATAATAAGTTGACTCCAATGCATTTTTCCTCAGTCTCACAGTCCGTTTCAACATGAATGGAGAACAGCCCCGTCGGTTCTTGAAATATCGCACACACACACCCACGTTCAGCGATTTCACCCATTTATAGTAGTACGTATATATATATATATAGTCAAAAATCTGAGTTGTTATTCCGACAGGTTATTGTTGTGGCACCATTACCTGATTCTGCTATCAACTGACCACTAAAGTAGTGGTCATGGTGTGTGAAGTACGTGTTTTGTTTGGCGAGCCGGGTTGATAAGTGTGTGCCACATGTTCAGGCGATGGGTGATAGCTAGGAGAAGCTGTGCTTATCTGTACCAAAGTCTTGTGTCCTCACATAATGGGTGTGTCATTCCCATAAACGGGTGGAAAGCAAAAACAGTCTCCTCAACATCCAACAGGATTAACCTGTTGCTCTGATAACAGCGGAAAAATTAGACTAATGATAATCACGTTATGGAATAAAGCATTCTGACAGGCATTTCCCCCAAATCCTTCACACCTATTAACAACCTAAAGCTGAGCCAGTGAAGCAACATCTGCCTCTTCCTATGAATAATCTGTGCAGTGACGGAACATCTTCTGAATATTCAGCGATATCAATTCCCTCGTCTTTTCTTTTTTTTTGTGGGGGGGGGGGGGGGGGGGGCGCAAAGGGACAAGCTTATCGCAAACCTTGGCACCCGTGGTGCCATTGCCCAAGGCACTAGTTAATGACGGAGAGACTTGCACATCTGCCAGTCCCCCCAGATGCCTTTCTCTAAGCATTTGATCAGGATATATTTATAACCCACTGTGTCAGACCACAGAGGCACATTAAGGGCAGTACCATTGGCAGGCATTGGAAAACAGATGCTGCATCATGAAATGACTGGCAACACACAACAGCTTTCCCTGAAACCATCTTATCCATGCATCCATCTTCCCTTCTCTTCTTCATCGTTGGAGCCCCAGGGCAGTTTGCAGAAAATCAGTTGACATTTTCATAGTTTCATAGTTCGTTTTTTGGACATTCATTTCAATGTGTATGAACAGTAGATAGAATGACACCTTCACTTTGAATAATACAAAAATGGTAAACCCGTTATTTTAAAGTCCAGCAATATTTGTATGTAATGCAGTTAGAATTTGACAGTTGTAGTTTTTGAGGGAGGCTAGCCCCTCCTATGCACAGTTTTGTGTGTATGTCCGTATGAGCACGGAATGTGGTTGTAGCACGGAATTTGATGATTTGATTGGCTGAGCACGGAATGTGATGTATGATGATGTATGATGATAAGAGCACCCCTCACTTCACACGAGTGTGATTTTTAATCATTTATTATATTATAGGTAAAATATGCATGTTAGCCATCACACAAATCATTTAATTATATTTAACCCTTAGCCCCTCATAATTACAGAGTACAGTATATGCTCATATTTTAATTATTTATCCTTCATTCCTTCTGTTGATGTACATTTATTGCATTGAAACATTTGGATGTGATATATATATAATTAAACATGCGCCTGGGTCCACTTTGCAGTCAGCTGATTGGATTCGTCAAATTTGCAATTAGTATCAAAAACAGCTAAAGGCTACATGGCTCCTTCCTTGCAGCAAATTATAATTGGACAGAGGCCATAGAGTAGAATATAGCATGGCACTGGATGAGGTTAAAGACAGTGCTGTAAAGAGCTCATCTTGCTTTATATATTCATGCTCCTGGCCTGAACCGGAACCCTGACAGACATGGTTAAACCAGGACATGTAATTAAGAACCATGAGATCCCAAAGGTGGGCCCTCAGTGGACCATAGTGTCTGTCTTCTCGCAAATAAGGCCACCCAGATTGAACACGGTGTAATGGATGACCTGTCAGTCTGCATTTACCCAGGATATTTCTCATTATGTGAAAGAATGCTTGTGTCAGTCTTAACTTTGAAATGACATTGGTATGTTCCCATGATAGAACTATAGTGAAAGGAGCCCGTTTACCTTTTTTATTTGTTTTTTGGGTGGGGAAAAAAATAGCACACTATATTTGTAAATACAGAATGACACAAAACCACTTTCAATCATACTGGAGTCATTAGTCTTGCCTTAGAAAAATATATTGTATTAGGAAATTATTCCAGGAAGACAATAGACAATGACACAGACCTCAAGGACTGTAAACAAGGGTAGGGGCCTTTATTATTATTCCTAATTAAAGCAGGGTATTGAATCAACATTATTTCAGTGGATCTTTTGACAAACATGTGGCTAATTTCCTATTTGTTTTATGGTCCAGTTATGAGGAATACAGGATTAACTAATTAAATACGCACGCACGCACGCACGCACGCACGCACGCACGCACGCACGCACGCACGCACACACACACACACACACACACACACACACACACACACATCCATTTAGGTGCTAACACTGATTTGTGAGGTGCCGACGTTGATACCGTCTATCTCGATGTCCCTTTCTGTGAACTTGCTCCTGGGCCTTCTGATGCATGCTTGCCTGATGTGTACAGTACAGTCTTGTGCTTGTACTACCTATAGTACTATTATCATCTTCTTTCTATTACTGCATTTACACCTCCACAAATAGTGATGATACATTAGGCCTGTGGTGTTAGAAAACACACCTTAATGGGGCCAACATGTGTTGCCAGTGGGCTAGCAGGGTTCCACGTGCAATGGTTCTGAGTGGGTTCATATATAATGTATATAATAATAACTGGGGTCCATTTGGGCTGGCTTGGAAAAGGTATCTAGCAAATATATACTGTATGTAGGCCTATACTACTTATAAACACATTAGGTTTGGTTTGAGCTTTTATATTTCAATGGAAAATTCAAAATACACGAGTCTTCTGTACACTACGCATCTTTTACTTTTAGATTAGTGCTACTGGCTATCAAATGGTTCTTATATCTATTTTTTCAATGGAGTAATCATTGTATAATAATAATAATCAACTAATTAAACTATGTGTAGCGTAGCCTATAGCACCTTTCATACAGGGCTGGAGTTCAAAGAGCTTAAGCAGGACAGTTTTCATATATAACTTTTAATTAAGAGAGATATTATAAGTCAGACAAATGAAAAATTAAGCACCAGGCCAAAACACAGCATATGCCTAAAACATGGGTGTAAAAGGACGGGCATAGAGTTCAAATATAATAATAATTGTATTATTTAAAAACATAAATTACATTCAACTTTCTTAAAAACATTTTCTTAACAAAGTTCTAAGGAACCATATAAAGTGCCTAAGAGAAGGCTAACTTAAAGAGGTTTCTCTTTAGCTTACATTATGCGTATGTCTATAAGCATCTGCATCTCTGTTGTGCAGGTCTACAGACATGTATAATCGTATGTCATCTGTGTACGGATGAAAACTAACGTGTTTCCTAATTGTGTCTCCTAGAGGGATTATGTAGCTTGTATGAAGCATTTAATATATTCCTAGAATATGTCTTCTTCCTCAGGGAATTGAAATAGTGCTCCACAGATGCGTTTCCTTTGACGCCTGTCCCCTTTTTGCTGCTCATTGATGCTGTCCCTCATAAGCTGCACCTGCTCTTTAGAGGGGGATAATTTTCCTTTCAAAAATGGTTTGAATGTTAGTAAATCCTGGGGAATGTGTTTGTGTAATCAACCACACGTATCTCCTACCATGATTCTCCCTTAAAGGAGAATTCCATGCTAGAAGGCTTTCTTACCTTTCTTTGTAGTCGTTACGTCCCCACCAAAGAGGTCCAGGTGTTTCTTTGTGCAACAACTCCTTATTGGCTATTTCCCCTACCATAAGCCCTCAATGAATTGCATTGAATTGAATGGGAATTGAATGGGGCTATGGGGTGTTGTGCTAATTCGCTTATTTCCATAAAAATAAGTAGTAAAGTGTGCCGCTTGGGATATTATTTACATTATGAAGAGAGGATATATACAAAAAAATTATAATTTTGAGCGATGCAAATAAGCGAATTAGCACAACACCCCATAGCCCCATTCAATTCCCATTCAATGCAATTCATTTAGGGCTTATGGTAAGGGAAATAGCCAATAAGGAGCTTTTGTACAAAATAACACCTGGATCTCTTTGGTGGGGACGTAACGACTACAAAGAAAGGTAAGAAAGCCTTTTAGTATGGAATTCTCCTTTAAAATGAATGTTTGAAAAGTGTTACAGATGTTACTTGCCATAGAATGCATTGTAACTAAAGTATGAATGCATTCCAGGGGCAACTGGTTTGCCACAGTATAGACCAGATCAGAATGTTTCAGGGTTTCTAAACAAACGGGTGTCTTCGGACGTTTTCACTACAATGCAGACGTGGCCAGTACTCCCGGCTAGGGGGCGCTCTTGAGCAACGCATGGATTAAGACGTGTTTTTGCAGAGCTCCCACAGAGTGTAATTAAATACTATTTTTAAGCGGGTTTGTGGCAGTATAACCTGCGGAATGGGTCACTGAGAGATTGAAATGGGTAGAGAGAAAGATAAATACTATTGGATGGCGTCATACGATCTAAGAAAATATAAGTTCAAGCCGGCAAATCCAAGGCCTGTTACCACATAGGCTACACCTCCCCGAAGTCCTTGTTTTAGAACAAGAATATAATGTGCTCACATGGGTCTATCCAGACTCATACTGTATCTCAGAATTCATTGCATTTGAATATTAGAGCGGAAGATGAGTAAAAGCTCCCCTTTGTGACTGCAGGAAGCAAGTAATTGGGGTCTGAGTGGCTGGCTGTGTTGGGGGGAAAAGGCATTGTTGCCAATCCATTTAAATTTATCCCTACACAAGTCAGAGAAAAAACAGTTGCATTTCACTCACCCAAATATATTGTGTCCATAATCCATCACTTGTTTACTTTTGACTTGACATTACAGAAAAAGTGGGCAATTGTTAATGCAACATTACAGGAATATATATTTAGCGCTAACATTGGTGAGATAGATAGTTCAGAAGAGGGAGAGCCACGGGTTAGAAGGAAAGAGCAGGAAGTCGTTTTTCAGTGCTGTGCTTCACAAAGGGGTTTTTGTTGTATATTTGAAAGAGATAGTGCACACCTTGTCTCCGTTAGACTGCTCCAACAGGGATTAAAAATAACAACTTGAATTCATTCTGTCTGTCTTGAGTTATTCTCCTTAAAAGTCAGTTGGTGTTCTGTCTATCGTATTGAGAATATCTCCACAGCTACATTCCATATGTATGGGGAATGACCCCCCTGGCAGGTAGGGGTCATTCCCCATACATATGAAATATGTACCTGTGGAGAGAGAGATTAACTCATAGAACAAAGGTTACATGAATTCACTATTTATGCATTATTTTCACATTTAACACGCTTATTTAAATTTGTTAATGTTAATTAAATGGTAGATAAGCACTTGACTATTCAAGCTCTTGACTATACTAATTCTACAGTAAAATTTGCAGCCTAGCGGAGGTGACGTTCTCGTACTGGGTCACGTGAAGAGACGAGGTTGTTGAGACCTTTAAATGTCAGTAACATTGTTATGAATACCGGTAGTAGCCTCCTCTGAATGGTACCGGAAGCTGATAAGTCTGTCAAAATGGGTGTGATATTGTCTTCTCGTCTTCGTTAAAGCTGCCATCCGTAGGAATTATGTCTTATCTGGGATTTGATCCCGGGTCTTCTACCCCAACGCTGACATTTCTGTTGCTGAGCTAAGATGGAAAGCCAGTTTGGGCAGGGGAGATAGTATGCTTTGAACTTCATGCAATACTACCACAGTTGTGTTAGTTATGTTGTATTACCATACTGTAGAAAGAAATGGAGTCCGCAACACTGGTAAGGGAAAACTCAGCTCCACTGGTTTATTAATTCAACGTTCAACTGGGATCTTCTTCAGGAAGCACACACCTGTATTACCATACTGTACCATACAGATTGTTTAAAATAATGTTTTATTCACAAACAAGCATGGATTGCAGCTGGTAAAATTGTGCCTGCATGAGTTTGTTCAGTGCCAATTTTGTGGTTCCAGTGAGTACTTGTGATGTTGCACAACTGGAAACTGCTGTATTACTACCACGTTTTCATATTGTTGGTTTAGAATCATGGTGCTTCCGATGATGTGCTTTTGAGCTACAGTAAAGGAGGTTTTCAGCCTAGTTTGTGGAAAATGGCCAGCATCCATTTTTAATCTGTTGGAAAGCTAGATTTACAGATACAGATGAGTGATGTTCAAATCGGATGATGCAGATAAATCTGACTTCCAATCCAAGGCGTTTCCTGAATGTCATGGGTGACCATGTCAAATGTGCTTAAACCCAGCAAGAAGTTATTACGGAACATATCCAGACAGGGTGAAGTATTGACAATTATTTATATTTATTGAAGAATATTTTTAGCAGAAGAATAGCATTACAGGAGCATATTCCCAGACCTCCTGGCCTGGGGGACACCTCTTACACACAGAGATGCTTTCCCTAAATGGTGATGAATAGTTATGCTGACAGGTTAAGCAGTCCATCCTACTGTATGTACAGTATACGTCTGTAGTACTGTATACTAAACATCCTGACAGCCAATACATCCAAACAGAGAAGTGTGTTATCTGATTGCATTAACCCATTTTGAACTGAGATTTCTAAAAATATCTTCTACATCCTGACAGTTTTCTGAAAAGGCTATGTTTCTATGTCAGTCGTTCTTCGATTTTTCAAAAATAGCAGACCTACAAGCTCGTAGCGCGCCACTCGGTGGCGCGCTATGAGCTTGTAGATCTGCTATTTTTCAATAGCTAAAGCATAACATAATGCTAACACCAAAAGGGGTTCCCGCCCCAAAATGGGTTAAACAATGTTAAACTCACTTTTTCACTCACTTTGCCATTCGATTTGCCACTCGATTTGCCACTCACTTTATGCATGCGCTTACCCTTTATAAATCTTGCTATGACACCATGAACACATGTGTTAGCATTTTATATCGATGACACGGAGAAAGTGCACGTGTGCGTGTGTGTGTGTGTGTGTGTGCATGTATTTGTTATCAAATCAATGATGTCATATATTATCTCCGCCATAGATCTTATTGCTGACGATGTTGTCAAATTCACGCAAATTAATTTTCTCTTAAATCATGTGAATATGACAAGATTTTTCATATTCCATTCCGATTGGCTATGATTGGCTCCCATAGTTGGTGTTTAGCAGCTCCCTCGTGTCCTAACGGCTGCACCCAGCCCGGAGGAAATCTATGCTCCGGAAAGCGTACATTTCTAGTTATACTATTTTGTAATTGAATTAAAATCATCGTTTTAACATTTATATTGTTTGAGATAGCTTGCTATGTTCGTCTCTTTCTCACTTCCCTACTCAGTCTTGCCAGGGTCCTATTTGACTCATATTTCCATGATGTAGGTAAGTCAGGAAGTGACATGAGTTTTACATTTACTGGTTCCCCTCCCCTGCCCACTGTGGCGCCGGGCCTGTGTATGAACTTGTGTGCCAGCATTGTTTGCATGTCTGTGATTCAATAGCACTGGTACTGACTGACTGTACATCCCTTAAGCAGGAGAGACAGGAGCATTTTAATGGTCTTGTTAGTAGTGTATATAACCCATAAGCCAGATGGGCAGGCACCGGATGGGCTAGTTCCAATAGCCTTGTGGGACACGTCTCCTACAGCCTGGAGGGGCGATTGCTCTGTGACTATTAAGTCATAAAAATGACGTTTTTGATCGATTTAAAAAATATTCAGTTGCGGACGGCACATAAAATGAGTCACACTGTATGAACAGCCATGAGAAGCAAGTTTATGAGCTTCTTCTGTTCTTCTCAGCTTCTGTTTTTAGTTTTGTGTTTTTGCAAGCCCTCCTCTAATGCACCATGGGGAATGGAGTCCTTCACAGCCCTTCCAAAACAACTGAGAGATAGGCCTGCTTAACCACACACACTGAACCCTACATACAGAACTGTAGATATCATTGTATATATTCCCTATGAAACTTTTTTTTTCCAGCTTCTTGCTGGAGCCTATTCTTAACCAGTTCAATTCAATACATTGGTAGAGAGAAATAATCAATCTCTTTCAACCTAGGCCCACTCTGTTAAATGTGTTCTTTCACGGCAAGTGCCATTGCTGAGTAATTAGATAATTGCCTAATGATCAGATTCATCAATCCAGAAACTAGCAGCTCTAATGGCAGTTAAAAAAGTAAGACATTTAGAGACCTTAGTTGTGTTAGGGTACCCTAACCCTTATGCTTTATTATTATAGAAATATTTCGATTCAAAACAATACACCACAAAGGAGACTTTATTAAAACGGCTGATACTCGCACATCTGTGGCTATATGAGCCAGGATATGCAAGTGTGTCTTAAGTGTACTCTTGATAAAACTCCTTGTTGCAGTGTATACAAACTGAATTTATGTTTTTGGCTGCTACCTATTTAAGCCCACAAATGCACAACACCTTTGAGTATAAATGTTAAGACTGAATCCCAACAAATGCAGATACATTTTGAATGCAAAGGTATAACCTGACATAACGCCTAGCAGGGCACAACGTGAATGAACTCTTCTAAACTCATCTGCCAGCAACAGTCCTGAGGACTGTGAAAGCCACTTAGCTTAATCAGATATCTGGTTTGAATTTGTAGGTTCAACTGAACAAATAAAAGGCCACCTTGCCATGCTTTCTTTCAAAAACACAATACTCACATAAGTATGTTCTGAATCTGATTAACTGATGAATAGTTAAGGGAAAGGATTCAGTTTTGGAGTCAATGTTGGGCAAGTGGCACAGGAAGACTAATGTATTTCTCTTTAAAAAAGTAATGATATCACTTTGTATTAAAAGTAACTATAGTTACATTTCAAGTTTTTTTACTATATTACTTTTGTTACCCCCCACCCCCCAAACAAAATAAAATAAAATATCATTTTAGTGTATTTAATTAATTAATTTATTATTGCCTAAATATACACAATAAAATAAATGACGTTCATATAGTTGTATTACAAATACCAATTCCAGTGCCATCACTTTGTCTACCTGCAGTATAATTTTAGTGTATTAAATCATAATCATTGATCATTTTATGCTGTTCCAAGGTGCGTTTCATGTACAGTAATGTCAAGGACCAAATTTTGAAAATGGCTGCGGAGGACATTGTAAATAAAAAGCTACATCAACCGTTAATTTTCCATTTGAATCAAACAAATTCAGTCATTAACCCACACCATTTACTCCCTCATTATGTTGACAAAATGGCACTATTATGGATGTATAGTTTCAGAAAAGCAATTGGACGTCACCCAAATTAATTCTTGGTTTCAACCAGCACCAGAGTTATGGTTGTGAAAATACTGTGTTGCAGGCCTCATTTACAACGTGGTCATACAGGGTATACAATTGTATTATACTCCTGAAATATATGGCATGCAAACTTTTGCAACTAGATCTTATTTTTATGATGTTTAGGACACAAAAAAACACATTCCTGGGGTATGTGTGTATATTTTAGATATTTTAGTCATGACGCCATGTTCATGAACAAAATGTGTCAATAACATTGCTGTCCATAAATGGACAGCAACAATCAGCATTTTCAAACAAAAACACTTTTAATTATCCCCTAAAAGCCATTTAATTAATAGCCTTGTTGTTATAGGCACTGTCGTGTCACACTCAAGCCTTCCTCCACAGTTCCATTCAGCCATGTCCAGAGAATCAATCCTGGCCTATTTAATTAAAGGCCAACCTCGCATTACACCCCTTTTTTTGGTCAGGCAAACGTGTCCCGCCCCGTGTGTGTGCACAGAAAGCTTCTGTTGTGCTTGAATGTTTTCGTAAAGGGAAAATTGTTTGGCATTGTTGGCATTTGTTTAGATGTGTGACCTTTTTAACATTCTTTAAATCAGGGGCCATTATGTGTTCCCTCCGTAGGAATGGCTTTGTGAAAATGCCACAAAGTGGCAGCCTGTAATTGGAGCCTAATCGGAAGGTACTGTGATGTATGTCTCAGAAAGACAGCTCCAGTTGCACATGCAAAGTTGACATTCTGCTCGTAGAACAACACTGCATATTAATTGTGTTTTACTTTACTCATTATGAGAAGATGTGTCTTATCTTAATTCATTTAATGCCATATTTCTTTCGACCCCTTTTCTTCTATTGCCATGGTCTTTACTTTAATTACCCCAGGATCGTGAACCGGAAGTTAGTAAAAGGCTAACGGATCTTTTAATACTTTTTATAATTCACTCGAAACGTAAATGTTGTTACCGCAACAAGCAACGCTTTACTCATGAGCCGTGAATAAAGCTGGTTTGATCAAAAACTCAATCTGGAAAGAATCGGAGAGATAAATGGGTTTTGACGGAGGGGAACTTTTTCACTGACGGACCATTTCTGGTTTATTGATCGCCTAGCAACTAGATGCTGGTGAATTTAGCGATCTTACTTAATCAATATAACCCCCCAATGGGTTGCTATGCGGAGCAATGCCAAAAGGTAAATTGACGGTCGCTGTATTCATATATGGACTATACGGGGGGTACGAACATGTACGTAGTTGGCATTGCCGTACCCTAGTGTGGGGGTCCGAATATGTTCGTAGATGGCGCAAAAATAATGTGTTTTGACTGTGTAATACCCTGGCCCTCACTGTATAGGCTACCTTTGATATGCTGTATGCTGTGATTTGCTTTTAATTATTCTTTTCTTTTGTTGTTTGTTTGTATTTTAATTTGCTCTGTGCAGCACTTTGGTTCAACCTTGGTGGTGGGAAATGTGCTATGCAAATACAGTTTGAGCTGAGTAAGTTGAGTTATGTTTTCCCCTGACTTCACAGTAGAGAGAGCATTGCAGTAGTATATTCTTGAAGTGCACCAAAGAATGGACCATATGGGTTTCAGTGTTGGGAAGTGAGAGTATTGGACTAATTCTATAAGTTGCACAGATGGAAGAAAGCGGCTTTTGTGATGCTTTTTATACTGTACAAAGGATAGAGATGGGTCGAGAAAAAAATAAGTTATGAACAGGGTGTGCTTAGCTGGACTGACTAGCAGCATCTCTGATTTATCATAGTTCAGGAGCAGAAAGCTTCTGTTCATCCATTTCTTAAGGTAGTGTATTATTGATTTCCTTTCTTTAAAATAAGTGTTAAAAAGGTCTATATTGTGATCTATATTCTATAGTACTCATTGCTATAGAGTGTAGTTTGTTCAGTAACAGGAGTCTCCATGTCTCTCCAGCTTTTTATTAAACTTAAAATGCATTTTCAGAAACTGAAACTGTGATGCCAATATTATCCAATCAGGATAGAGAACTCAGTCAGGATAGAGATTAAACAAGTGGAATTGTAAGTGATGACACAAAGAAATGAGCAGACAAAATTGGAACTGGGACACTAAAAATTAAGCTTGTGAATAGCTACTCTCAACTGATTGGCGGAATATTGTCACCTACCTGGAAATGTATTTTCTGATTATTAAAGAGTTGGAGAGACAGGGCGAGCCCTGCTACGAACAAACACTCTATAGCAATGATTACTATCAGAATAGTGATTTAACCTTTTAACAAAAAACTTCTTGTTTTAACCAAAAAATATCACTTACCCTACCTTTAACCACGCACGCACGCACGCACGCACAGCGTTTCTCTTAATTGACAGACTGTACATAATTATTGTTCTTTCACTCATTCAGAGATCCAGTGCAGATATCTATAGGACCAGCAGCTCAGTGTTTTATTGTCTTAATGATGTCTAAAGTCTCAAGTGATTGCAAGGTGCAAGCTCAGCAGTATGTTCTTAACTGAAAGTCACAAGTCACTGTAGCTTGTCCACCACTCTTGGCGCTGGGAACACGTACTAATTGCTGTTTTGATGATGCAGACAAGCTTTAGTTTTCAGAGAAAGGTAGGCCTACTCGGGCAAATCAAACCAATCACTGGTGCTGCCGACACTATTGACCTCTATGGTTTGTGTGTATAATATCAGTGTATAATTTGGATTTTAGCTTATTTCAAACTTTCATTCATGTTGAAATTGTGTGGGAAAAAAAAACATTCCATGAGATCATGAGATTTACACTTCTAATCCAGAGACAAGAGCGTGAGTGTGAGTGATGAAACCACGGCCAAAGTCTACAACCAATGTCCTGTCACACTACTGTTGAATTGGACCCAAATGCAGATGAAGAGTTCAACCCACACGTCTTTTTTTAAACGAAACAAAAGATCATCCCAAAAAAGAGCAGATAGCATCAATGCAGAACACGGCAGTTAATCTCACGCTAAATATTCTGTGACTATTTAAATTGTAAGGAAAAGGGAAAAATCCCTGTCAGTAGGTGGATTATTTATGTATTTACTCGGGCAGTAAATTAGTTAATGTGACTCGCGTCGCTAAGTAATGGAGCACGAACATTTCTGCGATTGACTGAAAACAGAAGGTCCTGGGCCTCTTGCGGATTTCAATTTATTTCATATTTACATTGATTTAAGCTTTGAAATGTAGCCTGCTATTATCAGATTGCTACTGTAGCTTTAACACATTGTAGACAAAAAAATAAAAATAACAATTATTGTATTTAGTGACAAAAAAAGACCAAACTAGAAAAAGTGCCCCTCGGGGCACAGGTCTCCACCAGGATAATAGCAATTTACAATTTATGATTTGAGGCATTTTTTCAAAACGGACAAATCTGCAGAACTTAGGAAGGCAATCTTAGCCTATGGGGACGTGGAGTGGTCCAGGTTGATCACATGACTATAGAGATGGTGTATACGGAGTTGCGTGATGTATGGATAAAATGTGTACGAGTAATATAAAGAAATGTGTTTTGCAAAAGTCGGCCACATGGTGGCGCTGTAACGGCCCTTGTGGAAAAATTGGGGCAGAGGTTCATCGTTGGCATCCAGGGAGTGTGTGTGCAAATTTTGGCATCGGCCACGCCAACAGTGCCGGAGATTAGCTGTACACAGACGGACGGAGTGCAAAACATACTCTCTCCCCATGCCTTCGGTCTGGTGGAGACAACAACAAGATTCAATGTTGGCTAGCTGAGGTCACATATGTTCTGTTCTGTATACTCTTAAGTAATTATCAAGCAATTAGTGCATGATAATGATGCATCCTTCAGGAAAGCTCTGTCCTCTCCTGGTAATTCCCCCCCCTTCATCTCCTGGTAATTACTGTACCATTAAAACAACTGAAAAGATTGGTAATAAATGGTTCTCTTTACAACAGCATTCAACTTTTGTTTTGATAAAGGAGCAAGACCACAGTTAGTGGCGGAAAGCAAACTGTGTTGACTCCCCATTCATCAAAAGCCCTCATTAGCTGAGACAATATTGATCGGAGATGCTGGAAAGGTAAAGCCAGTGGGAATCGAGAGGCAATCTCTCTCTCTCTCTCTCTCTCTCTCTCTCTCTCTCTCTCTCTCTCTCTCTCTCTCGCTCGCGCGCATTCTCCTTGCAGCATTTCAGCCTTTTTTCCCCTCCGTCTAATTAGATGTCTGGTTGTCAGCGGTGTTAAATCTTTGTTTGTGTGTGTTTGCGTGTGCGTGCATGTGTGTGTGCGCCTGCTTGTTGTGTGCCTATGAATGTTTTGATAGGAGGACAGGTGGTCACAGCATAAACTGAGTGGGTTCAATCAAAGCCTTCAACACTGAAGAGATTGGCTCATAAACCTGTTTTGAGAAGGTCACCTGCTGGTACTTCAAGCATGGAGGAAGAAAATGGCATCGTTCACTAAAGGTTGTATGTAGAGGAACTGCAGATATGGATAAAATATACGCTATTAGTACCAGTAAGGGGGGTGTGTGTGTGTGCATGTGTGTGTGCGTGCGCGGTTGCGAAACAGTGACACTTGGTTGTGAAAACCAACCAAACGCTATTTTTGTACTCGGACGAACCCAGGAAGCCAACCAGGGACAGACACACATAACTCCGTAATGGAGTGGTTGCACCACTCAAAAATCATGGCACTCCATCTTTAAGTTTTGGGCACAACCAGGAGTGACTGGTCAGCTAATCTCAGGGGTCTGGCTGGGATGTACTGTATGGCTGAATGAGTTCAGAACAGATAAATATGGAGGGGCCGGCCCACTTTGGGCTTTAAAAACAAACAAACAATTTGAAAATAGACAGGGAGCAAGTGGAGTGAGGCGAGGACTGGGGTGATGTGGTGACACCTTTTCTTGCCAGTGAGGAGGTAAGCGCCAGCATTATACACAAGCTTAAGGCTATGAGAAGTCTGGGGTTGGGCCATTATGTATTTTATAATTGTATATTTTTTGATTGATTTGTGCTTATGGTGTGGAAGCTAGTGTTCTAAGTGTAGAAGCTTTAAATATCTCCACATCATTTACTTTATGCGACAAGTCAACCCACAATTGAATAGTTCTGAAAAGAAAAACCTAAAGAGGGACAAATTGAATGTAATGGAGGGATCTGCATACAAGCCATTATGGGAGTCTCACACAAGCAGAAAACATTGCATATACTGACTCAGTGTTCTCATCTGCAATTTCAGTTTCTATATTGACCTGTTCATGGATCGACTACTTTGGTATTTAGGCTAACCAGTGGATCTGTGTGCTGCAGAAAAGTAATGATACACAACCCTCTTCGGGCCATCTGGAAGCTACAGTATGAACTAAAACATGATTCATTTCATTTTTCATTTTGAAAAATATAAACTGACTGATATACAGTAGGTCATCAAATTGGGTGAGAGATATATTATAATGATAAACAACACAACAAGAATACATAATTTTGCACAAACTTGCGCAATTAATAGCTTTCGTGGTGTGGGCTACATGCTTATGCCTTTGACTTTACAGTATAAGATTTCAAGCTGTAATTTATATATTCAAAATCACAGAAGTACTGTATAGGAAACAAATGCACCAGGGTTGTTGACTCTGCTAGACCGGACCATTACTGTGTGTGTGTGTGTGTGTGTGTGTGTGTGTGTGTGTGTGTGTGTGTGTGTGTGTGTGCACGCGCGCGCGCGCCGCCACCACTGGCAGCTAATCTCTTGCACCACTGGGCCGATCGACCTGGCCCCAGTGACGCTGTAACGGGCCATTTCACGTTTTGGCCTATAATAACTCTAGTATTTTCAAAGAGCAGAGACAGGGATCAAATAAACCTTTAAAGCAGCCTAAAGACTAAATATAAAGGTGAACTGAATGTACAAGATATGCATATTATGCTCAGCATCTCATGCATGCAACAAGGCTGGCCAGCATTGAACAGACTGGACTGGCTCTGACCTCGTTCTCCACTCCATAAATGTCTCAAAGGAGTCCAGATTCAGCCCAACGATAGAACTACTTTACTTTAATCAGCTTTTTGAACCTGCTGGTCTCAGTTCTCCAGGGAAAACTGCAGTTGCACTTGGTTTCAAAGACAGAATCTTGATGTAGCCTATCAATGGCCAAGAAGTGTATCTTTCAATTAGAATGAATAATTCTTCTACTTCTTCTACTTCTTCTTTTCTGTTGGAAGAATCATGATCCAAGTTCACATTTTGCGTATTGATACTATAGGCTACTTCAATAAATCAGATTAAGAGTCAATTTTATCCCTCAACCATCACTGGACACACTCATTGGATACAACACATAAATACAGTCAGGCAACTTTGACCACACAAATCTAGCTAATTCATGATAATATACAAAGGCAACAAGTCCAGTGAATGGAGCAACTTGAACTTCTCTATCCTCAGCAAATGGCTATTAATTGAATTCGCAATTCCATTTGTCCTTTATCCCAGGGGTTCTCAACCCGTGGGTCGCGACCCCTCGGGGGGTCGCCAAATTATTTTAGGGGGTCCCCAAATTATTTTCAAAAAAAAAAAAAAAAAAAAGATTTATTTTTAAATTTTATTTTCACGATTTTTCAAAAATAGCAGACCTACAAGCTCGTAGCGCGCCACTCGGTGGCGCGCTATGAGCTTGTAGATCTGCTATTTTTCAATAGCTAAATTATAACAATGCTTAAAACACCAAAAGGGGTTCCCGCCCAAAATGGTTTAAGGTTATTGTAGCAGTCAATTTATATTGGGGGTCGGGAGGGGGCGGGACGGGGGTCCCGAGACATTGCCAAAGCATTTCCGGGGGTCCCCGGCCAAAAACGATGAGAACCCCTGCTTTATCCAACCAACATCTTCATTCAGTACATTATTTTGACTTCAGATTGTATCAGGACAACCTACAGTACACAGCAGTACTTAACTTGGCCAATAAACATGATTATTTTTAAGAAGGTTGCCAACAAAATAAATAATATACACCGAACTGTGAAAGACAGTAGTTGAAGCAGAGTTTATCTTGCTGTCAAGACTAAGAGTAGTTACTCTTCTCAAGTGACAGAAAAAAACTGTTATAAATTATACTGTTGATCAACCATGAAGGTATAGTGGGATGATTGCTTCAATCTTTACCGACAGGAAGAAGATAAGACATGAATGTATACAGCAGGTCAACATACTTAATGGCTAGGGAAGCAGCCAGAGGCAAAGACAGACTAAATTATATTTGTTAGGGTTAAACGATAGTCAAAATGAATCATTCATAGAACATAGAAACCCCCTTTTTAAGGTTATAGAGATAAGGGGAAGCGATCTTGACAAAGTAAATCAAACCAATATTGTCACACCCGTGCTGTCAAACAGGTGACGGCTGGCGATCGTTTGGACCACACAGCATTATGATGTGTATTGACTGTATTCTGTCCCTATTGGTACGCAACTCCAACGCTGCTGAGTCGACTGAAGCAGACTTCACAAAATTAGGCACGCCGACTTGCTTTCCGGCGGCTTGCTCATGCAGCGATGGCTTAAATCTGCTTCAGATTACGCACCTCTGTCATTTGAACAGGTTTTAGCAGAGTCCTCATAATAGAGTTAGGCCTATAATACCTATAATAGAGTGGTAAGCGGAAAACCCAGCCCGTTCATGATGGGAGCTCCCGTCTTGTCAAATGTTGCCGTTTGCTCAGATGTTGTCCCATGTCGTCACTATAGTACAGCTTAAGTCATTAATGTCTATAGATGTCATTTCAAATCCAACGCTTAACCGCCACTGACATCGTCAATCAGTGTTTTCAGTGGTGTACGATAGAGGGCGCTCTTCCACAACCTGTGAGTCCATCTAGAGCTTCCTGGTTGGAAAAATAGTTGGTCAAAACAAAACCAAGCCGAAAATGTTACAGGATTTCACAAAAAATGCATGTTTCTCTGCTTTCTGTTCCCAGTGTTTTTGGTAAAAACAAGCTACAGTATATGCAACTGCCAATAACTAAAGCATGGAACATGGCAGCCAGAAACACACTTTGAAACCTCTTTTGAAACTAATTATTTTGAGATATTTGGTGTTTACATAGTTCGAGAACAAAATATGCTGTTGGTCTTGAAAGAAAAACGCTTGCAGAGGCTGCAGACTGTTCTAGAGAAACTCGGGCAGTAAATGAGTTAGAGAATATGTTCATCACACTGACCTGGAATGTGCTTCTTAGAATGTCAATCTGGCCAGTTAACAAACACCTGGAAACTCAAGACAAATGTTTATTTATTTGACCAATAATGATGATTTTACTGCGTGTGTGTATGCTATGGTGATCCTCCACAGGGACATAAGAGTGTGACAAGGAAATCATGCCAGTGCAGGCAGTGGGTCTGGTTCAGGGATGATAACACTTGCAGAGTGAAAGCTATATAGTACATTTGAAATGGAACTGTCTGACTGAGTGCAATAGATACGCATGTCGGCTTTTGACTGACGACAGCCGTGCTGCAATGAGTTTTGCTCAAATATGCTCATAGCCACTTGCATCCGCGTTATACAATGTGCCAAGAAATAAACTATGCAGAGATGCGCTAATAAATATTCATAATTTTGAATAATCCCTGTTTGTGGTGTTCTTTCTCATTATGATGGAAAGAGTGACAATAATTTATTGCATTACTACAGAGAAAGAACAACCCATACCCCATCTCTGATACCACCAGACTATCGAACTAAGGCCATTTGCATGATTGTATTTTTCATTCATTTTAAATTGAACAAAAGCTTGAATGCCATTTGTGTAGCAAATAGCCTACAGTTAAAGATGATAACTCATAGGCATGGGGATTGAAAGTTAAAATTATAATTGCTCTTTATGAAGCCCTTCAAAGCCCCGCAAGACCATCAAAACAAGGATTGTGTTTTAAATAATCATCATACAGTATTATGTTCTCTTCTCCTACTCTTGAGGGTTTTGGTTTTGTTTTGTTTAGTTTTTTGGCTTAACCATGACGACAATCGCAGATGTAAGCTCACAATGTGTTGCTGTGTTTTGTTGTTGTTAAGACATGTTAAAATTAAAACACCTTATTATGTCTCAATTATGTAATCATCTAAAAGGCTCCTGTAGTTGCATGCCATTTGAGTGGCCCGGGACGGGAACCCCTTTTGATGTTTTACTGCTTCAGGACGGGAACCTTCTTTTGATGTGTTACTGCTTCAGGACGGGAACCCCTTTTGATGTGTTACTGCTTCAGGACGGGAACCTTCTTTTGATGTGTTACTGCTTCAGGACGGGAACCCCTTTTGATGTTTTACTGCTTCAGGACGGGAACCTTCTTTTGATGTGTTACTGCTTCAGGACGGGAACCTTCTTTTGATGTGTTACTGCTTCAGGACGGGAACCCCTTTTGATGTGTTACTGCTTCAGGACAGGAACCCCTTTTGATGTGTTACTGCTTCAGGACAGGAACCCCTTTTGATGTGTTCCTGCTTCAGGACGGGAACCCCTTTTGATGTGTTACTGCTTCAGGACGGGAAGCCCTTTTGATGTGTTCCTGCTTCAGGACGGGAACCCCTTTTGATGTGTTCCTGCTTCAGGACGGGAACCCCTTTTGATGTGTTACTGCTTCAGGACGGGAACCCCTTTTGATGTGTTCCTGCTTCAGGACGGGAACCCCTTTTGATGTGTTACTGCTTCAGGACGGGAACCCCTTTTGATGTGTTCCTGCTTCAGGACGGGAACGCCTTTTGATGTGTTCCTGCTTCAGGACGGGAACCCCTTTTGATGTGTTACTGCTTCAGGACGGGAACCCCTTTTGATGTGTTACTGCTTCAGGACGGGAACCCCTTTTGGGGTTCTTGTTGCTATATGTACAGTATATTAGCAGCATAACATTTTTTAATTTTTTAATTTATATTTGGAAATGTTCCGAAAACTTATTTCAGTATTTAGAAGGCGTTTTTAGAATTGCCCTAGTCCTAAATGGGTTCATTGTAAGATAGTGATATTGTTTACAATTGCTTTTGAAGGTTAATCAATTACTTTTGTTGAGGATATTCTATGGTCATTATTTGGTTGAATACACTGTTCTGAGAGGTAGACAAGTGTACACTGGATATGTGACAAACACAAATGATGAGTTTAATCAACCATGAAGACTAACACAAGATGTTGTTTCTATTAGCACATTTTACATCTTTTTATATTGAAACATATGTTTAAATCAATTATATAGTACGTTTTGCTCTGGTAATCTTCTGTACATCCTGCCCTCCTGTGGAATCAAGGTAATCCACATTTTTGGGGGATCAAACTGATCCCAATCCTATATTTTTGTACTACCCGTATTGAAGATTTTATCCATATTAGAGCTTGGATTTGATTTCCTGATCTAGGGATTAAAGGTATTTTGAACATGTTTGATCGTGGTCTATGAAGTCAAAGTCTTATCCGTGAAGGGTGGGGGGGAGAACAACTTGCATCACTGGTGCTCTGCGTACATCTCCTTATCCGTATCTGCCAGCTGTGTATCAAACAGGACATTGACTTTTCTTTTCTTCTCTTCTTTTTCTTCTGTTAGTTACACCACCATTATTAGGTAATGCTTTTAAAATTGCATTACAAAAAACAAAAGCAGATCTGGTTTTAAGAATGCGAGAATGAGAGTTTTCTTTAGTTTTTCGGTGAATTTCTCTGTTACACCAACATTGATCTTGTGAAGTATTGGTTATTGGTAATTACACATATCATTTCCATTTGTCCAAATGAGACATAGACAATCACCACACTCGGTATGCACACAAGCACACAAGCACCCAGCCTGTATAGTTCTCAAGCTACACACAACTTACTGTCAATAGTTCAAGACTGGCCAGGGAGGACACAGCGTTTTTATAGCCTGGCTAATAAGCCAGACCGAATTGCCTGCCGGCGGATTACGGTCTGGAGAGGCTCAATTGTACACCCATTTCCTACACCAGAGAACTGGTGTGGCCAATCGGGACACGGTATGCAATATGGGCGGGCTTTGGTACAGTGACGTTCAATGCTTGAGACCTTTGACTGACAGTAGCTCTGACCAATTGCGTCAAAGAGAAAATGTTTGAACCTGCCCCCCGAGAAACAAGAGCCATACACAGCATCTCCAGACTCAAATACCACACGACAGTGTGATTTGAGTCTGGCTTATTAGCCAGGCTAGCGTTTTTAGACTGTACAGTATGTCTTGTTTATGAGCTACTGGAAGTGATACTCAAAGATAATTTAAATCTACAGTACATAGCCAACTATAGACCCAACTATACATAGCCAACTATAGACCCAACTATACATAGCCAACTATAGACCCAACTATACATAGCCAACTATAGACCCAACTATACATAGCCAACTATAGCCTCGGTGCCCAAAAGATAGATTGCGATCTACCAAAGGCTGTGCATGTGGATCACATGACATGCTCCTAAAAATATATAATTTAAATATAAAATCTGCCACTTGAATTAAGGTGACTTGATTGATTTATTGACATCCAAAAGGGCCAGACAAACCCTACCAATTCCATTTCCAATTCCAAGTGGGTTTGTCTTATACAGTATGTAACGCCAGTGCTGCTATTCCAAAGCCCCCTCAGTTTTTAACTATTTTCAGCAATGGAATAATAATGTTTTGGGTGGGTAGATCTTGTTGAGCTGGTAATTTTGAAAGTAGCTCTTAAGTCAAAAAAGTGTGGGCACCCCTGCCCTATAGTGTCCTGGTCCCGGGTGTGAATACTCAGCAGAAATAGCAGATGTACAAGCTCTCATATGTTGCAACACGACAAATTTTGGTGTAGAAAAAGGGTGGGCTAGTAATAGACAGGATAGTACTGTATATGCAACTATTATGTTACAAATAATTCTATTTTCTGTAAAGACTTCTTGTTAAACATGAGGAATTCAACAATTCGGCATTGATAGCAATGTTTCTCCATCTCAGATATGTATATTTCCCACAGATAAGTCTAATTTCCTCTCTAATCTTACAAGGGCGTGTTCCTCAAGCACTCTTTCGTCAAACTAATCATGCTCCTCTTCTGTAAGTAGAAGTAGAATGAGTAACTGGGGTCTGGGTTTGTAGTACTTTTAATGTGTGCCTCCTTTGTGCTTTGCTTGCTGTTTATCACAGTCTTACTTAAGAAAAACAACAGAAGCACTAATATTAGTTAGTTCTTCATTGACACTACTACTTTTTTCAAGTTACACCTAATGTATCCTTGGCAGCCTTCAGCCCACCTGAGCATGTCAAATTTGGTGCAAGATCTATTTTTCACAAGTGTCATGATGTTGTTACTTTATTATGTTTTAGACTTTTTATGATTACAGAAGGTTGGTTGAATTTACTCTGGACAATAAAGCCCCACTGATTAAAGCTACTCCCATGCAGGTTATAATCCTGTTCACCCATGGTCATTCACAGAGATTACTTCAATGTTCTCCTGCACTATTTGTTTCCACCAGATAAAGATGCAGATACAAATAGTGCCATCTTGAGGCACTATTCATGTCTGTATGTTGATATGACATGCCAATGGTTGTCTAACGTGGGGACCTGCAGTAGTCCTTGACGAGGAGTTACAGGTCTGTAACTGACGGTGTACAGATACAATTGTACACTCTCAGAGTTCAAATAACACTGAGGATTTTACAGTCCAGGTTGGGCTCTCAAAGAAATAAGGGGGCACGGTGGCACAGTCGGTAGTGCTGTCGCCTCACAGCTAGAAGGTCCTGGGTTCGATTCCCACTGGGGACACTGTGGGCGCTGGGGGCGTGTTCTCCCCTCCGCGTCATCAGTGCCCATACCTGAGGCGAACAAAACGCACGTTTCCCTAATCCCTAATGTGTGTTACAACACATGATAAAAGCAGTTGCAGACACTTGTGACCCATCAGAGGAGGGACAGCGAAAACACTGCCACGGCTGTTGGCGGCAATTGGCGGCGGCGCCGTGGCTGCTGCCGCTGCCGGAGAATGCACTCACTGCTTCTGCATCAGAGAGCAGATCTTTGGGGTTGGGGCATTAAAACAAAAGGCTGTTTTCCCAGTTCAGTGTTTACTTTGGGGACCTTTAGTGTGATCCAGTAGTACAGTAAGTAGGCTACTGAATACTTTATCATCATCATTAACAACACTGATTGGTAGCTATGATATCTGTCAGTTCTATGCCCCTTTGCAGCTGAGAAAACTGTAGGTCACAGGGTGAAATCCATAATAAAACATGAGGCGAACTTTGACTGGCATGCAGGCTTAACCACTTGAACCATAGCATCCCTATTCTCAAGGGACATTTGTTGAAAATAGCAGATCTCCACACGTCACAGCCGAGTGAAAGTGTACACAAGAAATTTGGTCCGTCAAGCGGTTTGCAAGATAAGATTCGTTTGCAAGATTAGCTCCGGACACAGACAAAGAGACTGACCCTTTTTGAGTGGTGCAACCACTCCAAGGAACAGCAATGTCCGTGTGCACCTATGTGTTCACCTAACTAACTATGTGACTATGTCACTATGAGCACGAGTACCAATGAGTACCAAAAGTGGCGCTGTTGTGCCAGAAACAGAGAGAGAGAGATAGTGCTGCACTGCTGCCTGCTAATGAGAGACAGAGAGAGAGGGGGGGGGGGGGGGGGAGTTGCACCACTCAGTTCACACGGGTGTGATTTCTTTAGACAGTTACCTCTTATATAAAATTGTAAAAATCCAGCAGCAAACCGGGAACAGGAAACCGACATAATGTCAGTTCCATACAATGTATTATATGGATGCTATTATAAATAACAAGACATGTCCAAGACAAGACATGTCCAGTTCCTTATTTTGTCCATGCGACAGACCTGTTGAGTGAGTGTATAGTAGGCCTATACAGTGCATTTCAAACCTGCTGCCTCTCACATGGAGTGTTGACATTTGGCAAGGGAAACCCGTTGTCAACTCACTTCTGACATTTTGGAGTACAAATTCTAACACTCGCGTGGATGTTCTGGGCTAATTTCTGACTATGCTGCATTGCGGTTACAATATTAAACGCTTCTGAAGAGAAATAACTTTATCGGCGTGATGTAGAAGTGAAAGTGCTTCAGAATAAAAGCTCCCTCAATCTGGCTGGCACTCAAGCACCATTATTCTGAAGGATTCAGTGGCTATACATTTCTATAATTCTACTTTTTTTTTAACAATCGCCTTGATGGGGACGGTCACATATTCACTTTTAGTGACGCGACCATCTGCTGTTTATATCCCTTGGCTTATAGAGCGTCGCAGTCCCGCCCCCTTTCATGACGACGCCAGGCCCAGGAAATAATTCCCAATGCATTTTTCCCATAGACATTTCAAAACGTATTTATTTAAAGACCTTATAAGCGTCGTACAAAGCCAACTCGAGTCGTGACAAATCATGACAACAAACAATATTTTGGACCAAACAAATAATTACAAAGAAGAAAAACAACAAAAAAAGTGTTGTAACCTGCCGTTTTTTTTTCTACTTTCTAATTCTTTGTTTGGCCCAAAACATTGTGTTTATTGTCATGATTTGTCACGACAAGAGTTGGCTTTATCCACGGCGTAAACGTCTTTAAATAAATACTTTCTGAAAAGTCTATGAGGAAAATGAGCGGGGAATCATTTCCTGGGCCCTGGTAGGGGGCGCGACTGCGACGCTCTATATCCCAGAGGGACTGTCGCAATACCATTGAAACGGCACATCAGTCGCAGCTCTGCGCCTGGGTGTGGAGTGTGGACTGTCCAGTTGTATAGCAGCTCTGCGCCTGGGTGTGGAGTGTGGACTGTCCAGTTGTATAGCACAGGGGTTCTCAACCCGTGGGTCGCGACCCCTTGGGGGGTCGCCAAATTATTTTAGGGGGTCCCCAAATTATTAAAAAAAAATATATATATATATATATATTTTTAAATTTTATTTTCACTTTTTTTCAAAAATAGCAGACCTACAAGCTCGTAGCGCGCCACTCGGTGGCGCGCTATGAGCTTGTAGATCTGCTATTTTTCAATAGCTAAATTATAACAATGCTTAAAACACCAAAAGGGGTTCCCGCCCAAAATGGTTTAAGGTTATTGTAGCAGTCAATTTATATTGGGGGTCGGGAGGGGGCGGGGCGGGGGTCCCGAGACATTGCCAAAGCATTTCCGGGGGTCCCCGACCAAAAACGTTGAGAACCTCTGGTATAGCAATGCAAACCACAGTTCTTTCTACTTTGGATTCTATTGCAAGTGGTTGCAAGTTGCAAATCATCTAATCACAATGTCTTTAATCTGAACTAGGCTGTACAGACTGTACAAATATGTGGCCATGTGGATTGTATGATATCTCGAGTGGAATGTGCGCTGTAAAAATGTTTTGCAATTTTAGGAAGGCCTTAATTACTACATGATACTACAGTGTAACTAAACTATTTTAAAGGTTTGAACAAATGGATAATATTACCATCAATTAAATTGCAAAAAAGTGTCATCATACAGTATGATTGACATGGAAAACAAATCAAGGACACACTGAAAGCAGTAAACAGCATATTGAGTCACATGCTGCAATTAAAACAAAATTAGTAAACAGCATGGATTTAACTATGTTTTAATGGCTCTTAAAACAAGCAAATGAGAACTAAACGACTTATGCCTGTACAGTAATTAGAAGATATGTATCTTATAATAAATCTCATTAAATTGAGACAAATCTAACATCAAGAATGCAAAGCTTTGTGCAATAATTAATCTACAAGCTCACAGCATGTTGCTTCGCAATGCGTTGTGTGCTGTATGTACATCAGCAATTTAAAATGTAAAAACTAAAGCTTATAGCCCAAACCACACCGGTAGTAACCTTAAAAAAACGTTTTAAGGTCAACCACACCAATTCAAGGTGTTTATGTTTATGTGTATTGAAGGATCCCCATTAGAGACACATGACTGAGCCTCTAGTCTTCCTGGGGTCCTGAATAAAACAAATACAATACAAATGTACAACTAAAAATACAATTTAAAATAAAAAACAGAACAAAATAAAAACTAATACAAAGAACAAATTCACATTATAAATCAAAAGAACAAATTCGCAAATCACAGTTCACAGTTATGTACTTGGCAAATTGGCAAGGTATATCTTGATATTATTTTTGAAAGTAATTTTGTTATGAATTGTAGATAAGATGTTTTTGGGCAGTGCATTCCAGAGAGTTTTTGACAGTTTTTGTCCTGTAGAATGTTATGCACACAAGAAGTGAAAAATGCATGGCAACGGTTATTCCTTGGCCTCTATACAAAGTTTTACACAGATCGGTGCAGTTACAGGTAAAAACTAAACGCATAGGGGGGACAATAGGTGGCAATGCCGGTGGAATGGGGGCGACCGAGACGCCACTGTGTGCCACATTCACATCCAATCTATGGGAGCAAAGGATTTAAATGAATTCCACAGTGGTGTCCATTTTCAGACTGGAAGCTTAGTAGCAGTAGTATTTGGATCATAACTGTATTTCAGCCTCACTAACTATTCATTAACGGGATAATGATGTTGTATTACCAGTTGGGCCATCCCTATACTTGAAATAGGTCCCACTAGAAAAGAGTTATTGTGTGGAAATTAACATTCTCCTTGCTGCAATTATCTCCAGATTATAGCCAGCTTTACTTTGTCTTTAAACACCTGTATAATTCTCAGGGTGAATGAGGCTAATCATTTCTCAGGAGCTTATGTTGTGTTTTTCACCGCTTTGAAAACATTTTCTGGAATGGTTTTACATGGGGCAGTTGTTGTTGCTTGTTGGTAGTCAGGGGTCCAGGTTGTAGTTCTGCACCTCTGAGACAAATAATAAAAGCATTAAACAACTTTGCCATGAAGCACAGTGAATTTGCAATGTTTAATGAGAAATGCAAGAAACCGTTTTCACGCACAGGAGCTAAAGATGTTTTGGCCAAAGGCTGTATCCGAATGTAATACCCAAAATGTCCTTTGGTACCGTACACTGTTGAGAATACTCCATGTGGATTAGACCTAGTAAGGACATATAGTTAGTGTCATTCAAAATGAAATGTACAAATTACTTTAATACCTTGTGATTCACAGGAAGAGACAGGCGCATGACAACTACAGTGTAAGCACTACTCAGGGCTGTTTTGTCTACTTTTAGGATGGGGGCCAGATTACAGACATTACACACACTCTACAAATACATTCATGAGCGTCCATATTATGGTCTGCATTCACACATGCCAAAAAAGAACAGCCGTTTTGTAACAAAAACTAGACTGTATTTACATCCATACATAATTGTTAGTCAACATATCTCGTCATTACTGTACTTTAGTACAGTTTTGAGTACAACACTTAAATAGATTATATACCTTTTATTGATCCCTTGGGGGGATTTCAGTCGCCCAGAACAGAAGAGATACAAAGTTACAGATACAGAGTAAGGAAAATATACAGCAATACAAAGGTAAGAAATAACCTGCACCATCCAGTTTTGCTTAATTATTCTTCCTTGCTGAATTCTGTTTCCCCCCCCCACTACAAACTCTGGCTATATATATGTTTAAGCTACAGTATACAGATGATCACTTTTCTTTTGCAGGACTTTGCCTGCTTACTTCATTGCACATTCGCTGAAAGTAGCAGATCACAAGGCATTGCAACACCGTACGCATTGGCATCGCCAAAGGGACTTTCTGTAGAAGAACAAAAGGAGCGGGCCAAGTACTGAGCCAACTCAGGTCAAGTTAATCAAGTATAAAAGGTTTAAGTTTAAGGGAAATAATAGTCACAACATGGTGCAGATGGGTTTAGGCCAGGTCTTACCTTCCTTGTGGGCAAGTCCAGATCTGGCAGCATTAAATGTCCTTACTAAGAACTTTGTTTTATTTATAGGCTAACCAGTATAATGAATGTCAAATGAAGGGTTCTTTAGAAGTTAAACATGCAACTATAAAAGTTAACACATTTATTTTCAGTGGTTTGCTTCTTGGTGTCAAAGCCAAGGCTAGGCTACAAAGGTATTGCATACATGTGTAAAACATAAAATAAGCTGGTTATGTGTTAGATGCAGTAAGTCTTGTTTTTACCATACATGCCCTGCAATATTCTCTGGATTAGATAGTTGCTGTTTCAGAACACTTCTACTCATGGTAAACATGCAGACATTGTGTACAAGGATCTCTAATTCCAACCTATTTGAATCTATTTCTTCAGTAAAAAGGTTATTTAAGTGAAAAGCATTGTTTTCCACATGTGGACTTCATATGTTCAGTCCTATTTTTATTACATAAAATATAATTGTAATTATAGTACATAGCTACAGTATTATGTATGTATAATGTACGGACTATACAGGAATGTTGATAGTTCTGGTATTTATTACTCTCGCATCTAAATATTGTCTTAAAGCTGCATGATGAACTGCTGTGTTCAGCTGACCGTCAGCTTGGTTGGCTAACTCTGTGTGTTATTTTAATTCGCTCCCAAATGTATACACTATACAAATTCCCCATGTGTGCTGTGTCCCTGTCACTGCCAACCCCCTGTTGATCTGGGTAGACTGTAGACTAACATGTGTCTTCTCCAATATACACATTGTCACCAGCTGTTTCTTTTCACCTGACAGTGAGGAGTAGTTCGGAGAGAATAATGTGGAAGAGCATGCTACTGTATCTTCCCGCAGTTCCTCTCTCTACTGAACAACAGGCTTCCCAACCAACCAGTACAGTCTCTAGTGCAGCGACAATGACACGATCTCCTGCAACAAACACTGCCAATTGAGTTGTCGGAGTTACTGGCCAAACTAGGGACATGGCACCGTGGTTGAGAAGCAAACCCGAACACCTGTATAAATGCCACCTGCAGAATAAATGTGTGAAATGTCTGTGTCTATCTCAAGAGCCGTGTGACCGATCGACTTCAAACTCAGCACACGTTGCACACTGCAATCTGTCATATTCATGTTTATTTGGGAACTTCACCAGCTTCATCCTATAGGCTACTGTAAGGGGTATAGAATTGGAACGAATCCTGCAGAGAGGATATAGCTGACAGTAAGGGGGGGGGGTTCTGGAATTGATTTGCTTGCTATACTGTAGCCTACTCCTCCCAGTATTTGACATTAAACCAATCTTATGTGAACAATGTGCATTTGCTATGAACACAGTATATTTTATGAATGCAGTTTATCTACTGTATGGTACTGTATGATATATTGGGCTGTCAAGAGTCATGGAGACACAGAAAAGGATTGATTTATTTACTGTAAGAAATGGATGAATAGTAATTGATGGAGCTGTGTGGCACCTGATGAATATGTATTCCACTTTATAGTGTTAGAAATGCATTATAAGGTAATTCCTGATGTGTGAGCTTAGCTGCTGGACCACAAAGTCAGTTAGTCAGTAGAATAACATTTTCATAGAAACCTAATACAACTCTGATCATCAGTTCTCTCCTAGTATTGCAAACCCAACATAAACCACAAGGCACATATTTGGCACATTACTACTATCTTAGGTGGTGTGAGAAAAGTCAGAAAGTTGTGCGTTAGACCGGCTTTGACTTAGTCTAAATTGTAGCACAGTACCTACTACGTAGTACTACCCCAGCACAATATAACAGAAGATTGATCTAATAGTTGGATTTGCCACGCATGCACACTGCTTGCGATCAAAATCCATCCAAATTCAACTCAACACTCATTTTCATTTTCATCTACTGTAGAGACGACATGATAAAACAAAGGTTCAAAGAGTAAACTGGGCCAGATTATTATCCAAACCGTATATTGCATCGGCACCAGCCAATTTGCTGTGCTGGGAGGCATTCATTCGTTTTTGCCCTAAAAAATTCATACCAAAGACCACTTTTGGAGCTCGCCCTCTCTCAAAAAATGGCAGATGAATCATCAACAGCACAGCACACTGTGTCTGTAATGCTTTAATAGATGGCTGGAAATAAAGAACCTAACTAACCTAATAATAAAATAATAAAATTAAGTTGATACTGTATGTCAAAATATCACAAATCTCTTGGACAGAAATGAGACATTGGAGGAGGAAGACATGATTCCGGTCCCAAAATATGCCACCACGGCATGGTCCACCTCTCGTTTCTACTTCTCACTATATTTTAGTGAACGGAGAGATTTTGTTTCCCGGTCTCCTGACATCATCATATCACATTATTAATGCTGCTCCCACAGATGGTTGCATGGTGGCATCATGGCCTCACACTTTGCACACGAGCAAATCCATTTCCTCAGCAGAAAATCACTCACATCTCCTCCAACTCGCCGAATCTGTCAATTTAAACAACAATGTGCCAGGTGCAGACAAACCCAACTCTTAAAGGGAATCGGAGATGATTTGTCTCATTTATTGTAGATTAAATGCAACACATTTGTGCCTTACTGTGCACCCATAGCCAGTTGAATGGGTGTAGAGGCCATGGGGGATCAGGAGGTCCTACTGGCTCGCCCCCTGGCTAACCCAGGCTTAGTGTGTGTGAAGTGTCACTGAGCTAGACACTTGACCCCTGCTGTAACTGCTACCTGAGTACCCATTTTAAACATTTTCTACAAGCTCACAGCATTGCCATGTTGTGTAGCTCGGCTATTTTTTGTTTTATTAATTTAGTTAGCTACTTTTTTAGTACGAAATGTAAACAGTAGCCTACAGAGTGCAGTCAAACACATTCTAAAAGGAAAGTCCTTGCAGTCTTGTTTCCATTTAGGTCCTGGGGTATTCAATTCATAATCAGTATGATGACAGTAGGGCATGCATTTACAAAGAAACAAAGAAAATAAAAACATATAAAATATGGAGATACAATTAAAGTTTCTGCCCGGCAGTTGCGATATGTTCGATTGTGCAGTGACAAATACCCCAAGAACCATAAAAGGGGACTAAATTATTATAATGAACTAGCTAAATTGGAGTTGGACGAGCTCCCAAGGCATTTGCAACCTTTAGATGAGCCACTTTGCACTGTAGATTTACAATTTACAATTTAGGCATTTAGCAGGTGCTCTTAATCCAGAGCGATTTAAGAACAACACAAGGTAATACATCAAATGCAGAAATTGTCAGCATAGATCAACTATATAGGGCACCTCATGTTCCAACTAGTTTTTACTTTTTACTTAATTGGAGGGTAGAGTTTGTAACTCATCATAATACTTTACAATACGTAGCACCAGACTGTTTTACTCCTTTGGAATGTGATGTGAACCATAGGATTGTTTATGGAGACATTTTAATTGAATACCTTTAATTGCACTGTTTAACACTATACATTTGCATATGATTGCCCCACAAGAGTACCAGGCATTTAATCCACACATAATTGTTCTGGTTCGAGAGCTCAAAAGCTACACAAGAGGATCTAACATTAATATTTATGGCATGTATTCAGCCTAATCCAAAGAGCCGGTGGGTTAAATGTCCTAATTGTAATTCCTTTTAAGCACAGGGAGCATCTGTGTGATTACCTATCTGTCATCAGTCAACAGGACATATCTTTGCTAATTTCATTAGAGCTAACAAGCTGTTGGTGTTGTTGTACATCACAAAGTCAATATCAGAAACTCTTGTAGTTCTACTAATGTTACTCAAGGTTTTGAAAAGAAAAATAGGTTGCAGTTGCAATTTGCACATGCAGTGAGTTTGGTCTACAGTTTACAAAGCCTGTTCTGGGAAGTTAATTATTACCAGTTGAAGTTCAGCTTTTTGTAATGAACACATAAACAAATGTAACTATGAATTTATTTGTAGTTGCATTTGTGTATTGCCAATGTCAACATAAAACATTGTTTTAATATAAGATATGTTTAATATCATGTAACTCGTAATCTAATCTGTGCAAAGCAATCTTGCTAATCATAACATTTGAAAAGGACGTATTTTACCGTATGTGGGAATCAGTTACTTTCCAGTCAAGAGATTCAGTTTTGTTCACACTCAAACCACACCCAGCATTAATCACAACTGCAATTTGAATTCAAAATCCAGTCACACCCCCTTACCAAATGAAATGGGTTCATTCATTCTTAATAGAAAGTGCTGAATTGGTTATTGGATGCCATGAAGAATTGATAAGCTGGCAACAAATAATGCAAGCTGCTCTTGACCTTGGCTAGAACATAATTTTTCATTAATCAAGCCAGGTGCTCATCACATTCATTAAGAAACAGAGTCAGCTAGAGAATCTGGGTGACCTAGGGCAGTGATGCTCAACCTGTGGGTCGGGACCTGTGTGTGTGTGTGTGTGTGTGTGTGTGTGTGTGTGTGTGTGTGTGTGTGTGTGTGTGTGTGTGTGTGTGTGTGTGTGTGTGTGTGTGTGTGTGTGTGTGTGTGTGTGTGTGGGCGCGAAGACTCGTAAAGCACACTGCAGCAGCAAGCAAGGAAGCAGCAACTAATCTTCAGGTGGTAGCTGGGGTGGAGGTGGGTGAGCAGCAGGTTGGTATACAGCAGCGCGCAGATACAGCAGCAGGAAGCAGGAGGAGGAATGAATGTAGCCGGTATGAAGATGGAGTGAGTGTGTGATTGGCTGAGTGAATCATGTGGATGAGAGCGTGATGCTGAGGCGGTCCAATTAACGGCTGGCAGCAACTGCACTGAGGTTCCCTGACTGAAGTTGCTCTGCGCATGTCTACGACAGGCACACATGCTCATATAGCTTGTTGGCGTTCCAAAGAGAGAAGTTCCTTGGTATCTATGTCCTCTAAAGCCTATACACCAGGGTTGTCCCGATCCGATCACGTCGATCGGGAGCACAAAACTGTGATCGGGACATCCCTAGTATTGATACTATATCCATATCATGATATTACACTGGATACTGTCTGTGATTTTGGATATTGTACTATTGTGATATGGCATAATCACGTGGACGTGCTTGGTAGGGGGGGACTGTAGGCTATACGGTGCTGCATTGCTATATCGAGTCTGGCTCTTTAGCCGACTGGTAACCTACGCGCCAATCGGATCCGTAGGTCCCGGGTTTGCCCCCTGGCCGAGGCTACAGTATTTAATAACGGCAATTAACAGCCGTGTTCCAACATAATTTTATGTGCACAACTTTGCACTAGTTGTATAGGAGCTTGAACTAACAGCTGCACGTCTCATTGAAAAAGTGATAATAACTTCAGACGGTGCAGAAAAGAAGTAGCACAACGGCATAAAAAGAAAGGTTTCCAAAGTGATGAAGATCTGACCTTATTCCTTAAAGGACCTATAACATCAAATTCAACTTTTTCAATTTATTTTGTGTTTTTGGGGCTCCCATATGTGTTTTCTATCCCCACAAATAACCAATTTTGAACAATCAGGCTTTCATATCATATGGGTGCATTAATGGAAATTGCTCTCAGGAACAGCTCAACTGATTTTGGCCTCATCGTGATGTCATCAATGTCACCCTACTTTGTATAATTCCTCCCCTTCTTCAGTCTTCAGTTCCAAATTTGCATTTCCATGTCCACCATTATTGATTTTCCAAGCTGGCATGGAATGGAAACAAGCCTGGTTTTATCTAGCATCAGTATTATAATGACTCAAATATTAAATAATCTGCATATCAGCACCCCCACCACCTCAGGACATTGTGGTACTGCAGCCAAAACTGCTTTCAAAGTCCAGAAAGAAATGACAAGGCTTGGTTATATCAGAGTGGTGATTGAGGCTCAAACCATTAGAAATAACTTTGAGGGACATAGACAATGATATTAAATATTAAAAACCGTTTTAAAATGCATGTTATTTGCGCTTTAAACTAAACCTGGGCTGACATTTGTGCACAGTTTATGTGTCTCTAACCGACCGTATAGCTGAGGTGGATAGTCAGGCTTCTGGAGGCACTGTAACTAAATTGAGGAATGTATTTAAAATGTGTAAAGTATATAATCTCCCCATTTGATTTAGAGTTGGCGAAGCGTGGGATGACGTATCTCCATAGAGTTAATTAAACATCTTTGATATTGTGCATGTTGGCTCACTGGACAGGCTTTGCTACACAAATGGACAGTATAATTGCTAACACCTGTGATGGAAGTAAGGCCTGCAGTTAGCCCAGTAAGCCCAGTTTCATGACAATATGGCTACCGTGCAAAGCATAGATAGAGCCTATTGACCACCAGTGTTTCTGGGCCGGCTGCTGTTGTTTAACTGAATTAATTGGCGAACTACCATGTCATTCAAATAACATATTATGACTCAATGTGTGTGATTTGATGACGACGACAATAAATACAGTACATAATTCAAATAGATTAATGTCAGCTTGCCTTCATGTCCAATTGTCCATACATAGTGGAATCGTTTTATATGCAATACTCCTACCATAACACCATGACCGACTAGGTCTGAAGACACAACGGAGCACTCTGTCTCTGTTCAGGCAGGTGCCCCATTCATTGGCAGTAAACTGATGGGAATGGATACCAGGTGGTCAAGCTCTATACTTTACAGATTCCAGCTCTGCTGCTCTCCTCACCAAGTCCAAAAAGGGTAACTGCATTGTGTGTGTATAGCTTGTTTTACAATCTATACACGGTCTATACATATAGATTGTTTTGCAATATATACACTACTCAAACCTCTTTTCCTTTTCCATTAGTTAAAAAAAACATGAAGGTTACTTTAGTAACCATGGTTCTTTAAGTAAGTGAGCGAAATATTTCGCTCTATGGGAGGTTTTCCTTGCAAAACCGAGGTGCAGAAGGAAAACGCAGCAGCTGAGCAGCATTATAATAATGTCTGATAATTTTGCCATGCTTTAATTCTGAAACCTTTTAACATACATGGCAAGTGCTCAAGCTCTGCTGTGCGTGAAGGAAACAATACAATGAATCATAAACACAGCAATTTGTCAGGCTTGGTCCGATTAGGACATCAGACAGCAACAAAAATACTATGACATTAAACGACATACATATACTGCCTCTTTAACCTACCATTCTACATATCTATTACTACAATACATACCGTTTAATAGATCACTTTAACAATGATACTGTAACAGAAACAATATATGATGTTACATAATATATTGTTTATATGTCTAAAACAAATTACTCCAAATATTTGAGTGATGCCACTGTCTCCTCTAGCACCACCCTCTTGGCAAAATGTTAACTTTGCACACAGGATATCCCATAATAGGCTGATTGCAGGATGAACCATAGCGATACGATCCATGGCCTTTCCTTCCCCTAGTGCCACATTTTACCACATTTGGTTGTAAGACAGCGCAGGCACACCGTAGCGTCACGAAGATGCCAAAAGCCGCTCGTGGCCGGCGTCTCTTCCTGGTTTTTAGACAGCTGGTGGATGGAAATTAAGCTCCACCCACGCGGCAGACTTTTCCGGGAATCTGGCCGACACGGCATTCTGGAGCTTAATTTCCACGCGTAGGTGGAGCTTAATTTCCATCCACCAGCTGTCTAAAAACCAGGAAGAGATGCCGGCCACGAGCAGCTTTTGGTCACGAAGTGTGCTTACACCCAGAGAAAGCATGGCCTCTATAAAGAGCTGCTACTTGTCGAACTTCAGATTACAGGTGAATACATCAGCAATTAAATACAAAAAAAATTATATTGTAGAGGAATTTTACTGAGAAAATATATTTTCATCTGTCAACTAGTTGCTCCTGTGTCAGACTCTTATTTCTGCTGGCATGTGTGAAAAGGCAAGAATAATGATGTGAATTTTAACACCTTTTGTACCCTGGTGGCTTAGAAGCAACTTGAGTATAGGTAAGTTCAGCTAGCTGCACTCATAAATGATTCTCTCACAGTTACCAGTGTCTTCATATTCACACTCCTGTCGTACAATATTTTATATATAATAGTACCAAATAATTTAGTCGTGATCTTGGCAAGTCGTCATATTTCTCAGGGCTTTATGACTTAATTCTGGCAAGGCACTGAATGCAGACAATATTACAGGCTATGCTTGATTGTTCTGCTGACACCAAAATTAGAGCAGGCTGCAGTTGAACCAGATATGGAATTTGAGTTCACACAACAGTCCTCTGATTAAGCATTAAGCCCTATACTTTCTCGTATGACAAATAGCGAAAATAGATGATCTCCACGCTTACAATACATCACTTGTTGACGCTTTTAGTGCTCTCCAATCTTCTAAAGAGTTTCAATTCATAATTGTTTTACACCCAGATCACATGCTACTGGTATTTGACCTCTGTTTCAAAACGTTCTAGTATTTCAGTTTCCTTTGCAATTTATGATTTGGTTTATTTGGTATTTCAAAGAAGTTTGATCTGAGATTGGTCAAGGTTTATCTGTGTTGGAGTAGTTAGTCACAGGCAGCTGCTACTCTGTTTCAACAATGTGTTGAGAAACTTAATTTATAGTTTTAAGAGTTTGTAGCATTATAACACAGATACTTTTATCGTACATTTAAAAGAAACAAGTCATGTCATTCTTCAGCACATCGTATTTCATTTCTGCATCTGACTTTTGGATATTGAGCTGACTCGATAAGGGATTCAGTCGCTATGAGCTCTGCACAACCTTGGGTGGAATTAAAATGCTAATTTAGCTGAACACATTTGTGAAGATGTCTTTGTGAACTGCCATTTATTCTCCTGGTAGTAATACGGCTGTGACCACACTGTGCCTGAAATGTCTTTGCATCCTATACCAATACGTGGCTACAAGGCAATAGCTGAATGAATTGCGTTGTAACAACAATTAATGAATAATCATTTCTAGCCAAGGTTTATTTATTAAAAAAATGAACAAGAGTAATAATAACACAGTAAAACAAAATGAGTACAAACTGTAAAACTGGTAACTGAAACAATCAGCGTTTAGATTACAGAATACTGTGTTATCACCTGGATAACCTAGACTATTATCAAACCCTAGTTATAGTCTCTTGAGGATTTCAGGGACAAACAATACTGTAATTAATTGGTAGCATAACCAACTCATTGTTAATGCATAGCTGTATAGCTGTGTGTAAGCTGAGTGCCCTCTACTGCTAGTGAGGCATAGTGAAGTGGCATATAACACACAACTCGCATAAGCTTTGTGGAAAAGACTCATAAATCACACAGAGGTTACGCTGAGGAGACTCAGCCAGAGCTACCACTGTGTGTCACTAAAAGGTATTCATGGTTAAACAAGAGTAAACAGATAAAACTATTTGGTATGTACCTACTATTTCTTTGCCCTGTATCTTTTACTGCTGTGCTGTCTCTGTGCAACAAATATACTATATTTGTGTTCTATTTAATAGAGTAACCACCTTAAAATCTAATAACCATCAAGCAACACCATCTACAACAAAGGAGTAGCCTAGCAACAATCTGTAAATGGACTGCATTTATATGGCAAAACATGCTTATCGGGAGAAGTTAGGGGTTCAGTGTCTTGCTCAAGGACACTTCGACACTTAGCCAGGAGGAGCTGGGAATCAAAACTGGAACCTTTAGATTCCATGACGGCCGCTCTACCTTCTGAGCCACCTCCAGGTCTGCCGCCCACCCAACACTGTACTGTAGTGTACTGTACTGTACATTAGAGCTTAATATGTCGGCCCAAGCCCGTGCCATTGTGCCGTCGGTACAATGCGCCCCGTCGGAATAGAGAGTATGCGAATGCATAAAGCGAATGGCAAATCGAGTGGCAAATCGAGTGGCAAAGTGAGTGGAAAAGTGAGTTTAACATTCTTTAACGTCGTTTAATGCAATCAAATATGACCGGCGGGGCCGGTCCCAGTTTGTCAAACATTTCACAGGCTTTGGGTCGGGCTCAGGCTAAATCTTTGTCAGGCTGGGCCGGGTCAGGCTCAAATGATTAGGCCCGATTAAAACGCTAGTGTACATCCTACCCACCACCTAGCAACACCGTACCACTAACCACCTAGTACACCCAAGGCCCCACAACACAACAGCAGCAACCACGTACAACTTAGCAACCATCTGAAAATGCATAGCAACACCGTCCAAATTGAGTGATACTGTACCTTAAACACCACCTAGTAAACCCTGGCATCCGATTCCTGATGGCAACTAGCACTGCGGCCAACCACCTGCTTTTTTGTTCGGAAATATAGATTTCTAATTTATATCTGCAATTGCCAAAGGGGCCAAGTTATTTTATGTATTGCGATAAAATTATTGAAAATATTGAGCCACTGTCATGGAAAGTGTGGGAATTCAAGGCTGATTATATTCTGTAAAAAGCTAGTCTCCAATTAAAACTGTGCAGGCTAATTGGGGACACATTTGCATAGGGAATATTTCAGATCCTTAATAAGTGACTGTTCATAAAAATAACCTGCAGTATTATGCAAAATCTTGTGATTCACAACACACATGCACACGCGCACACACACACACACACACACACACACACACACACACACACACACACACACTCACACACACTGTACACGCACACACACACACATACTGTACACGCACACACGCACGCCTACACCTCCACTACTAACATTCAAATGACACAGACAAAACAAACTTTTTTGAGTTAGGCAATGAGTTAGGCAATCATTATTATTGTTGCATTCAGGATTTTATTTTAAATTAAACGTCACCTTCATTCTATAACCGTTAGCCAGATCAAAGTTGTGGACTCAGCTGTTTGACTGCCTTATACTTTGTTTTATGGCAAATGGGGAGAAAAGTAATTGAAAACTGTGAGAGTGCGACGTTGTGGGATTACTTGGGCATTGGTTTGCAATGTGCTGCGGTTGCCTCAGTGTTACAAATCAAAAGAGGTGTTTCATAACCATTTCATTTTATACACTGTGTTGGACCACCATGTTGTAACAAGATATCTCTTTTTCAACGGTTTATCCTCTTTATTAAATGGTTTGTTTTAGCTTGTTTCCCTGGCGATGGCAAGGCAACCTTCGGAATGAGAAATAAATGTCTGAAAGAATATGCTTACCCGGTCATTTACAAATTAAATGGCATCTACCCTTTGCTCAGTAATTTCATCCACGATACTCCATCCTTTCTGAACCAGACACAATTTCATTACTGTACTCGGGCTGCCAGCAGTAAATTCTAGAACTGAGAGCAGCTACCCAGCTATAGCCTTCAGCAGGTTTACGTGTTTGACACAATCCATGCTAAATGTTTTAGTCTGTTCAGGAAGCAATAAATCAGAAGAAGCTATGTACTGTACTCTATATTCGTTTATACGACCATAATGAGATAATTGTGAGATAGTATAGATTAAACTTGTTCAACTTCCTGTAGCGCAGGGGTTCTCAACGTTTTTGGCCGGGGACCCCCGGAAATGCTTTGGCAATGTCTCGGGACCCCCGCCCCGCTCCCTCCCGACCCCCAATATAAATTGACTGCTACAATAACCTTAAACCATTTTGGGCGGGAACCCCTTTTGGTGTTTTAAGCATTATGTTATAATTTAGCTATTGAAAAATAGCAGATCTACAAGCTCATAGCGCGCCACCGAGTGGCGCGCTACGAGCTTGTAGGTCTGCTATTTTTGAAAAATCGTGAAAAGAAAATGAAAATAATTTGGGGACCCCCTAAAATAGTTTGGCGACCCCCCGAGGGGTCGCGACCCACGGGTTGAGAACCCCTGCTGTAGCGGACGTATACTGGCAAGATTATTTCTTGTTTGTTGACCATATGCACACCGCCGACCATCTTGCCATTAAGTTAATGGCAGGGTGGTAACTATGTAGCTTCAATTTCCCATTGACCCCCATCTGATTGTATTAAACAACGTCGAACTCACCAACATGGCAGCTGTGTTTGTTTCATATCCACCGTAGACATGTTGCTACTTCCTGTCAAGAAATCCCTTGCATGTGAGTATGTGTGTGTTGGAGTTTGGAAGCGCTCGTTTTCTGTAAAGCAACGTCCTGCATTATGTGCAAATTCAAAACAGATGGTATACGCAGGGCCGTTGAGTGATATCCATCGAGCACTTCCAAACAAAAAAAATCACCTGCAAGGATTTTCTTGACAGGAAGTAGCTCTGTGTATTTTGTCTTCCTCTTTTCTTAAACTTTTAGAATCCAGCTTGACATGCATAACAAGTGGAAAATCCATGTCTGCACTGCAGACACATGGCTTGTTCCTCGCTAAATGTGCTCACATCCATCTCAGTTCCCCTATACTGCCTTGCTTTGCTAAATCAGCCTGATTATATAAGCAGTATAAGCACTAATTATGCTGAAGCAAATGCTTCTCCCCTTACTCCTATTTCTTAAATAGGCCACGAGGGATGAACCTAAAAAAGTATTGTATTTCTGCAGTTTGCCCATGTCAGGTCATATCCTTAGACCAATGCATTTGCTTATATCGCACAACGCGTCTGTACATCTAGCGCAGGGGTTCTCAACGTTTTGGCCTGGGGACCCCCGGAAATGCTTTGGCCATGTCTCGCGACCCCAAGCCCCTCCCCCCTCCCCACCAATACAAACTGACTGCAAAAATAACCTTAATAATAGAGAAAATATATCCTAAATGAATACTGAAACCAGATATAATCCTTAAGGAAAGTGTATGTATGTACTGTGTGTACTATGTAAACTCTTAATTTTCCTGCCATTCAGTTAATTAAAAAATAATTTGGGGTCGGGACCCCCCCAAAATAATTTGGCGACCCCCCCCTGAGGGGTCGCAACCCACGGGTTGAGAACCCCTGATCTAGCGTAGCAGCTGATAAGCAACTGATAATTGTTCTAAGAGTCCAACTGTCCAGCCCCTGAAGACCACAGTGTTCGTAGGTACTTAGGTAAAAATAGGTAGACTATACTAATCTGAGTTTTAACCAACAAATAGTTTGATCTTTTATATATGCACATACAGTGGCCACTTTCTTGTTCCTTCAAGATTTCCACTCTAGTTTACTCTCCCATGGACCGGCAGTGCGGCACCACTACAAGGACTTTGTTGTGCGTAAGCATCATTGTGCACAAAAGGACCGTTCCCCATCTGTGACAGAGAGTGTACAAATGGAACCAAATGCATCAGATCCATGTGGTTCCATTTTTACACTCTCTGAGTTAAATTAAATAGCCCATAAACAGGAAATGCCCTGTTTTGGGCATTTCCTGCTGAGCTACATGAACAACAATGAAACAACTATCAAAGCTAATTTGCACATATAACACATAATAGGATTTAACACAGTGGCTCCGTATACTAGCCGGTTGCGGTTTCCATGCACCATACAGTATATGATCTCTGCTATCGTCATTTACATAAAGCAATAAGACAGAGAGTATGTGAGTGATAACCCATATGCGCACATTGCTAAAGAATATGGCAATTTCCTACAAACCTGATAAAGAACATGAAATTGAAACATGCCACGAGTCTGAAACGAAGAGGAAAGCAAACCAATCCTGCAGAAATGCTGTCTGTTTAAACTCACAATATAAAGGCTTTAACTATACCAAAGTAGAGAAGGTGATAACATACCTCAAATTTGTCGTTAAACTAAACAGACTGTCATTTGACAGGGGTCTTAAAGTATATATGTTGGCTATGTAAATATTTAATTGACTCGTTGAAATTCCCATCAGCTTGTATTGGGTTTGCAAGTGTTAATCAAGACAAGTCACCAGTCACTCCACTATAGCCTCTTTGTTTTGGTGGAAATGCTCCACATCCCCTGGCGTACACCCCCATGTATGCCCTCGATCTCTCCTTCGCCAACGTCTGTCTCATTCTGCACATGAATAAATATCAGTCAAGAAAAGTAATATGCTTCCCAACCTGTTGCTATAGTAATCGGCCAGGACCATAGCCAGGGCAAGTTTATACGCAAGGTCCAGAGGGTGTGGATTTGTGTAGGCGGTAAGAGATTTTTTAGGTGCTTTTGTTATTGATTACCAGCATTGAGAGAAGTGCTTAATTCTCTTAACATGTTCATGTCAAGAACCCTCAAATGTATTTGGCCACAGACCCGCATTTGAAAAGCCAGAGACCCCCATAAGAGAATTTGTCAACATTTGTCAACATTGTTCATCAAGCTTGTTTCACATCGAAAGAGTTTTCTTATCTTAACATATTATTATCTCCACCAGGCCAAGGCAAACTACGGCTTCAATGACAAGCTACGGGTTAAACAGTCAATTCAGAATATCTGGAAACTGGTGCTACTGGTACTGGTAAATTGTAAATGGTGAATTTATATAGCGCTTTTATCCAAGGTGCTTTACATAGACGTGCATAACATTGACCCATTCACACACACATTCATACACCGATGTTGGAGGAAACCATGCAAGGAACCGACCTGCACACCGGGAGCAATTAGGGGTTCAGAGTCTTGCTCAAGGACACTTAAACACTAACTCTGGGGGAGCCCGGGATCGAACTGGGAACCTCGCGGTTCCCATCTATCCGCTCTACCAGCCACGCTACCCCTGAGCACTGTTGGCAAACATTCAGAATTGGTATGCAGTCCGCATTATTGTTTTGGGCTGATAATGTTATTGGAGCAAATAATAGTTTGTATATTCAATAAGTTAACTATCCCACACATACCATGTACACGATTTATCGTGTTTCAGAAAGGGATAAAACATGTTTCCCTGTTAGTAACTCCTCCAACATGAAAAATAGACTTGAATATTATGGATAAATCTGACCACCAGTTCCATTACTGCAAGTCTTGAGATGCATAATATAATGGCATTTAACTCATAAAACTTGTTTCACTCACAAGACAAACTGTAAGGGAGAGGTAACCAAGGTCAAGACAACCATTAGGGATGGGACGTTTAAATGGTTAACCATACAAAATAAATTGCATATTTGGTTATCTCATTTAAATAATATTAATTATTAACATGTTGCATTGTAACTCATACTAGACTAGCAGTGTTATGCGCTCATTCTGTTTTGTGACTATGTGGGCAGTTCTCAGAATGGATTTTACACATTAATTAGCCTGAAATTTATATTACAGTGGAAGAAAACCATGTAATGGGACGATTCCAATGATCCTAAATGCCATGCAAATACCCGAATTATTAACAAAACAAAACATGTTGCTTGGCTTTGGGCTTCTTAACAAGATCACAACATGCAACAATGCAAATGTTGTATTACTACTTCTTTTGGGAAGTTATTGAGCCTTGTTTTCACACACAAAGTCCCTTGACATCATCAAAGACCATGTTGGGCCTCAGCAACATGATGTCATGTTATTGTGCAATTTCTAGTAAGCTGTTAGTGATCCAAAATAACCATATTTGAACTGGTATTAGGTATTAACTGGTATTGGGTATTAAAAGTCCTTAAATCATGTGGGGTCCCCCCGGATGTCCCAACCCACAGATTGAGAACCAATGATCTACACTGTACATTTTATTATCAGTTGGTGTGTCTCTTACTTAACCCTGGTATCTCTGTTACTGTTGTTGTTGTTTTTATTCTATTTTAAAAAAATCACAATTATGTCAAAGAATGAAAAGAAAAGCGCAAATAGCAAAAGCTGGTAAATGGCTTTTTTCATTATTTTGTCGTTATGATTTTGAACTATTTCCTCTGATCATCCTTGATGTTTCATAAATCAGTAGGCTAGGTTCCAAATGATCTGGTGGGCTTCGTGAGCCAAACAAGCTGTGCTCTAGAGGGCTTGTAATAGATTGCCGTGGATCCCCATGGCCATGCTGTTGAGCAGGTGGTGCCATAGCTGGAGGAGCACACAGCAATGAATTCACCACTTCCTATCCCGCCATCTGACCATAAATCACGCAGTCTCATATTTCTAATAGAAATATTAACTGAATGAAAGCGTGGAAGAATTATAGGAGACAACTTCATTGCGGGGGGCCATTTTCACTCATTAAAAAAACGTACTGATGCAAAACTGCAGAAATGAAAAGCATAGGTTTAACACACACATTTCCACATACTGTTCATAAGTGCACGAAGAAAGCAGACGTACATTGAAATGTATTGTCTCATGTCTGCAAATATATATAATAAAGCCAAATGACCAAAATATATCCCAAGAACTTAATTGATTTTTTCCCTTGCCTGCCCCCTCAACCCCCCAAAAAGGCTCATCCCTGGAGATCCGCTGATGAGTCCCCTTTATGACTGCCCTGTGGCCGCCTACAGTGCATGCCACCTGTCCGCGCTGCGCTCTTTTACTCTTACTGTTAAGTCATATCTTCAC
This sequence comes from Electrona antarctica, assembly GCF_951216825.1. Taxonomy (NCBI): domain Eukaryota; kingdom Metazoa; phylum Chordata; class Actinopteri; order Myctophiformes; family Myctophidae; genus Electrona; species Electrona antarctica. The sequence goes on from NC_136797.1 coordinate 31,055,038, forward strand.
ATGTGGCCAATCCCCGTGGAGCTGAGGCAGTCACCTGTAATGGTCATACATTTCCCTTTTTTGACAGAGAGACATGAAAGCTATTAGCCAAGGGAGCTCAGCAGCCCGAATGAGACAGCTACAGTACAGTACTCCCACTGCTGTGCAGATGAAGAAAGGCTCGCTGTCGGGTGGAAACCTTGTATGTCCTTGTGAACCGTTACTGGGGAAAAAAGCACCTGCGTTCCAAAGAATATGTAGTTATTATTTAGACACAAGCCTCTTGTTAATACTTTTCTTTGGTTAAACAGATGTATTTGTATAACCCACAGACTTATTAACCACTTTCAACCTGGCGTCCCCATTTTAGGCACGTTATTATAAGCAACGTTTTTTCTGCAGGAGAAAAAGCTGATCGTGTCACAATGTGACGTGTTGTGAGCTTGCTGAACGGCTATTTTTGTGACTTGTCACACTTGCAATACTGTCATACAACAAAGTATAACATTAAAAAACACAAGATGAAATAATATGGAGATACAAGGTTTCTGCCTGGCAGCAACAAAATGGTCTTTTTCTTTTAATCAGTATCAGCCAGTTATTAAAACCTCTTCACGTGGGAATGATGGAGTATGTCTTGATGCAGAGAACAGGGAACATCTGTCGGGCAGAATCCGTGTATCTTTTTTCTTCTTTTTAATAATGACTTTTTAAAATGTAATCATATGATAGAAGTATAACAGTGTTGTTGTTGTTCGCAATTAATTCAATTTTGTTTTGGGATTTTTTTATATTTGTATTTGTTTTGCCTATAATACATACATACTCAAAATAGGGACGCCAAGTCGAAAGTTAAATCTAGTTTGTGGGGTTTATAAATATTTGACCAATATTAACAAGGTTGTATCTAATCCAACTAGGTTATTAGGTTCCAAGGTTATCCAATTGGAAAGGTTTCCGCCTGACAGGGCCGATTTGTATTGATATCATTATTAGGATATTTGTCTTAGGGCAGATATGTAGCTTGACTTATAGTATCACAAGCCTGGATGAAAAATAAAAATGTAGTCTTACTCCAAGTATTAACGTTTCCAATTTTCTTCTTACACTACCATACAATGCTGGAGCATGCTTAGTCCTATAAAGCTTGATGCATGAAATAAACATATCTTCTTCAAATATGTTCATATTTTAATATGACACATAATTTGAAAGCTTATAGAATCTGTTTTATATTTGATTAATGGACCTTTTTATTTATTATTTATAGACTTTATGAAGTCATTATCATTGTCCAATTAGTTTTCAAATCAGAACATTTATTTGGATGAAATGAAACCCACCTTAATTAAAAATCCTCAGTCTTAACCCATTTTGGGCGGGAACCCCTTTTGGTGTTTTAACTAAGCATTATGTTATACTTAAGCTATTGAAAAATAGCAGATCTACAAGCTCATAGCGCGCCACCGAGTGGCGCGCTATGAACTTGTAGGTCTGCTATTTTTGAAAAAAAGTAAAAATGCGGCACAAATCTTTGAATATATATTATTTCAGAGCGAACGTTTTTTTTTTAATTTCGACGTCAGACCTAAATAGGTTAATAGTGGGCAAAACCTGTCACAGATGACTTTCTTTTAAACACTATCCTTTGTGCATTGCAGTTACTTTTGAATGCCTTAGTATTTCTTCACTGTGTATCAAAGTATAGACTTGATAAGCCAAACCACTCTCTCTATCTCCCTACAGTAGATCTCTCTCTCTTTAGAGCTCCTGTCTATGGTTAGAAATATAATTGTGTTTATTGTGGAACATCTACATAAATTATTCCACCTACACATTGAAGAGACACTTTTATTACAGTGAGCTAACTGCAACATCCAGTCTTTGTTGCATGTGGAGCTCTGGCATGTACAGTGGTGCATAGCTTATCTTCTATGTGAAATGTACAAATACAATGTACATGTCTTCTGAGTTGATAGTGTGTTTACTGTAGCTTGTCGATTTGCATAATGTCTCACTTTTCAGAGCCATGCCATGTGGTGAATAAAATTAATCATGGGAGTAGTTTGTAACATAATGAATTGAAATGTCATCTTGTGAAGTATATTAATAGGATACAAAATGTATTCAAACTAGAAATAAGTGAGCCTTGGGATCTCGGTTATGTCAGGTAGTTTGTCAGCCGAGTTCACCTAGTGGTCATGTCTTCATTGACAACACAATCACTCTAGCTGTCGGCAGCAAACTTCTTCATTCCTGTCAAAATAACATATCTGCGTGTATCCATCCAGGCCAGTTGTCCTTGAACAGACGTGTACAATGCTGTGCTGTGAATATGGGACATAAGCCATGATGAGAGGACCACAGCTGGGCGAAACTGAAAGGGAAACAAAGCAAATGCTGTAATGCTTATATTATACTCTAAATAGTTCCAAAATAGTTATTTTCAACACACACAATTGGTATAAAATCACTGTCAAGCCTACATCTTAAATATTGGGCCTCATTCAGCATCTCTTAAATGAACAGAACTAGACTAGACTAAAATGGTAAATGGTGTATTTATATAGTGCAATATCCAAGGCGCTTTACATAGATTGTGCATTACATTCACCCATTCATACACCAATGGCGGCGGAAACCATGTAAGGCACCAACCAGCACATCAGGAGCAATGAGGGGTTCAGTGTCTTGCTCATTCAAGGACACTTCGACACCCAGGTTCGAACTGGCAACCTTGCGGTTGCCATCCAGCCACTACCCCTGAGCCACCACCGCCCCGACTAACTTGAAGAAATCTTCCCAAAATGAACAGAACTAGACTAGACTAACTTGAAGAAATCAAAACCAAAATGTGGATAATTTCACCCACTCTACCTGTTGTATGCGTACTTTGGCGTAATTTGATGCATTATTTGTAGTAGCCTACTGATTTATCTTTTGTTAAGTTGCCTTCAGTTGGTTAATATGTACTTAGTTTGTTTGACTCTGTTTTCCTTTGTTTGTGTTTAGCTTTAAAATCATCATTTCCATCCTTCATCTCCATCATCATTACCAAACCATCTGTTCATGTTGCATGCCATCCAAATAAATGAGAGCCTTTTAAACCATCTGAGCCTGATCCTAAATACTCTGACCGGTATCCCAATGTCCAAGTGCTAATAGACAATAACCCGCAAACCTAGCTGGTTGCGGGTTATTGTCTTTTAGCACACAGACATTGGAATTCCGGTCAGAGTATTGGGACCAGGCTCAGATTGTTTAAAAGCACTCATTTATTGGGATTGCATGAAACATGAAACTGATGGCACTGGTGATGGAAATGATGGATGGAATTGATGATGTGGTCGACGTGTAGTGATACTGGTCGATGGTGGAATAGATTTATCCCTCGTTGTTCAGGAACTCCACTGCTTCCCAGATGACAGGCAAACTCATGTAACCAATTTGTTCCTCCAGGTCCTGAAGGCTGATGCCCTCAGCATATTGACAGTTCTTTATCACACTCAGCACCTTCTCATTTGGGTGCAGCGCGAGAGCAGTCACATGTCGTTGTCTTGTAGCATAGAATACTTGTAGCCGTCCATGTCGATGGTGGAGTAGATGGATCCCTCCTTCTTCAGAAACACCACCGACTGCCAGATGGCAGGCATACTCATGCCATTGAGTCCTTGCTTCAGCTCCTGAAGGCTGATGCCGTCTGCAGCTGTACAAATCAAGCTCAGAACTTTGCTGATGGTGTCTGTCAAGTCAATTTGTAGTGACTCCCGTCAATGGAGGAAAAGATCTATCCATCGTCAATCAGGGACTTCACTGATTTTCGTGATGAAAGGCATACTGCTCCAAATAAGTCTCTGATCCAGGCCCTGAAGGCTGATGCCCAGAGGACATTGATGATTTTTTTTGTCAAACGCAGCACATTGTTGATGGTGTCTGACGATGTGTAGTGCTACTGGTCGATGGTGGAATAGATGACGCCCTCGTTGCTCAGGTACTCCACTGCTTTCCAGATGACAGGCATACAACATACTACATTCCTCCTCCAGATCCTGAAGGCTGATGCCCTCAACTTGTCGAATTTTATAGCGCTTTTCTATGCACTACGTGCCTACTCAAAGTGCTTATAATGATCATTCATTCATACATTGGGAGGTGAAGCGGTGAACAGTCGACGCCAGCGTCCTCACTTCCCACATTCACACACCAATGGTGGCAAGCTCACACCGACCGACACACCGACCGACTAACCCTTATCGCCATCAGCACTGAGGTGGTGTCGTTCGACATGTGGCGATACGTGATGGGGTCATACGTGATGGGGTCACTCAATCTGAAGTCGTTTTGGTAACTGTCGGAAAAGACGTGGCCATCGTGGCTCAGGAACTCACTCCACTGCTTGCCTGATGACAGGCAAACTTGTGCCATTCAGTCTTTTCTTCAGGTCCTGAAGGCTGATGCAATCCTCAATATCTTTTTATCAAACTCAGCACTTTGCTGATGGTGCCTGTCAATTTGTAGTGATTCCCGTCAATGGAGGGAGAGATGAAGCCCTTAGCTTGTAGGTCAGGTACTGGAAGACATGTTCATCCCACAAAGTCCACTCTAAAATATATAATGAACATTTTATTAATGATATTCAGGTGTTTTCTAAATTTCTCAAATTTAAAATGTATGTTTTCTAACATTGGACAAATAAAATATGTGGACTGTGTTTTCTCTTATCTCAGTAAGAGTGCTCTTGACTACTCTTAAAATTGGTTATTTTCTTATAGAAAAGCAAAAATAAGAACTGTGTTGAATCTCAGATAAGAACAAAATTAGACAAAATTACTAGTTAAGAACAAAATAAGAGAAAATTTTCTTATATCTCTTCCCGAATGAGGCCCAGTGTGTTGTAAACTAAATTCCCGGATTTCAATCCAAATTATTTCAATGTAATACATAATGTACTTTCTATAATGACAATGCCCGTTTGAAAGATGAATGTTATGCTGTTCTCAACATATTCCTAGTCACCTTCAACAGGTCATAGATGAGTATCTTGGACTGTGAGGTGTTTTCTAATAAAAATGCTAATTCTATAGCCGTCTCATGCCTCTGTTTGCTACTTGGGTTCCTCAAACTAGATAACCTTATACCCAGTCAAGTGTGTTTTCTGACCCATATCATCTTATTCATTTTTAAATGATGAATAGAGAGTGGTCCCCCCCCCCCCCCCCACCCCCAATGGTATGCCATTGACACAAACATTTGCACTCAAATTCGATCACGGACAATAAGCTATTGTGCTTATTTATGTTTTAGAACTTTTATCCTTTACATTGATTTTAATTGTGTCCTGCATTTCTGCCGATAAAAAATGTTAATCATCAATCCATGTACTTATACATTGTTTTAATTTGGAAGAATAGACTGTTGGCGTGTAATTAAATCTCGCAAGACATTACTCTTGACAAGAATAATACTAATGTTAAAGGAGCAATTCACCACTTTTCAACTTCACTTCATATAATTGGTCCTCACTAATGTTCATGATAAAACACCACAATTTTTTTCTACTCAGTCTGTGTCGCATAGGAGGGCAGTGGGCAGTTCAGAAACCTGTCCACCAGTGACATCATCATTATGGCAGATTTGTTTTTTTAAACAAGAACGATGGCTTCCATTATCGCATTGCAACTTTTCAGGAATAGAAAGCCTGCTGTTTCTATTAGCTTGGATTCCCCATCGATGATGTCACTGGTGGACGGGTTTCTGAACTGCCCACAGCCTGACAGCCCTCCCATGAAAGACAGACTTAAGACAGACAGATAATTGTGGCATTTTATCATAAACATTAGTGGGACCAATTATATGAAGGTAAGTTGAAAAGTGGTCCTTTAATAATAGCAGTGCGTGTGACTGCGTGCCGGCGGGTCTGGAGAAAACCTTGCAAACCGTTTGGCTGATCAGCACCAGATTTCTTGTGCAAACTCCTGTTCACATATTTTTATACTTTTTGAAATATTACACATTTTAGAATAGAAGTCAATGGGGCTCAGATCGGCCTGAAACCTGAAAAACAAATTTGGATTCATATCATAGATATGACAGTCATAGACTTGGCTTGTGTTCCATTATGAATAAAGTTAGCACATCTAAATGAGCTAGCCTGTCACGATTAAAGAACATCATAATGACTGTGGCTTCTATTAACCACTTAAACCCTGTTTGTATACTGAATACATAATTGACAGGATTACAGTGACAAACGAGTTACATGAACCACGTGACCGGGCTGTTTTCTGCCCCCTCAATGTCGTAACTCTGTCTTACTCTATGGCTCTGGGTTATGGCTGAGTCAGTCTGACATCGTCAGAGGTCCGTCCACACGCCAGCCGGCCGGCCTGCCCACCCTCCCAATAGCCAATTATAATATAGGCCTACTAAAGCGGTGCCAGGGGTGCCAGTGCCCATTGGAGCCTGGGTAGGGAGGGGCCCTGCCCAGAGCCCGGGCAGAGGACTTTTGTGGCGGTTCTGGACAACCGTGGGTCTTACCGACTCGACACCGGGCACTGCACTTATATCGTGACGTCAGCGGTCTCCCCTTTTATGCCCATATACAGTATATAGTTCTTTGTCAAGTATGCCCAAAAATGGAGTCTATGCAGATGTCAGAATGATGTCAGAAGTAGGTGGGAGGAACCCGTATTTAAGCATGCCCAAATATGGAGTCTGGCCTGGGCAGAGGCCTTGTGATGTCATCTGTGGTCCGGGCAGAGGCCTTTTGTGGCGGTTCTGGACAACCGTGGGTCCGACCGACTCGACACCGGGCACTGCACTCCCTGTGGGGGTGTGGAACGCGTGTGTCGAATTTGAAGTAGGTGGGGTAAACGGTTATCGAGTTACGTGGGGTTACAGACGTACACACATACAGAGACTTGGTGCATTTATAGTTAGAAGATAGGATACATCGTATATAGGGCTTAATTGGTTATGCCACCAGGGAGGCCTGATTTAGTCATACTGTATACAGCATTCATGTTTTCCAAATCAAATCATGTGGATCTCTGGAACCACGCGGGAACGGCATGGCTCCAGTGTGGATCTCTGGACTTTTATTCATGTGGCCAGTAGTACTAAAGTAAGTTATAAGTAAGCCTTGCCGAGCCATGAGACAGGGAAGAGATAATTGGCACTCCATTCACTGTAGTATTGGAAATTGAGTGGCAAGGAAATTGTGCACATGTTTAACTCTCACCAGAATCTCTATCATTCATGGCCCTTTCTCTTTTCCACCCTTGAATGTGCTGGCGCCCAACAGTGCAGTGGCAGCTTTAATTGCCGCTCACATTGTTTATGCACAAATTAATATGAATAAATTCACTCCTGGAGACCGTAAACTGACCATGATCTTCAGACTAAATGACACAGCAAGTGTCTGGGAATTGTAATTGAATCTGCACCAATGGAGGAAAACACTGCATGCTTAGGTACAGTACATTTACTTCAGTATAAAGTAGCATCATTTAATCTTGACTTTAAACATCAAGCAACCAAGTGAATTTCTATTTGTGAGGCCTAGCCTACTAGTGTGTCAATTATTTCATTTTTGATAACGAAGACTTTAATCTCATTAGAACATTCCAGAAATTACATGTTGAACCTGCCGCAAATATATTTTTTCTCTATTGCCTTCATTGGCTTGGCAGAGGGACACGGGTGATACACAGGGATATCTTTGTGCAGATATTAAATGAATAGCTGACACGTTTGGGATGTCATCTAAAATGAAGAGCAGTGAGCAGCAGTAAATGTTTCGTCTCTGGAAGAATGCGAGTCACAGAGAAAAGATGTCAGATAGAGATCAAAGCTATTTTGTTAACAGAAATTGGAAACCTTTATAGGATGACTCCTTCAATTGCACATGGACAGCCGACTAACTGAGGACATGGCCTGCATTTCAGGGTGTCTAATTTGTCTTTTGAGAACCTAATTTGCATTGCAATTATCTGAGAACGTATAAATGAATCCTGCCGCATTTCCCAATTACAATGGAGTAGGCATCTCCGGTCTGTGAAAGCAAACCTGAGAAAAGTCCAGCTTAAATTTTCACCCATTCAAGGTAATTACCACCTGGCAGTGGCACACACTCCTGCTGTGGAAGAGTCTATTATTTCATTTATAGCCATGATTGCTCTGGAATAACATTAATAATGGTACATTTTAAGACAAATAGGCATTTATAGTAGGCTACTGTTTGTAATTCCTGCTATTTATTTCTGATTGTTATACCTGGTTTAAAGGCCACTTCAACGCCTCAGACTTTATCAAAAGTGCCATTAGCACTTTTGATAACGATTACTGTCTGGCAGTGTCGGCGGAACTGGTGATATGGGGATCCAATCACCTACAGTACACCACCTCCATTCATGCATAGAAATGTGTTTTTGATCAACCATAATACCAAGTACTAAATTGACTTTACCTCGGTGAAGCAATACTAATCTGGTTTAGTTCTCTGCCAAAGTTGATTGTTAAAGGAGCACTTCACCCATGCATATATTTGGTCCTCAATCATGCTCATTATAGGATATAAGAACAATTTCCATCTACTCAATTGGGATTCCACGCTAATAGAAACTACAGCCTTTTTCTTCCTGGAAAGTTAGCACGCCTTTAAAGGAAGGTCATTAAAGGGACACTTGTCACACTTCACCCCTTTTGAAAAAAAATAAATGTTAATGACATTTAAAAGATTTAGAACACTTTCCTGGGGTCTTTATGTATGTAACGTGTGTCAGTGTGTCTGTGTGTCGGTGCTAAAATCTCTATCTAAAACCACATTTTACACACATCACGATCCCAGGTGTTCTAAATCTTCTGAATATATATATATATATATATATATATATATATATATATATGGGCTTGGTGCCCAAATCTCTCTTTTTGACCATGTTGAAGTACAGTATCATCAGAGAAAGGGTTTACTGTTATCCAGATCATGCAAGGCTATAGCAAATGAATTGTTAGATTTATAGTTATGGGGGAAATAACTTTTCTGCAATATGAAAAATGCAATGCTGTGAAATTCTGATGCAATATTCATCAGATAATTAGTGTATTCTGACTGTGAGCAGATGTCCAAACAATAATGCTTCTTTGGCTCTTAAAACATCTTAAAGCTGTACAGTAGCACATTTTGTCAAATTGTGATAGAACAATTAGAGGTGCCTTTATAAAGTACTGGAAAAACCAGTAGAGAACGCCATGCAGGGGCTTAACAGATTCTTTGTACGCAGTAGCGGCGCTATGTTAGTACCTCAAACACTCTGTGCACACCTTGTCTGTGAGAAATGTCTATGAAATGGGACTGGTACACACTGAGTATGTTTTGATTGCACTGGACTATATAAAATTGCAGTCCACTCACTAGCACCTTGATGGTTTGATGATATCTGGCAATGAGCCCAACAGAATCTGGCAGTATACTGTATGTGTTGTAAATTTGTAATCTATCTAGTTGACAATTAATAAAAGAGAAACGTACTGCATTCATCAGCTTGGTTAATGTGCTGTTGATACGTACTGTACGTGTTCAGGTTCTAGTAGCCTACATTGGCTGCTTTGCGGGTGAAATGGGCTCTCTCCCCTATCTCTCCCTCTTCCCACCTCTCCTTTCCCCTCTCACCATATCAGGTCTCCCTTGTTCATTCACAGTAGCCTACTGTATAGACATAAAACCATCGCCTAACGATGGCAATTCCACTGACGGCATAGATCTCCATATAAGGGAAAATCTGCGCTGATGTCGGCCATATTTGGATAGATCAGCCTACCCGCCATCGCCAATTGCATTGACAATGCTTCGCGAATAGTCCATATATGAGCATATCTGCAAGTGAAACGCCAGCAAAACTGTCTCAACAGTGCATAGTTAAGTACTTTAATTTCAATGCATAGCATATACATACTCTTGGCGGACCGATATAATCCTGTGTTGTTGTTCATGTACGTGTGTGTAGTCAATAAAGCACAGACGTTTTAATTACAAAACGCTTTCATCAATTTGTGTCAGCAAGAACCCACAGTAGCAGCACTCAGCGTACAGTGACATACAGTAATGACCAATCGATGGACAACAGGGACGTTTATACAGTTACATGGCCATTATCATGCATTTTCTTTCTTAGTGGGTTGGTCAATCGATCCGAAATGCACATTGGCATTAACATGCAGGGAAGGGTGAAGCTGTTTTTAGTTTTTTCACTTTCCCCAAATATAATCTGCTAAAATTATAATTGATGCGATTCTCCCGCATACCCAGTCCCGGCAGAGTAGTTCCGGAGGAACGGATTGTGTGGCCCTGGTTTTTCCCTAATGGGACTGATCGAGGGTAGCTACTGGGATGTAAGTTGGGACTTGATACTTGATCACACCGGCTGGGTCACCTTGAGTGATGGGTATGATGTTGGAAGACCCGAAACCCCGATGACCTTGGGATACATCACTGAGGATACGTCCCAGGTGCATCCATGCAATGTATTTTTGTTTTTTTGCTAATTGATTCATTAGGTCAGCTTTTTATTGCGTTTTTTTTTTACTACGGTTTTGAACGAGCCTCAGCCAATCATAAGCACTGGAACTATTTGTTTTATAACATAATTGTTTGCCACAGGGCTCAAGGATCTGCAGTCACAGTCCATGGGTATGGACTAGTTTAACCACTTTGGGGGGTTTTTCCCCCATGTTGAACAAATGTCTTTGTCAAAAATAGCCAATCTACAACCCCACAATGCATTGCAACATGGTGCGTTGTGAGCTTGTACTAGATCTGCTCTTTTTGGCTAACGGAATATGCATGCTGGGGTTCAAGTGGTTAATGATGGACAATCATTGTCAAACCATGATGGTTTTAATGTTGACAAGAACTGGCCACGCCAGTTTCCCTTTGATAATGTCTTCTGTGTTTCATTTTCAATGTTTATTTGAGCAGAGCTATAGGCTTTCTCTCACAAGGTGGCTTTTTTCCGCGTCATTATTGAGTTTACCTTCAAATCCTCTTGGAGATTCTCTATTCTTTAATTCCATCCCTCCATCTTTGTCTTTGTTGGAGTCTGCTTGATGTTGTACCTCTGTATTACTGTAACAAGGAAGACAGTGTCTATCTAGCACATGTCAGCCACATCAGGGAGCCCCGTCCTCCCACACTACTAAAGCAAGTCTGATCCGGTTAGATTTAATAACAGAGCGGGAGATGGGCGAGAGAGAGGAAATGTTCTGAGAATCACTGTTGTGGCTCTTTCCCGTGGCTCTGGGGGACTCTCGGTAATTTCCTTGCTTTTCAGCCACGCTCTGGCCATTGTAGACTGTAACATCGTTCATCCAGAGAAATGAGACACATTGTCTTGCTACGTGATTCCAACAGATTAAGAAAATACCTCTCTCTGTGTGGTCCAGCAATCGTAGCACTGTATGTCATGAGATGTTCTACAACCGCTACCCTAGTAATCCTTCAGGCTAAGGCCCAGCTTCTAATGTGGCTGCTGGTGAGTGCGTCCTTATTTTGGGCATGCCATTATACATGAAAATTGTCCAAAAATGGCAAATACGAAACAAATAAATAAGAAGGAAAATAGCAGAAATCTATATATACAAATGTAAAGTTAAGGCACACACAGGAACCCAAAGTCAATAGCTACGTCATGCCAAGCCCGCCCTCCTAACCACTGCACCGCCGTCCTACCCACTGCACTCACACGCCAGTGACGTCACAGACTTACCCTCCGCGGCACACAGGGTCACTCAGCCAGGTTGTCAACTTTGCGCTTTCCAAGCAAATGTGTATATGAAAACATCATGGGTTGCCATGTTTGCTTTTCCAAGTAAAAAACAAAACAAAAAAAACGCATCGCCCTCCCGCTATTGCCTTCTTCCCATTTGCGACACGTGGCGCTAGGATGAGATTCTAGTACATCTACAAGCGCACAATGTGCCATCATGCATTGTGAACTTGTAGATTGGTTATTTTTGCTATTTTCAAGTATTTTTAACACTTCAATAATAGTGGTCAATTGGGGTCCATGCAGGGGGCCTAATGCATATCAAACTGAGGGTCTTTGAAATAAAAAAGGTTGAGAATTACTGTTATACAGCAGGGATACTCAAATAGTCAGACTGTGCTGAATATATCATTCCTCTGCCTAAATGATGTACAATCATTTGCACGGGTCTGAAAGTCAATATTTGCTTAGCTGCACACTTGTTTGTCTGGCATGGCGGTGTCTCTAGGGCTACTCAGTGTTGCTGTCCTAACAACACTGAAAGTGGGCATCCATCCTCTGGCAGGTTTACTTTGCCAACTGCCACTGCCAACTGTCTGATGGCCCTGTCCTCTTCTGGTGCCTACACCCCCCCCCCCCCCCCCCCCCCCCCCCCGCTGCATGAACTGGGGCCGCTTCAGGGCGAAGAAATGTTGTTTGTTGCTAAAGCCCGAACGATGCCATATTTATTTATTTTTAGTCTGTCGTTCCCGTCTTTGGAGAGTATCAATTTGTAAAACTTAACATTTGATTAAAGTTTATATTTGAGGACATTTGGCATATATTAAACATTGATATAGGAAAACAACATTTCACTTTAATTATACCGTAAATCAAACCAGAAAACAAGTAATATAGTACACATAATTTAACTTTATTTTTATTTAACCATGTAAGTGCATTTTTAAGAATAGCCTGTCTATAAGCTACATGTGTTACCGTGTTTGGATCAAGCCCTTGTTATGTGCTTTGTAATTATCAAGGAAATGAGTTTGGCATGGTAAGATCATCATCCTAGTTATTATGACATTTGCTGCTCACAGATGTTGTGATTTGTGGAAAAGAATTCTTCTCATAAAACACCTTTTCAGGCATGGCGGAGCCTTCATGTAGATTGAATAACATAGCTGCTGAATGACAAATGGGCCTAACATTATGAAGTGTCCGTGCAGAGTGAGAGATGTATTCTTAAAGTTATCCCACAATGCCAAAGGTATTATTGTGATAGCAAAGCATAGCATATAACCAAATATATAATTTTATCCCGTTACATCAAACTCATTGCCCCTACTATTATGTTGCTGTGGACCATCATTGTCATACAGTAGCTGTCATGAAAGCATTGCTCCAACAAACAATTTCTAACATACAGCGCTACGCTATATTAGCCTAGTAGCCTACATGCCATTTAGTTGTCAATTGTACCATACGGGCGTATCAGTGGAGTTCAATGGCAAAATTGAATAAAGATGGGGCATTTTACCAGTTAAAGTTCTAGTAGTGAAATGAAAAATACGTTTTTCACACTTTTAGAGCATAATAGCATATACCAAAACAATGTGAACGTTTAAATGTTTGTGTATTTTGTGTATCAAAAGTCCATACATACAAATCCAATTTTAATTCCTTCCTTTGAACGAAAACGTGTTGCGTCATGAAGAAGTGCGGCCCGGTCTCATTGCTGCACTGTCTGCACGTTCCTCCAAACACAGCTGATTTTGATTACAGAACTACTCCGTTTAGAGATTAGAGATTCTAGACATTATTAATGTATTACACATTTTAAACCTTATCAGCACGCTAAAATATGTATCTGAAAACATCTTAGAAATAAGCCACGAAGTAGCAAACAAGCTTAGCTGGCCATCTGTCTCACACTTAGAGTATATTATATTAAGACCTTAGAGTATATACAAGTAAGACGCGTAAACGCGGGAAGCGAACAAAGCTGTTGTGGCAGTCAACAGTGAGACCTCTGTATCGTTCCAATTTCAGTTACCCTCTGGTGGCGGGCGGGTGGTGTTACCGCGTGACAGACAGACAGACAGACAGACAGACAGACAGACAGACAGACAGACAGACAGTTTTGGCCAGCTTCTATAGTTAGTGCTCACTTCGTTCGCAATTATATACTCTAAGGTCTGACGTTGTAAAGAAACACTAGTCGTGCCCGACACGGAGTGAGATTCAAACGTCCCATAGCCTGAAGGGATGTGACGCTCTGATTGGTTCAGAAACGTACAGCCTTCCGTTGCAGACTGAAACTTCAAAATTAAATGACCGAATAAGCCATTGCACCCCATCTTTAAGCCCTATTTCTTCGTATACCAATATGAAACACTGTAGCCTACTGATGATATGAGTTCACAGCGCCTCACATCATGCTTTTTGCTATTTTCTCAGTATGAATTTAAAAATCACACTCGTGTGAAGTGAGGGGCGGGCACTCTTATCATCATACATTAGCCAATCAAATCATCACATTCCGTGCTACAAACATACAAGCACACAAAGCTGCAGTGCATAGGAGGGGCAAGCGCAAAAAGGTGCAGCGAGGGCTGCAGTATTTATATCAGCCAGATGAAACCCGTCCACCAGTGACATCATCAATGGTGAATCCAAGCTAATAGAAACGGTAGGCTTTCTTTTCCTGAAAAGTTGCAATGCAAAAGTTGAAGCCATCGTTCTCACGATAATACAAATCTAAATATATTTTAAAACAAATGGACGGGTGTCCGAACTGCCCAAAGCCCTCCTATGAGACACAGACTGAGTAGGACAAAATGGTGGTGTTTTATCATGAACATTAGTGAGGACCAATTATATGAAGAGATGTTGAAAAGTGGTGAAGTGGTCCTTTAAGTTGTCATTTACAGCATGAAACAAACATTAAAAGTCCATCGCTTGGCTGGCAAACGAATTACACCATTACTGTCCTAAACAAACATTCAAGTCCATATAGACCTGGCCTTTTTTTTCTTACTTTTTTTTAAAGCCATGCATTGGAGGGGCTAGCACCCCTCAGAAAGAAAGATGTTGTTCTTGATGCATATCAGAACTCTTCAGGTGTATTCAGTTCATCAGGGACCAACTGAACATTTTTAAGTGGGTGGATCATGATGGCTGTCTTTACTATAATTGCACTGCAACTATCCAACCCAAATCATATACTGTATACACTCCGCTGGGTAGGGTAGGGTAGGTGCCAACGTGCCATGGAACTGACAGCTAGGTTTCCCTGTGCGGTAGCTCCCCTGAGTGTCAACTTCATGGTGCGTTAGCTGGATAATGCAGAGAGGAGGAGGGGAAACAGTTGTGATGATGAAATGATTTTAATGTTCATCACTTTGTTTGACCTGGCCCTGGTTAGCTTCTGTCACGCTCTCAACGATCGCCGTTAGTACACTGTGTGCTCTGCATTCCTGCAGGCCAAGATCCGCAAAGTAACACCATCAGTACGTAAAGTGTGTGTGTGTGTGTGTGTGTGTGTGTGTGTGTGTGTGTGTGTGTGTGTGTGTGTGTGTGTGTGTGTGTGTGTGTGTGTGTGTGTGTGTGTGTGTGTGTGTGTGTGTGTGTGTGTGTGTGTGTGTGTTGGGGAGATGGTATCACGTGGAGACTAAAGAAGAATATGTAAGCAAGGGGAAAAGATGAGAGCTGGCAAGGTGGAAATCATGAAAGCCACTGAACCTTAGAAGCGCTGTGGGGACACGGTGTTACTGTAGCTTGGGCATAGATTCAGCTAATAATAATATGTGTCATATTATATGACACATATTATTAGCTGAATCTATGCACAAGTAGAGTAACACCGTGTCCCCACAGTGCTTCTAAGGTTCAGCGGCTTTCATATGTATATGACTCATATACATATACTCAAGGAAGGATGCGGCGCTGTCCCCTGGGGCTCCGGCACAGCTGTCTTCACCTGCTGAGTATTTTCTTCCCCCCAAGTTTGGCTTTGTCTCCTTCGCCGTGCAGTCATACGCGTGTGAACACACACCAGAACATCCTGATGGCTATAATTAGCTCCGTCACCCTGCACTCCCCAAAAAACAGGATATATACTGTATATGTATGCTGCCACATTTCTCTTCATACTGCGCTAACCGGCACCTACCGCACCCCCAAACCACACAACTTGTTCGAGATGATTGTTGTTGTTGTTTTGTGGCTATTTGTGTCACTCCGCTCCCATTACTTTTTTATCTATCTGTCCTTTTGTGCTAGGTCTACTGTATACCTCTCTTTTCTGAATTTACCATTCAGAAAAGAGAGAGAACAACGACACTATTTCTCCCATGAAAATGAGTGGGAAACATTAGTGTGGGTGATCACCGGCTGTAATGGCGCAAGCGCAAGCCTTGTCACCCTGACAGTTGGACCCCTGTAAGAAGAGCTTCACATTGTTATGGATGTTATGGACAAAAATATGGAGAGCAGAATTAGTGGTTGAGAGTGGTTGAAATGAGTGGTTGAAAAAAACATGTTAACCCATTAAATATTAAAAAGGTAACAACCTAACATGCATACAGTGCCATTACATCCCCAATGGAAATATGCCAGATGTTATGTAAAAAAAAATCAGCTATTTTTGAAGGGCACTAGCCCCTCCTATGTTTGTGTAAATACAAACATTGTGTAAACACAAACATTGAAGACAAAAGTGTGTAAACACAAACATTGAAGACAAAAGTGAGGACACAAATTGTGATTGGCCAGAATGAGATGATGTATGATGATGTATGATGATAAGAGCGCCCCTCACTTCACACAGGTGTGATTTTTGCTTTTGTATAGGGCTGACATGGTTAAGACTTAAATAGTTGCATTGCAAGTCAAAGTTGTACAATTTGTCACACGTTACCGCAGTGAAATTTGTTCTCCGCATTTGACCCATCTCTTGGAGTGGTGAGCTGCAGATGAGGAGCGGTGAGCTGCAGCCGTGCCGTGCTCGGGAATCAATCATTTTCTATCAATTTGAATTGATTTACCCCCAGGTATCAATCAAGGTTTATATTTATTGAATAAGACAATACTGTTCTAATTACAAACACTATAATTTTATCTTTGCCATCCTGTTATGCTGCCATTTGAAAGGTACATAATTAAGCAATTATGCACATAAGAGGCTGGGTGGGGGTGTTGTTGACGCAACACAAAGTGGATTGTATTAAACGTGTGTGTGTGTGTGTGTGTGTGTGTGTGTGTGTGTGTGTGTGTGTGTGTGTGTGTGTGTGTGTGTGTGTGTGTGTGTGTGTGTGTGTGTGTGTGTGTGTGTGTGTGTGTGTGTGTGTGTGTGTGTGTGTGTCTCTCTTTCTCTCTCTCTCTCTTTATATATACAGTATATATAGTGTATACATACATACACCATGTTTGTATTCATTATTTTGTAAGTATTATTTGGCTGTTTGTATTATTTGTGTTTTGAAAGTCTGTAAAAAAAAAACCAACAAAGGGACATTTGGGGGGAAAATATAATGACATTTAGTTCATGCATAATAATTGTGATAATCATTAAACTCATGATTATCACAATCATGATTATTTCTCCCACTATAATCGTACCATAAAAATACATACTGTCCCACCCAAGTCAAAAGTCCAGGTTGGACCTTTTACGTAACCACTTAAACCGACTGGGGTCCCCCAGAGGTCTGTCCTTGACCTACTCCTTTTTTCTTTCTACACCAAATCTCTTCACCTAAAATAGCTGATCTATTGTACAAGCTCACAATGTGTCGCAAGTGTGTTCCGTCTAAGCTGCGGGTGCTATGACATGCCCAGAATATAGGGACACTAGGGTTCAGGTGGTTAAAATACTGATTTATATAACTGTTTTGGGTTCGGACTGATGCTGATATTTCACTTATAATTCACATCATAATCAATCTGACACCAGATCTCCGTTCCATCTTGTATGAGCCGAGGATGTGTGGTTTGCACGCCCAGTGGGAACGGCGTAAATGAAATTCAGAATGCCAGGGTCTGGGTTGAGGGAAGACGCTTTGAAGTCAGCTGCTGCGCAGACTGCCACAGTTCTCATCTCTAATTTCTGATGACCTTCATCGCATCCACACACAAGAGGCCACGGGGGGGCCCCTCTTTGCCAAGGAAGCACGAGGGCATTTGAAATGAGTTTGTGAAATATGGATGTGCGCCTGTGTGGCCTTGAAGATAGCGGAACCCTCACACCGTGCAGAGCATGACAGGTCTTCCTCCTATTTATAAGTCAAGGAACAAAGTGTTGAGGCGGGGAAAGATTTTTTTTTATCTTAAGAGCGCAGTACTGTATGCAAAATTCTGTCCAAGGTTTAAACATAATGATAACTGTCTGAATACATTTTGTGACCAAAGAATCTACGTCACATTTGAATGTTCAAATAGTAGCCTATACCGCTACTGAAACTCGTGCTGCTAAACACTTATTTTCTCACTATAGCTGTTTGACTTTTTATTTTTATTTTTTTAATTTAGAGTAGCCAATGATTTATTTTACCCCATTTTACTCTCCAATTTAAACTTTATGCCAATTCACCATTCACAGGGTGGCCATTTTGCCATTAAGTTGAAATGCTACCCCATTGGGGTAATGGCCGCTGTGTGAATATAGTCTATTCATTCCTCCCCACACACATTTATGTGTGTTGCCACTGCTGTTGTATCCCACTGATTCACCTGCCAGTAAGGAGCCCCCACCAGGAGAATATGGGGCCTTCCTATACTCCTCCCGGCAAACCCTGCTGACAGGCGCCGCCCCAGCCCTGTGGTAATACGTGCAATAAACAATATCGACCTCCCCGCCTGCGGCTTCCCTCCCCCGAACACCAATTGTGTTCGCAATTCGCATAGACACCGGGCAAGGCTGTTTGCACCACGGTGGATTCCCGATGGATTCTGCCCACAACCTCTGTGGCGGTGGGCTTTACCACTGGAACCTGGTTTATAGGTATCTCTTTGACTACTTGTTGTCAGTTGCACCTATTGCAAACTTAAATTATTTTTTTTGGTCACGTACTGTAAATTGCAAGTAATGAAAAGGCGAGAACAGATGTTGAGAGTCCTAATTCTGTTTCCATCACTGATGTGGAAGAGGAATTGAGGAGGCAGTCATCGTGCTTTTACACACTAAACAGCTGGCTCTCGACTGTTGCAGAAACAATATTAGGTTGTAATAGATGTGCTCCTGTTCTCTCTCTCTCTCTCTCTCTCTCTCTCTCTCTCTCTCTCTCTCTCTCTCTCTCTCCGTAGGCCTAAGCTCTCACCTGTACTTTGCTTCAGATCCACCCCTACATTATGAACCGGAGTCCAAACTTCAGCTTGCATCTGCTTGCGATCATCTGCAGTTACCTGATACCCTTGTGTGTATGCATTTCTTAGGCAACCTGTTTCCCCAACGAGAAAGTAATGCACATTTGGTAGGCTTAAAACATTCATCACCTGAAACTGATATAATAGTCTCATTTTTCACTGTGTGTGTGTGTGTGTGTGTGTGTGTGTGTGTGTGTGTGTGTGTGTGTGTGTGTGTGTGTGTGTGTGTGTGTGTGTGTGTGTGTGTGTGTGTGTGTGTGTGTGTGTGTGTGTGTGTGTGTGGGTTCACATTATTTTATGGTCTTCCTGTACACTACACACATACACATTTGTTACGTGTATGCATTACGGCATGCATTTGTGTTGTCTGTTTTCCACTCTCTCTACTGTTTTCTCTGCCTTCCTCAAACCCAGGTCCAGTCATAGAGTTATATATAAATAAACTAGAGGGCGGACTGCCTGAATCGATTCAAGACCGAGCGCTCTCACCCAGCTGCGTGCTATTTTGCTTGTCCATGTACTTTGCCCCACTGGCGCATTTGAGCTGAGGCTCTGCAAGCGATGCACCATGGGGGGGCCTCCAGCAGGGGGGGCTCACTTCCCCAAAGCTATAGCCTAACTCTGCAATAGATCTTGGTTGGCCACCCATTTTACAATTGAGATCAGCCCAGAGAGTGACATCTGGTGTTGCCCTCTGTGGGAGTGGGAGCCTGGGAGGTCCATGTGCTTCAATGTTTACAATCTGGATTTAGGCAGAGCAATGCTGAAATGGCTATTTTCCAAATCGCCAATGTTATAGGCTAGACTGTGGTGAAAGGGCCCCACCCGGGCCCCACCCGGATCCTTGCAGGGGGGCCTCGGGATTGAGCGATGCTACTGCTTTGCCCGCCTGCGGTTCCATCTATGGCCGGTAGGGTAGGATGGCTTCACTGTTCTCTGTTGACCTTGGTCCAGTCCATGAATCAATCCATCAACTCCTCACCATCCAATTGGACCTCCAATTATCAGTCCACCAATCATTTCCTATTGCCTCCATTAAATGCGCGTATATCTTTTCTACATCCGAGCATAGACATGGTAACGCCCCGCCTGCCTCTGATTGGCCTACCGACACTGCCGGCCTTACAAGAGTTTCCTCCGAGGTGGAAGATACATGCTGGATACTTGGATAGTGTGCCGCGAGGTTACTCCGTGGTGGGAAATAAAAGTATGATATAATACAAGAGAATGACAGTTTGGCACGCGCAACAGTAACTTTTCTTTTTGTAGAAGAGGCAAACTAATATTGTTTATGCCGTTGGCCTGTTTATTTGTATAATACATGTGTAAACTTGAAACATTATTGTACTGTAAAAAGGTCTCTTTTCCCTTGATCTTTATATTTTTTAGTACAACAGTATTAGTTTACTATAATTAGATTAATAATACACGATAATCAACACTAACACTATTCAATCAAAGCAAACGGCACAAACAATATTAGTTTGCCTCTTCTACAAAAATTAAAGTTACAAGTTACTGTCGCGTGTTGCCATTCTTCTATTTCCCACCACAGAGTACCCTTGCATCTCGGAGGACAGGCAAGACGGGCAGTGTCGGTAGGCCAATCAGAGGCAGGCGGGGCGTTTCCATGTCTATGCTCGGACGTAGAATAGATATACGCATTCAATTAACCCTTTCCCCTTCCACCATGACCATGAGAGAGATACAGCTTTGTATTTAGACCTAACAGTCTTTTGTGTTAAACTCAGGCCTGTTAGAGAGTGTGTCTCAGCACACAACACAATGTGTTGAGTTCTTGCACAAAGCCCCTATGCCTGTCTAGTACATATTAGTGCCGTCGCTTTATTGAATAGCAGTGAAGCATCTGCTGCAAGGAAAGAAAATGGGCTTAATTGTGTTCTCAACTGGCAGTATGAGATTTCGACAAGCCTGTCAGTTTGTCATCACAGTTAACACAAACAACATATGAATGTGGGAGGAATCCAAAGGTGCTATTGTTTCAAAACTGAAGGAAATCAGTTGCACATAGGCTATTCCGTGACTTGAGTCTCCATGGCAACGTGCAAAGAAAACCGTGGTCAATGCATGTATATAAAGACATATCTGTGATCCTCACACATCACAGGATACTCGCTGGAAATGCAATTTATGGTGTGTACAATTTTTGCTTTGCTAAATCCATTACAATGTTCACCATATCCCTGTGGCAGACTAAAAAGGATGAATGCAACCCATTGTCATGCAGACAGCTGTCTCCAATTCCACATGTGATTTAACAATACTGACCACTAATCTATTATACCGATTAACACTGGGGCATTTATCGTTGGATGAGATTAGAAATTGAGGACGAGTCTGCTTCTTAACATCGACTATCTAATTAAAAAAACAGACTTGTGTTTCTAAAATGGTGAAACAAGTGAAAACAAAAAAAGGTTTCCAGAAAATAGAAGAGCTCTGTCTGAAAGAAACGATTTTGACACGCCTGATGCTTTCGATGTGTCAGGGTACGTGTTATAGCCGATACGTGAACATTTGCAATGTTTCTCAAAGTTTTTCCATTGGAGAAAAAATAGCCAATCTGTGTGGCATAATGTGGCATTTGAGGGGGGGGGGGGGGGGGGGGGCACGGTGGCACAGTCGGCAGTGCCGTCACCTCACAGCTAGAAGGTCCTGGGTTCGATTCCCGCTGGCGTGCCCTCACCTCCGTCTCATCAGTGCAGATACCCGAGGCCGGGTTGGCAAAAGGGCCCATCCTTGTGGAGTTTGCATGTTCTCCCCGTGACCCCTATGGTAGGTACCCTCACAAAAAACATGCAGTAATGCTAGTCTCTAAACTAACTCCCCCTCGCCAGCCGGGGCGCCTGATGGAGGGGAAAGGAACTGGTCGGAAATAACGTGTTCCTTCCACGCGCTACACCCGGCCGGGGAAACAATCCCCTGTCAGGTGAAAAGAAGCAGCTTGGACTCCTCATGCATAGAAGGAAGCATGAGGTCAGTCCGGTGCCCCCCCAGGTTGGCAGAGGAAGTGCAGTGCCCAGGATTACACTAGATAATTGACACTGGGTGAAAAATTCCATTTGCAAAATGCACCATTTACCAAAATCGTGGGGAAAAAAACCCCAAAAAACTGAGCTTGTAGCATGGTCATTTTCGTTACTTGTATGGCTATATTTCATAATTAATATGAAATGTGAAATATAATGTGAAAAACAAAATAAGTAAAAGTTGAAATTCTGTATTGAGACACATTGTTCCTGACCTTCAGCAACAAAATATTCTTATTCTGTTAAGCCTGAAGTTATTATAAAGTAGGACTGGTGATAGAAGACTTATAATAGTCCTGTGTTATTATCATTAATAGTATGGTTTAAAATGAAACAAAATAAAGAAAAATCTTTAAAATGCCTAATAGTAAAAACAATTCTTGCAATGTGCCTATTAGATTATGAGATGTAATTGTGTGCGCAACGCTGACCTTCTGGCCAAAGGGTGGCGCAAGAGGAAAGGTCATGAGGTCAAATGGCCGGGTAGGTATCCAGGTACCATGAATGCACTCTGCATTATTCATGGCAATCTGCCCTTTAGATTTTGACATTATCTTGCGTGCAAGGGAAAAGTTTGTGCTAAAGGCGGCGCTGGAGAGGAAAGGTCATGGGTCACCAAAACTGTAGAATTAATCCTAGAGTGAACAAGAAGGTTTACAGTAAATCCAATGGCAATACCACTAGGTCTAGGCCCCCCCCCCCCCCCCCTCTTTTTCTTCTTCTTCCGAGATATCCTTTTTGGGACCAAAGCGTATAGGAGGGACGGACGGTCAGACCGACCGCAGCAGGGCTGACTAAAAATAGGAATTGTACTGAAATACCTGTGCATGGTCATGTTACGTTTTGAATCCTAGGTCATTCTGAACGGCATTCTCCTGTGTAATGTAAAGTTGTAGAGTAAGCTGCACAGTGCTGTAGGTTAATGAGGCACAGAACATATAGGATATTGTTTTAGGTGTTAAAAAGCTCATTAAGGTACATAATGATTTTTTTAAGAGAACAAATGAATATATTTCACAGATGTGATTTAAAACAAAAGATAACTGTGGGAAAAAATATATATTTTAGAGTTGAGTAGCACTTATCTCCATGACCGGTGGGTGCATAAGCTGCGTACAGTATCTATGTGTGTGCATGCATCTGTGTGCGTGCAGGCTGAAAGCAACTGCCTTTCAAAAATGTCAATACATTGAAATGGAACAATTTAATTGTGTTGTGTGTTTTCATTATCTCACAAACATATCGACATATCGCAGATTTCCACAAGACCGCTTTATCTTATAGTATCTTTTGTACTATCCCTTAATTTTGAAAATCAATGGATATTTCTTTGATGGGCGCTAGCCCCTCCAACGTCTGGCTTTTAGAAATGACGTCATTATGGCAGACTATGGACTTTTAATGTTTGTTTAGAGTACAATGTTTGTTTGAAGAAGTGAGGCGGCCCTCACTTTTAACACGAGTGTGATTTCTTTTGTATTATTCTTTTCGGAGGCTATCCCATCTTTCAGACAAAACATGGGATTCATACTGTGATGTGACAGAGGCGACAGCGGCTTATATTAACGGCTGACTGTAGATGCCACTGAGCTGTCACTTCACATTTCATCCAACCAGCCAGTGTAGATACTGTGAGGGGGTAAAGGGACAGTGACAGTGCCAGTGTCCCCGGAGCCAGTTGACAATATTCCCCGGTCTGTGATGAATCGGGCTCGCCCTGTCAGCTCATTCACCTACTTCCTCATGTGGAGAGATGAAATACCCATTACGTAAAGCAGCCTGGACAACCGCTCTGGTTTCAAAGCTGCTTCTTCACCCCTGTAAGAGAGAGAGAATGTAACAGATTCCATACACTTGTGCGTGTTTTGATTGTAATATAGCGCAAATATATAAATATTAAATGTCAACTGTGTAACTTTGGGGTGGGGTGGGGTGGCTCGGACTTGTGAGCTGAATTGATTGATTGGACTGTACAAGTGTCAAACTTGTTCTCGTTAGACGAGAAATCGTACTTATTCCTAATACTTCGTCATATGACAAATAGCAAAAACAGCCAATCTACTAGCTGACAATGCGTCATGACAGGAGGTGGGGACCCCCCCCCCCCCCCAGCAAATTGAACCCTTCAATTGGATACAGTGTAACATGTGTGGAATCATACATCAGTGTCTCCCGTCATACTGTCAAGATGCCACTGAATACTTACCATACCAGTAGCCTATTATATTAAAAGACAGCATTGTAGATGTCATCTGAAAGATCCATAACCAAATTAAAGTAATGCTTCACATTTTTGCTTTAAATATCAGATTTTCAAACTCAAAACTACAAAGAGGAACAAACAATCCCACTAACAAAAATCTAAACAAAAAAACACTGCAATAATCTGAATCTCAAATTATGTACACAATTTACCAAAATCTGTCATGCAAATGAGCCCTAGGCTCTGGGGCTTGCAGTGGCTTGAAGCTCAGTATTAGTAGTTCTGTCAGGTATGGCAGAGAGGCACTCTTAGATCAGGGGTGGGCAACTTTGACGATGGAAAGGGCCACTATATTTCCACACTCACTCCCTAGGGCCATATATTACTGCCGTAGCAAAAATAGCCGATCTACAAGCTCAATGCGACGCGTTTTGAGCTTGTAGATCGGCTATTTTTGCTATATTCGAATTGAAATCTTGAATTTTTGCTATTTTTGAATTGGAATCCTGAAAATTAAATTTTTTATGTAATTTCAAATGCCTTTAATTATACTTGTGTTGCGCAATGAGCTACTAATTTAGACTGAAGTAATTAAAGCGGTGTCATGTTCGCATGTTGTGGAATTGTAACAGCTGAAACCAATATTATATCAGTATTCTGACATTAACCTGAGGGCCACATTAAGTGAAGGTGGGGGCCGCATGTGGCCCCCGGGCCGCCAGTTGCCCAGCCCTGTCTTAGATTATAACCGGGGGCTGGGTAAATGTATCCTTTTTCTTTTCTTTATTCTTTGTATATGTGATGTATTGTTTTTACCCTGTGGGCCATGAGCCTGTAATAATGTTTATATATATTAGGCAGTTCATGAAAAGACAAAATATGATGATGGATGATGGTTCCAGGTGTTAAATGTGCATACAATGTAGGACTTTATGGCTTAGTAAATAGAATGATGCTAAAACTGATATAGAATGAATTAATTCTAACACTAACCCTAATATTGCTGAACATTTTAAAGTTTAAATGGACTCTAATTTAAATCATGTTGAAAAGTGGCCAATCAAAATCCAATGGTAGCTTAACATTTTAAACTTTGAATGAATTTTCTAGGTGAAAGTACAAAATAGTAGAATAAAAAAATATATAGTAACATTTAACATTCAAGTTAAACATTTCAAAAAGTAACCATCTTTAAAGTTGAATACAGCACACCACAAAGCTGAACATTTTAAAGTTTCTAGCTCGAAGTATGTAGAAGTAGTTACAGTATAGTAGGGGATAATAAAGAATATTCAAAGAGAACATGAGTACTGTGCTCGTAGCCCTGCGTATACACTTATTAAAATGTCATTTAACCCAGACTCTTATAAAGAGCAACTTGAAAAAATAAAATAAAAAAATGTGTTGGAGTAAGTGCCATCATCATCTGCAGGCTACATGGTCAAGAGTACACTACAACGCAACAGGCATTTGCACCAAGGCTTTGAATGCTACAGTACAACCAGCTACAGCCAGCCAGCTTAGGAAGTGGAAGAAGAATGATGAGACATGGGATAATTAGGAGAGGTTGAAGAACGGTGGAGGTCATATGAATTTATGGGATTGAAGAGAATACTTCACGAGTTGAAGGGACTGTAGAGTGTACTTAATGTGCCTGGGCAGAAGGGAACTGCATACAGTGGGTGATAACGAGGACGCTCCTTGACCCAGTCCCTATGGTAACACGAGAGATGTCTGATTTGGCAGATATTATTAGGCTATAGTAATGTTCAGACTGTAGGCAAATCTGATTTGTTTCTCATCACCGTACCTATCAGCATCCGTTGTTGTGGTAACGGATGTAATGACATAGGCGTGACGAAGTAATGCTTCATACTCACACGTATTGTAAACTATATAGTCTTTGTGACATATAGTGATCTTTATTTGCTATTTCCAGCGTGCAACACTGTCATCATCAGATCAGATTTTAATTGCATTTTTAAAGTACCTACCGGTACTGTAGGAATGTGGTTCAAATCTCATTCGAGAAAAAGAAAAAAGAAACCAATCGGATCGGGGTAGATCGGGATTTCCAATCTGAACATGCAAAAAATTACATAACCTGAGATGTGAGCCTCACATGGACATGTCAAGGATTACAAGGAGATTCGTGGCTGTCTGGGAAGTGGTAGCCTATGTGGTGCTGTCAATGGTGATAGAGAAGGCTCTCGCAGAGAGCAGATTTGCAGAGGAAGAAAAGCAGCTCAGTATTGTCAAGGTTGAGCCCGAGGTTGTGGGCAGACATCCAACAGGACATGTCAGCCAGGCAAGCAGAGATATGCACTGCCTTTTTGAATGTCAGAGCCTCACAAGTGGCACATCAAAATGCACGTCAACCAGGTCAAAACAATTTAAGCCCTATATGAGCCATTCTTTGACCATATTCATGTTGCACCAGATCTAAGGGACACATATTTAGGGGCGACTGTGGCTCAGGAGGTAGAGCAGGTCGTCCAATGATCCATGGGTCGGCGGTTCGAATCCCGGCTCCTCCTGTCTACATATCGATGTGTCCTTGGGCAAGACACTGAACCCCAAATTGCTCCTGATGTGCTGGTTGGTACCTTGCATGGCTTCCGCCGCAATCGGTGTATGAATGTGTGTGTGTGAATGGGTGAATGTAATGCACCCATGTAAAGCGCCTTGGATAAAGGCACTATATAAATGCACCATTTACCATTTAGTAAAGGCACAGTTTACCATTTACCATTTAGTAAAGGCACAGTCAATTATCATATTGTATTTTAATAATTTCTTGGAATATCTTTTCACTACCGAAACATAGACTTTTACCTTCGAATAAAGATACTTATTTATTTATTTTTAAAAAAAAATCAATTTCCCCCTGTACAGACCATTTAAAAAAATGTATGTAGGTGGTTCCACAATTAAATACATTTAAATTGATATTTTAATTTTTATGTTGAATTATTGAGAGTAATCTAAATCTAAACCCTATATTCGTTATATAAAGTTGATTATATTGATTTCAGCATTAATGGTAGTTGACATTACACATACACCTAACAAATCATGATCTTAAAATATTGGTCAATAACTCACTCATTTTTTATTTTTGACAAAACAACCAGTGTTTCGGTAGTGACTGTATTGTTACGGTAGTGACCACACAGCATTTTCTTTACAATGCGGTGCCATAGTCACTAAACTTATTTTGCTAATTATTAATATAATAATGCTTTACAAGCTCAAGCTCTAAGTTAATAACTACTACTACTGCCTGATCACCTTCAGTGCTAGGTCATGTAGATGCCCAACAGACCTTTCCATCTCCTTTGCCTGCATTCTTAGTCTCTGTCTCTCTCTGCCACACTTTATACATTTTGTTTTGGTATTTTGGACCACATAGAAATCAGATAATGAAACAATTGTTAGTTCAGAATAATGTTACACAAAATGAGTCAAAATACATGAAGATCGAAAGCTTTTTGCAAACTGTCTGATATGCTATCACCGCCACCTGTATGGGACTAATACAACTTGTGCTCTGATATCTAGAGTCATTCCATATGCGTGATCACCGTTATATCAATATTCTACCCATAATCTTGCTTCTTTGCGATAATCACTAAGTCAAATTCACTGATTATATTTCACTTCTGGGAAAAACGATTCACGGTAAGATCATATTCACACTGTACCAACGTAAAGACATTTTATACAGGTCATTAGGCTAACCTTCCACAACATGTTTTAAGTAATACAAGCTGTATAATTCTACATGTATCAAAAGGAAATTAGGATAGGTTTGTGAGCTTGTAGATCAACTATTTTCCCCTTTTTGGAACATTTATAAAATAAAATAAAATATATTTTCGCCTATAAAGACTAAACCAATTATTCTTAAATCAATGTGCCATTTTTCGTAAAAGGGAACAAATAGTAATGTTGAAAACCACTGGCCGCTAGCAGTCTTATAAGTAAAGTCAGCCTACAGTCCAGTGTTGGATATCCAATATGCATGACTTGCCGATTATAACAAGAATTTCATCACAAGGGAGTGAGTGTTTCTAGTTTATTCAAAAGGTTTCGTCTCACCAGAGCCAATCACGTTCCACTGTTGTATGTAAGGCTTAATTAACTCAGCTCTCCGCTGCCTTATGACTTCTGTCCTGTACCACCGTATCTCTGACATGTGAAAGCCTCTCAGAGAGATTAGCTCCAAAGCAATGGTGTGAAATAAGTTATAAATATCCTGAAGCTGGCTTTCAAAGAATGAAAGTTGTCCTCCCTTACATGACTTCTTTTTATCAAGGTAGATTCCTCCCTTATATTCTTTTGATGTGTTCCACGCTCGGTGTAATTGATTCCACTTGCCTCCGTCATGCTTTTGCCCACAATTTGCAGTACATTACACTCCCCTGAACTTTACTGAACCTGCAGCATAATGTAAAAAGCTGTAGGGCACATGGATTGTGCTTTATCACCTTGCTGTTGCTCACAATTCTGCTGGCACAAGAACACAGCGAGGCATTAAACATTTTTTTTAGAAGTATGGGAGTAGTGTTTAAGACCATCAAGCTAAAAAAAAAACTGTCCAAGTAAAAAAAAAAAAAAGAACTGTCCCACAAAATGATGAAATGGCTTGTGCCTACGCAAATACTGTACATTGGTTCCATTGGAACACGGGGTCCTTTTTATTTACTTTTTGTTTTAATGTAAACAATTAAACTATAGGTTTCCACCTGACAGCGGTGATGTGTAGATTAAGTATTTATATGCCAAACTGTGCTCACCCTCTGTTATTTAAAGAATGCATTTAGTCCAATCATTAAATGGCAGAGGTTGGACACAATTGTATTATTTGGTTTCTCAACTGATTCTGACAGGACATTAGGTCTACTAGCCAGGATAAAAATACCCTAATCTGCTCACTGCTAATACCCAAAATTTGCCTTAATCCAAGATGGCCCTATTGATAACCTATTATAAGGCAATATTATAATATAAGTAGCATATGATGTGTCAAACTAGGGGGTTTTCATGACTAGGGGGTTTTCAATCGATTCCAAGCATTAGTTTTGCACAAAAAACACTCCTTGGGCTAAAAACACCCCATTCGACTGGTATCATGTATTGAATCGGTGAAATCATCCGTTATCAGCACGTTTGAATGGTGCCAAAATGTCCATACTGGCATCCTCACTGTTCAGTATGTCATTATCTGCGATTGTAGCATTGTCATTATCACTGATGTCCTGACGGAGGCGCGCCGTGTCTGGTGGCCATGAGCTACGTGAGGCACCACCGAGCGAGGCGCTAGCCGAGCGAGTCGCCGTGCCGAGCGTTGCGAAGGCCACCAGACCCGACTCAGCGCCGTCCGAGTTACATCCTGATAGGCAGAGAATAGTATATATTAGTAGCTCCTAGTTCCATGCACCGACAATAGTTGGAAATGACACGTCCACCAGGGGGAAACCTTGACCAGGCTATGTGGTGAGGATGCCAGTATGGACATTTTGGCACCATTCAAACGTGCTGATAACGGATGATTTCGCCGTTCCAATGCAGAGATAACGGTCGAATCCGCTGCTAAAAACGGCCATAGCCGTCATCACAAATGTGATGAGGTCAGCACATTTTGGTTTGCTATGGCCAAATTTAGTCCAAGGAGTGTTTTTCATGCAAAACTAATACTTGGAATAGATTTAGAATCATGAAAACCCCTTTAGTTTGACACGTCACATGCTACTTAAAGCATAATTAAATTTAGAAAATATTGCCTTATAATAGGTTATCAATAGGGCCATCTTGGATTAAGGCAAATTTAGGGTATTAGCAGTGAGCAGATTAGGGTAGATTTTTTATCCTGGCTAGTAGACCTAATGTCCTGTCAGAATCAGTTGAGAAACAAAATAGTCCAATTTTGTCCAACCTGAGAGGAATTTTTTACTTTATTTACCGGACTCATTTTCCATACCCTCCCATTGATTGTAATTCTGCCATCGCCACTGTTACCGAATTTCAGTTGCTCAGCAGAAAGCGGCACACTTACTGGATACTGCCCTACACAGCCAAAGTGCAGTAACTATACGTTTTTGGACACACCGACTTATTTGTGTAACCCAAAGGTCAAATTAGCCTTTGTGATTTTGGGGGATAAACAATTACCTCAAGAACATATTTACAATTAGTGTAATATCACTTATTTGCTGATTTGGATGACCAGTTATATATATATTCAACATTGGAACATTGTGATGTCCATGACTACACGTAATTATAGTTTTCCTCCCCCTCTTTTAACCCATTCAGGCCTGACGTCGAAATTTAAAAAAAAAAGTTTTCTAAATCATGACAATTTTCGGAAAGATTTGAGGCACATTTTAACGATTTTTCAAAAATAGCAGACCTACAAGTTCATAGCGCGCCACTCGGTGGCGCGCTATGAGCTTGTAGATCTGCTATTTTTCAATAGCTAAATTATAACAATGTTTAAAACACCAAAAGGGGTTCCCGCCCCAAAATGGGTTAATGGTTAATGTGGTTAAACGCTAACGTGACATGGATGCGTTCCAGGTCTCAATGGATTAAAGATGTATCACATGAGCTAAGATGAAAGCAATATCTTGTTTGTGTCTGCCAATTAAAAGTGTAGAGCCATTCGTCATAAAAGCCTTTGCTGCTTTGTTTGTGCCCCTCACTAATTCAGAACTTCCTGACGGCATTAAAATGTCTGCCGCCATGTAAAAAAATCTTTGAAATACATAATACATACATAAATAAATTTGGTTGTGTTTATTCTGCCATTCCCCTAATTGCAAGGATCCATGATATTTCCAAGATGAAACACGTCACAGATTGGGCTTGACAAGCAGAG
Source organism: Electrona antarctica (assembly GCF_951216825.1). Classification (NCBI taxonomy): domain Eukaryota; kingdom Metazoa; phylum Chordata; class Actinopteri; order Myctophiformes; family Myctophidae; genus Electrona; species Electrona antarctica. The sequence continues at coordinate 31,086,265 of NC_136797.1, forward strand.
AGCCATTATGTATGGAGAGGAAATGTGTTCATTTGTTTTCCCTTCTTCTTTACATAAATTGGGGCTGCTTCCCTGTAAGCATCTGGGGGGATTATTAGAGCGATGTGACACCCATTCAATCATTCCACAGATGATTTTGGAACATCCTTGATTCAGTTTGAAGTATTAAAAGGTATTGAGGTATTGAAAAGCGTGCACGCATGAACGTGCACACGCACACATGAACGTGCACACGCACACAGAATGAAAGAGATAGCTAATCAGAGTAGGCGATTCCCCTAATGAATAAATTATAGGGTATTTTTTTATAAAACAAAAGGGAAAGCAAAGCATGAAGCAAGTTGCAAACCAATGCAGAGGCTGGGATAATCAAATTATAGTAGCCTACCGTCTGCCCTGCTATTGTCTTTTGCCTATCTCCAAAGCATTGATGCCAGCTATGAGCTATAGCTGAATACTAAAACACTGGCCTCAAAACACACCTCGGGGTACAGCCGGCGTAACCTACTGCTCTGCCTGCTATTCCTAAACCTAACCTCAGTAAACTATGCCTAAACAGCCTTAAACCTAACCTTATTCCTAACATTAACCTCAGTAAAAGGGTGCAAAACCCTATTCCTAAACTTAAAGGAACTACAACTACAACAAAACAGTTTTATATCATATTGTTTATGACTATGCCAGTCTATGCCATTTCTGTCTGGCTTCTAAAGCAGTTTTAGCTGCAGTACCACAATGTCCTGATGTGGCAGGGGCGCTGTATATGCAAATTATTTTCTCTGACCCCTTAGATCTCCATATATGGACCTGACCTGTTCTGAAATTCCATATGTTGATCCTTCTCCATCCGTCCTTCCTCTTCGATGTCTCCCTTTTGACTGATACCTGTCCATTTAAACTCTAGACGGGCCCGCCACAAAGTGCAGCCGCGCCCGACAGCCGGCAAAAACTAGAGTTCTCAACAGGCCCAAAAATACAGGCCTGGCCCTACCTGGGCCCTCATCAAACCCTGTACACTCAAGACACTGCCCCCACTGCCACCCTTAGATCTCCATATATGGAGCTGACCTGTTCTGATATGTTGATCGGACCTCATCAAACCCTGTACACTCAAGACATGCTCCATATATGGCCAGTACAGAATTAATTCCATATGTTGATCTGACCCCCCATGCCAAAGCGCCAGCGCTCGCCAAGCAGACTGCCGTCACCCAGGCGGAGGCGAGGTCGCTTCTCGCCCTCAGGGCGTCTTATTGGTATTGATGACATCAGGATCTCCTCGGCAATACGCTGGTGACCGGAGATTTATAGAACGATACAAGAGTGAGGGAAAATGGAAGAGAGAGAGTACTGAATCCTGCTCCTCTGCTGAAGGACTATACAGTAATGGCATCCTTCTTTCTGTCGATTCTGGTTCTGCCATTTTAATCTTGCTCAATCTCAGTACAACTATTAACTATTGACCATGACATTCTTTTAAAATGCCTTGAGGGTGAAGTTAGTCTACCGTACACCCATCCAGTGTTAAAATGGTTCACCTCTTACCTTAAAGCGCCATTGCTATCAGAATAGGTAACTGTTAGTCATCCCCCCCATCCCCCCATTACATGTGGCATCCCCCAAGGGCCTCTTTTCATTTTCTGTACATGCTTCCCCATGGCTCTATTTTTGTGATATATTATAACTCGTACCAAACCTGATAATGTTTTCTCTCTGAATAACCTTTGTCTGGGTGGTGGAGTAATTTTCTTCAACTAATTAAAAAGAAAACTGAAGTAATTATTTTGGCCCTTCCAACTCCATCACTAGCTTAAAGGCGTAGTGAAACGGAAATGGTGGACATTTTATTTTGAAGTTTCAAGTTGACACACCGCTATGAAGTTTCTGAACCAATCAGAGCGTCGCATCCCTTCAGGGGATGGGACGGTAGCTAGGGACGGGTAGCTATGCTACGCAGGACAACGTGTGGATGTTTGTTTACAAATCAGATAGTCGTCCAGCTTTACCAGTTTACTCTTAATGTGGCTTATTTCTACCCTATAATGTTTTCAGATACATTTTTAGCGTGATGATTAAGTTGAAACCGAGTAATACACTCTCTGGATGTTATCTTGAATCGGAATAAAAACGGAAGATTTCTGTAATCAGTAGCAGCTGTGCAGCCTGTGCTGGACGGATGCGGAGATATGGGGAATTAAACTGGTGAGCTTAATTTTTATTGGCTTTTATCGATGTTGGCCTCGACACGTCATCACGCAGCACGTTTTCGTTTTCAGGAAGTAATAAAAAATATATTTTTATGGACGTTTGATATAAAAACACACAAAAATGAGAAGTTTCCCATTTTTTTGGCATCCATTGTTAGGTATGACCATATGATGACCACGGATATGGTCTAAAAGTGTGAAAAACGTATTTTTCATTTCACTACACCTTTAAGAGGCACACTTGGTCCCATGTCTGTGAATTTGTCTAGTCTAGTTAGGCACCTTGGTGTGTTTTTGGGCACCTCTTTGAATTTTAATAAACAAGTCTGCAGTGTTGTGAAGGGCAGTTTAATCTTAAAACCATAGCCAAATTAAATCAAATTTTATCTCATAAGGACCTATAAAAAGGTGCACGCTTTTATCATCCCTTGGCTGGACTACTGTAATTCCCAGAATTTGGGGTTGACTCAGTCCAAACTTTCTCCTTCACAGATGGTTCAAAATGCAGCTTCTAAGACTTTCAAATTGAACAAAGAAAACACAGCACATGCTCCGGTTACCAAATGAAATACAGAATCGACTATAAAAATAGTCCTTTTTTTTAAAGCCTTAATGGATTAGCTTCACAATGCAGTGCATCACTGATCTCATAATTTTGTGCCCCCAGGTCACCCTCTCAACACTTTTCAGTTCCCCATACATGCCTCAATTAGACTAGAGGTGACAATGTGGGAATTGATGCTCTCCCTAGACTCTGGAATAGTCTCCCTCCCCACATTATTTTCTGCCTCAACATTAAAGGACGACTTCACCTATTTTCAAGCTATCTTCATCAAATCAAGCCTCAATGTTCGTTTGAATGTGCTCTAAGTCCATAGACATGGCTGCCACATGACGTAATGTCCGAAAGCCAGACATTGGAGGGGTTAGCGGCGGCGCCCCTCAATAATTGGTCCTCATGCTCATGATAATACGGTACCAGTTGTGTCTGTGTCTGTGTCTGTCTCTCAGTGAATAGAAACCCACCTACCAGTGACATCGATGGAGAATCCAAGCTAATAGATTCCTGGAAAGTTAGCAGGATATAATGGAAGCCATTGTTCTTGCATTAATAATAATATAAAACAATTCTGAAATCTTGTTTAGAAAAAAATAAAAAGACTAATGATGATGTCACTGGTAGGCTGGTTTCTGAACTGTAAACATGAGACACTGCCGAAAATGGCACCATTTTATCATGAATATTTGAGAGGATGCAATTATATGAAGATGAAATTTTATTTAGCTTTTAGCTCAGTCTGAGGTTGATAGCCTAGTTATATGTTTGTCAAGTCCACTCAATGGATTGAATTTAATGAATTTTTAATATCATATTATGGTATTTTAATGTGTTTGGTTTATTGAGTTTCTTAACTTTAACATTTTACAACTTTGTTTTTGGATTTTATAATGGTATTCTGATTTATGTGCGCTACACTTTAGTCTGAACCCTCTGCGTCTCGGTGAAGGACGCTGCAAGGCTTCCGTGAAGAAATTTAAAATAACCACTGTGCGTGTGCGCGTGTGCGTGCGTGCGTGCGTGCGTGCGTGCGTGCGTGCGTGGTGACCCCCAAACCATGAAACACATCATGAGATGTAGCAACGCTTCACAAAGTAGGCCTATACTGGCCGAACCGAATGCCTCTGGAAATCATATATATATATATAATCATAAATCATATGGCAGATCAATGGCCGGACATGTTTTTGTTTGTTTGTTTAGTCATCTGCCTCGTAAGGGTTAGATTCTTACAGTAACTGCGTTATATAAATAAAGATGACTGGAAGTGCTACCGAGGCCTGACTTTAGATAAGTGGTTGAAGATGGATAGATGACTTAAAGTATTATGTCATCCGTACAGCATATTTGTAATAGACACACAGTTTCTCTCACACACACACACACACACACACACACACACACACACACACACACACACACACACACACACACACACACACACACACACACACACACACACACACACACACACAGCGAGCCAATAGCTCGTTTAACCAACAGCAACTCAATCTGTAACCCAGAAACAAGCAAAGCCTAGAGGAGAGGGGAAACAAAAGATAAAACAAAGTGACTGTGTTCTTGGTACTAATGGTATACAGTGTAACCCAACATGTTTTTCAAAGTCAGCTCGGGGCTAGGAAGCCATTTGTTTAATGGTTTCTGCCCAGCGGGAAGTCAACAGTCTATTTTTAAAGGGTGACACTGGTGGCGAGGCCACACCTTCAGAACACCCAGTGCAATTTAGCATATCCTCAAATGGCCGCACCAAAACCGCAGTCGCTCGATTTTCAGCTCGTCCACGAGGACTCCTTCCTAAAGGGCTTCATTGCATGGTAATTAGGCGTGGCGACAAAGAGAGAGGGCAGAGAGAAAGAAAAAGAGGGCCGGGTGGGCGGGTCAGGGGGTTGGTGAGGAGAGAGACTGGAGTCAATGGGCTGAAAGCAGAGCAGTGGTTCTCAACCTTTTTCATGTCAAGGACCCCAAAATTGACACTAAAAAGATATGCCAGGGACCCCATAAGAGAAGATTTTTATGGCTCTAGCAGATTCTCAACCCGTTTAATTTCAAGGACCCCCAGTTTGACATGCATTAGTCTACGGACCCCCATTTAATGGCATTTCTAGACCCCAATTTATATTGTAAAATCAATGTTAATTTAACTCTGAGAGTGTACAAATGTATACACTCTCAGAATGTTATTTATACCGTATACACTCTCAGAGTTACAGACCCATATGGATCCATTTGGTTCCAAACTATCATTTAGCTGGGGACCCCCTGGAACACCCTGGGGTTCCCCGGACCTCACTTTGAGAACCAATGCAGTAGAGCAGTGGTTCTCTGGGTGCGCCACATGCATTTTCAGTTTTATGTATATATGGAGAGTTTATTTTATCTAGCTTGGATCGACGAAACAAATTCAATGATACACGTTTAATATTAAAGGGACACTTTTTTGCAACGTGATCATATTTGAATGATGTTTGGGAGACAAGAAACACTTTCCTGGGGGTTTTATGTGGATAATATGTGTTTTTAGATATTTTACTGGGCTCACTTATGTCATGGACTACATGTTGACTCAGTAAGACAGCCCTCCCCCTATCCACAAGGAGGAGCAGTGTACCAAAGTATTGTTGGAATTGTAGTCCAGGAAGGAAGTGAGCCCCTGCAGTGTCCATGACATCATGGACACTTTGAAATACTAAAATATCTAAAAACACATATTACCCACATAAAAACCCCAGGAAAGTGTTTCTTGTCTCCCAAACATAATACAAATAAGATCTGGTTGCAAAAGGGGTGACGTGTCCCTTTAATGTTATATCATCATTCGAGTGTCAGGGTTTGCCAATTATTTGAGGGCCCACTTTCAATACCCTTAAGGGCCAAGAGAACAGGTTGAGGATCGCTGCGGTAGAGTGAGAGATGAAAGACGGATAGAAAGACTTTTCACAACATCTGAGTCTCCGTCTGCTTAAGACTATAAGGACTCCCCTCCATCCTCCCTGGTGAGTTGCGTCTGTATTGTGCTCCTAGAGCCATGTCATTGTGAGCTCCTCTACATGGTGCCGTAGGAGCTGCCATTAGCATAGATGCTACTGATACAGGATCTGAGTGGACCTCTGCTGCCACCTAGAGGTGAGCTGGAGAGAGAACAGAAACCTGTGTGTGTGTGTGTGTGTGTGTGTGTGTGTGTGTGTGTGTGTGTGTGTGTGTGTGTGTGTGTGTGTGTGTGTGTGTGTGTGTGTGTGTGTGTGTGTGTGTGTGTGTGTGTGTGTGTGTGTGTGTGTGTGTGTGTGTGTGTGTGTGTCATCCTCAAGCTGAAGGTGTAATTAATGTTTGTTATATTTATTTATTATTTGTTTTACCTCCTTACTAATTGATAGATCTCAGATGTGCTTCTGGTGGGCTGTTTGTGATGTTATTTTATTCATTAATTCTACAATTGTCAAACATTCTGTCTCTGCGATTGTCAAACCAGATGCTAATTTCAGTTCTACTCACTCACTGACATTGAACATTTGGATAGTCACCATATTGCCAAGGTGTTGCACACAGCTGTTTATTCATTATTTCAAGATCAATAATGTCTTCTGTATGAATTTAGAAACCACAACCAAGAGGTCATATGAATTTAACCTGCACTATTACAAGCATCAGAGCTGTTTAACTCACTTCAGAGAGTTAGCCACACAGCATCCAGGGAAACAAGTGTTCAATTCATTGAGCTGGCAACAAACAAAAAAACAAAGAGCAGCTTTATACATGAAACTGATGAAAGGATCATAACGTTGTATGTTATGCTAAAATTGTGCCAACACAACCACACTACTTAAAAATGAATTGGCAAACACAAAATATACTGTACAGATACACTAGCTCTCACAAAAACATAAGCATGCCCCACAAATGTGTGCACACACACACACACACACACACACACACACACACACACACACACACACACACACACACACACACTGCAGGAGTATATTCGTGGTGCATGGTATCTCTGAGTATGTACAGCACGTACGTACAGTATACAGTATAATGACGGTGCAGGTGCTCCAACAAAGCAGGCATTTAATACAAAGCGATTTAAAATAAATGGAGGCTGTGAGGCATTAAAAATATCTACTAATCAAAATGTATTTTGAATTGCTTCAAGATCTACTGGTTTGTGGAAATGGAAAGTTTTTGTTTGTTTGTTTCTGTCTTTCTTTTCTTCTCCAAGTAGACATAGCCTAGTGCAGTAGATATTGTAGCCACGGCCGGGAGGCGAACCCGGGGCCTCGTTCAAACATATTGTAGCCACGGCCGGGAGGCGAACCCGGGGCCTCGTTCAAACAAGCCGCATACGTTACCAGTCGGCTAAAGAGCCTTGGCCCAATGGGTGAGTGTGTAATGCAGCCACCTATAGAGCTAAAGAGCCTTGGCCCAATGGGTGAGTGTGTAACGCAGCCACCTATAGAGCTAAAGAGCCTTGCCCAATGGGTGAGTGTGTAATGCAGCCACCTATAGAGCTAAAGAGCCTTGGCCCAATGGGTGAGTGTGTAACGCAGCCACCTATAGCCCAGAGTGTAGAGTAGGATGGCCCAATGGGTGAGTGTGTAACGCAGCCACCTATAGCCCAGAGTGTAGAGTAGGATCAATGGGTGAGTGTGTAACGCAGCCACCTATAGCCCAGAGTGTAGAGTAGGATCAATGGGTGAGTGTGTAACGCAGCCACCTATAGCCCAGAGTGTAGAGTAGGATCAATGGGTGAGTGTGTAACGCAGCCACCTATAGCCCAGAGTGTAGAGTAGGATCAATGGGTGAGTGTGTAACGCAGCCACCTATAGCCCAGAGTGTAGAGTAGGATACGTTACCAGTCGGCTAAAGAGCCTTGGCCCAATGGGTGAGTGTGTAACGCAGCCACCTATAGCCCAGAGTGTAGAGTAGGATCAATGGGTGAGTGTGTAACGCAGCCACCTATAGCCCAGAGTGTAGAGTAGGATCAATGGGTGAGTGTGTAATGCAGCCACCTATAGCCCAGAGTGTAGAGTATAGGATCTCGCCACAAAGCGGGCGCCTATGGGCTATAGTTCCAAACATTGCTCCTATGGCTGGAACTATCCCATTTAGATAGAATGGGCACTTCCGCATTCCATTGTTACAATGGGAGTCAACGCTCTTACTTTATTACTCTGCTATAGCCTACAGTCCCCCCCCCCCCCTCCCCACACACCTGGAAGCGTGCAATAACTGCTGGGTCTCAACTCTCGATCTCGAATATTGGCCCCCAATATTACTTTTACGTCCCGACGGCGCCGAGGCCCATATAGGGGCTGCAGGACAACCTCTCACTAAGGTGAAAGACAGACATGTATATTGACTGTTGTGATTGACAAAACGTGCTAATACGTTTAGTTTGGTTATTGGCTTATGTTGTATCGTCATTGCGGGCATATCCTCTCTTTACTTCCTAGAGCCGGGGGCTTCAGGGGAGTGCACATGGAGAAGGAATAAGCTTCAACACTCCAGCTGATGTCCATTATCTTGTTAAGCCTGGCAATTACCTTGTCAGGCTGTACTGAAGGACCACGGAACAGAGCGGGTGTAGTTGGGAGGGTTTTGTTTGTTGGGGTTTTTGTTTAATATATGTTTTGACCTGGATTAGCTAGATGGGTATTGAGTGTCTGTAGATGTTGTGGTTTAAAAGGTGTACTTAATGTCTGTTAGAGTTAGGGGAATGCCACTGTGCATTGAGTTGGGGGGCTATATGTACCATAGAGTTATATCGATATGTACCAGCTGCGGGATATTTTGTCATGCTGTAGCCTCTGTCATTAGAAAATGTTTTAGTTGACACCAAGTTGCACCATTTGATAATCTCAATTCAAATCTTCCTCCCCGAATCTCTCCTTTACAGTCCACTTTTCATCATGGCGAGACATAATGGTCAGTAATGCCTCAAGGCATCCACATTGGACAACTTAATGTAAAAGTCCCTCATGTTGCTAAATGGTCATACATGAGAAAATGAACCAAGGAAGACAGTGGCTTGATCATCCTCTTTTGGCTCTTGGGCATGCCTTATAATAGGTCGTAATGAGCAGTGGTCTTTGTAGGTACGAGCTCTTGACTGAGTGCAAATTTGTTTTGATGGCATGAGATACCGATCTAAACATTACACTTATGACTGCAGTCGTTTTGCTGTGCATACATGAAGTGGATGTGTGATGTAGGCTACATGCTTATTCCTCCGGGTTCTCTCACATCTGGGGTTAGCTGTTTTGAGTACATCTTCCTCAAAACATCATGAACTATCATTAAACCATCTACTTACGCCATTCAAATTACTTAAAATTCATTGGTGCTGTCTTTGACCACACATTCTGTACTATATCTTCAAAAGCTCTAGTCCCCTCTTTTTTCAAAGATACCTTTGTTCCACCTTCTGTTGAATTTTTCTAAAGTGGCTCCCCTGGCCCTCAGTAGCTCCCCTGGCCCTCAGTAGCTTATTTTTTCTCTCTTCTTTTTTGAAAATAAAAAAGTACTTGGGAAAGTTTTCTCCACATTTAATATCATCCCTGAATAATAATAATTTAAAAAAAATAGAAACTTGAGAATAGAAGCTTTAGAGCCCTTCTTAACACAGACATATCTCTCATGAGACTGGGCTCCTCGTAACACTGTTATGTTGTCCGAAAAATCTGATTCGAAGACCTGTATTATTCTTAGTAAGTACCGGTATGTTGCCATTTCGTGACATCACTGTGGATTCAGCAACTTAAATAGGTTATATGAATGCCTCTCTGACGTTAAGAGCTGGATTTCAAACATTAAATTGCAGTTAATAAATAAGTGTTTCTCAGTGTAAAGACCAACATAAGCTCAATGCATAATCGCTGAATAAAGTATGCGGAGGCCGAGGGGCATATGCAAAATGAGATGTTCTGAATCTAGGAGAACATCATGGGATATAGGATGGATTCAGGGAGATCAAACATACTGTCCCTCCATTTGCCCTTTATGGTGGCATTTTACATTACATGCCATTGTCCTGAACATATCCATCAGTAACAACTAATCAATAATGAATTAAAGCAATGCCTTTCCAATTACAACTGTTATAGTGACCACATTAACTGTGTGCGTGCGTGTGTGTGCAGTGCAGACGTGCAGTGCAGTGCAGACGTGCAGTGCAGTGCAGTGCAGTGCAGTGCAGTGCAGCGCAGCGCAGTTTTATTTTTAAATCACAGTTTCATTGTTTGTAAACACTGTCCACAGTTTATTTATGGACTTGCTGATTAAAAGCTCTTCCATAGAAAAGTTGCAAAGTTACAAATGAAACAGCTCATGTATGCAGATTCTGTTTAGATACTTCAATGCACTGTCACATCTTTTTGATCTCACTCGTTTCATGTTTTCTTCTTGACCACCAGAGAGACGGAGACGCATGGAGACTGAATTATGCTTCGCTATAGTTATAGCTTGGACTTACTATACCTCTTTCTCCACAGGAGTCCATGGCTGGAGATAGGCTGAAATCAATGCGTTCATTTAAGCCACTGATAATGACCAGTCCCACTCACTGCTGAACTCCACTGTTCCCTCCACATCCCTTCAGGCTGCTGCCAAGACACTCTGGGGAAAAAAATGATATCAAACCTCATGGCCTTTCCATGGATCAAACAAGTGACCCACCAGTTCAGTTCATCAACTAGTCCTAGCTGGGCATTTATTAAACATGCTTTGCCTGGCTCGCTCTTGGCATAAATTCAGATGTAATAATTATTCATATACTGTATATTTTATGACCTGACTGGTTAGGGGTTGTATTATGGGGGATGTCAGTGATACCGAGGCACTGATTTATTGCATACATGTATTTTTAAGTCTTTACTTAACATCGCCACACTGCTAATAACTGAAATTTCACGTGACCTTTAACACTGGAACTGACATTTTTATCAATATTGTATAGAATTGCAAAACAATTAAAAATATCTGTTTTGTAATTCTCTGCCTCCCACTCATAGATATATATAAACACTAGATGGCTCAAGGCGGAGTTTCTGACGTCGTTCACCCGGCAGCCATCTTACTTCGGGGCTACAGTACAGTATGTTCAATGGCAGCTCAAACAGAAACAGTCATAACTCGCTCAAATCTTGACTGATTTACAAACGGGTTGGTTTATTACAAACGTTGTCAACGTGGCTATGATTCAGGACGCTTATCTGCTTAATTTATGTTTTTTATATGAACGTCGTATAAAATCATACACGTATGCGGACGTCTCTGACGTTTAGAACAAACCAAACCGTTTGAAAATCGGTTGAAAATTGAGCAAGTTATGGTCATTTAAGAGTACATGCCCCATAGACACAATGTTATGTGTCCCGAGGTAAGATGGCCGCTACGTAACGACGTCGCTCTCCATTGGCCAACAGCGCGGGTGAGCTATCTAGAGTTTATATATATCTATGCTCCCACTGGCCAGCCGGGGCACCTGATGGAGGGGAAGTTAAGGAACTGGATGAAATAATGTTCCTTCCACGTCCAACCGTACGAACTCCCCCCTATCAGGTGAAAAGAAGCGGCTTGGACTCCTCATGCATTGAAGGAAGCATGAGGTCAGTCCGTTGCTCTCCCCAGTTTGACAGAGGGAGTGTAGGGCCCAGGATTACGTTTATAGACAATTGACACTGGGTGAAAAAAATGGGTTACATAAATCGTGGGATAAAAAAATAAATTCAAATGCGAGTTCTATCTGTTGGCATGTATGACATGAAATATGCCATTTCTTGTACTAGCAATAATACAATGCACTTAAAGACTTGTATGACAAAAAAAAAAAGCTTTCACCCTATAACCCAATGGACACAAGGAAGTGACAGGCACTCAGTGACAGACAGGCACTCACCTCTGCTGACAATTACAAAGAGATGGTAGGAGAATAAGGAGAGATGACGCAGCCTGCATTACTGCGCGCCAGCATGGAGATGTGGATGGGGAAAGCGTGCCAACAGAACACACCCATGACCACACCTCTAGGCGCAAATACCGGTGTCGGCAAAATAGATAGCGAGTGACGCTGGACCAAAATACCATTAAGGGACAGAGCAAGCTCCTATACTCTTAGGGCTATATCTTGCGCCACCCCTTAAACCTTATCCCTAAACTAATTCGCCATTTTTTACTATTTTAAAAAACCTTTTAAAATTGTTCAAATAGCCGATCTACAAGCTCACAATGTCTCGATGTAGATCGGCTAGTTGAACTATTTTAAAAGGTTTTTTAAAATAGTAAAAAATTGCAAATTAGTTTAGGGATAAGGGTGGCGCAAGATGGAGCCCTTAATTTTCTGGCAGCGGCTGACTTGCGGGCCGTGTCGCGGGTGACGGTGGCGACAAAAATGGAGCCCATACTATAGGGCTTAAGTGGTCATGGAAATACAAACCCTGCGCACATATAGAGTACAAAGGCAACAGCACAAGCAGACACATGCACACACAGTTAGATTTTCACAAATGAATGTACTATTTTCAATTTTATGGGTCTCCTGTCATCGGCACTGACCTGCCCCCATGTTATTGCTTCCATGTATTTCCTATTACTTTATATGTGAGGGAGGGACAGACAGAGAGAGTAAGCGACGAGAGAGAGAGTATAGTGCAGCCAAGGTATTTTCTAATGCAAGGGGTAGGTTGTAAGGAAGATAAATAGTATGACAACTTAATGGATCTATTCAGTTATCCACTATGAATAAAGTGAGATTGCTTCATAAAAGCACCCTCCACGATTAACGATGGTTCTGGACCACATGCGTGGGTCCTGGATACAAGGAACTCGCTGGTATTTACAGCAGTTAATGTTATAATAAATGGCATTATAAAAATTGACCATGAGCCCAATAAAGTGATGTGCACTTGGGAATTACACTAAAGTCTCTAGTGGCCAAAGCTATTACTGTCTTCTTAGAAATTGTTTCCTTTTAAAGTAGGTGAGGAGAGAATTATAACTCAAAGACAGGCATAACCCTTAAGTGTCGGTGCTGTCCTGTCACTGAGGGTAATTCAAGTCTTTGTTACGCCGTGATTCAATTGTTCATAGAGAGCAGATAAGAGGAATTCTATGGATTTGTCTTTATCTAGCCCAAGTACCAACTGCTTTATTTGCAGCACATTGTCATTTGCTGCAATGTCTTGTATTTTTTATTTTTGAGGGGCGCTAGCCCCTCCTATATATGGCTTTAATGTTTGTCTTTCAGCGATGTTTGTTTAAGAAAACGCTATAGACAATAAAGAGAAATCTAACATTAGCATCCGTTGCTTAAACAAACATTATGTTGTAATTGATGTTGTAAGATGACTCACTTCACACGGGTGTGATTGTTTTATTTAACGGACCACAAAGACAACAGTCACAGCAGGGTGGCTATTGGATATCATGGGATCCGTGGGTGGTGCTGATTGAACACCCAACAGGCACTTCCATGGGTCATACAGTAGGCTGTACATGGGGCTGTGAGTAATAAAGTGTTGCTGAGTCTAAGTCTCTGTCAGTGCCTCCTATTGTGACGATGATCGATGGGAGTGGATGTGGTACAGATCGATGGTGTTCGGGTGGCCTGATGAACCTGGATCAATAGCCGCAAGTTGTGGACTAGCTCTCTGATTTGGACTCTCTTACTCGCACACATTCACTTGCTGAAATGCATGCTCCCCTTTTTCATTTGCTTCTGCGCCCACCCCCTACCTATACCCCCTCAATGCTAACTAGTTTCCTTGCAGTCCCTGGCACAGCATGGTAAAGTCATCAAAGCCTTTAGACGGAGCTGGAAGGGGTTATTATCAGATGCTCTTCTGGATTCATGCTGTGACAGAAAGGTGTGCATGGATCGATAAACATTGGAGATAAGTGCTATAGCTGTAAGACTGTCCTGTCTGTAGACCATATAGGCTCTAATATTATGACAGTGTTCAGAGAAATTAATTCATTGTGTGGTCATTGGCCCTAGTTCAGTTCTTTTAACAAAAACTGCAAATGTTATGATGGTGCCTGCATGTGTCATGAAACATCTGTCAGACACAAAAGAGTTGTGGACATGGATTTTAAGTAAAGGTCAGACCCAAACTTTGATATTGCAGATATCAGTTTTATTACGTTTCCCCTTTCCCCATGCCCTGCACACAGCACTCAATGACAATACATTTGTACTTTCATGAGAGTGCAGTTATGTTTTTTAAATTAAAATGGTCCATCACTGGAAAAACACAAGTGGTATTTTGTTCCCCACTTGTGAGTAATTCCAATAAAAAAAGATACTATTTCATTGGTTAATGAAGTTGCCATACAGACAGAGGGAAAAGGACGTAATTGCATTTGAATTGCAGATTTTCACCACTTAATCCTGAGCTCCCTAGGCGTGGGAACAAACATCAGCATTTTCACCCCAGGAAGGGGAAAAAAACAGCAAGGACAGCAAGATGGCTGACTGTTCCTAGAAGATAAACAGCTGACACTATAGGTTGCCGTGCAGTGAACACGCCACTACTTTGCCCTGTGAGAAAAAATACAATTTCTCAGGCATCGCATTTTGTCCTATCAAGCTGCTATACATTTTAAAGATATTATGTAGCACTTAAACAGTGAGTCAAAGAGCTTAAAGGTAACTGGCTTTTCTTGGACAGCTTTCACTGGTTGTAATTCACAATTAGAGTTCTTTAAAGCAATGGTTCTCAACGTCACATCCGGGGACCACTAGGGTAGGGGGTCCATACAGACCCTTGCGGGTCTGTAACCCTGAGGGTGTACAAATGGAAGCAAATCCATTTGCACACTCTAAGAGTTCAATGAACACAGTGTAGATTGGGGTCCCAAAGATTCGAAAATAATAATAATTATTAATAAATTCATTATTAATTTATAATTTGTTAAATTGGAAAAAGGGCTTCGTTAAGACCTCCATATTATTATGGTCAATGCCTGTGTGAAAAGTTGGAGTGATTGGTGCAGGCAGTGAGGAGCTATACGGCAGTCACAGTGACACACAGACATTGTCAGAATTATAGTATGATGATGATGATATAGTATGATGATGATGATGAAGTATGATGATTGTTCCATTTATACACTCTCAGAGTTACAGGCGCAATTTGATGCTTTATTTTTTTACAGACAGACAGACAGAGATTCCTGGAATTGGATTGGGATATGAAATGTGAAAACTATTCATACAAAAATAAAATATAGACAAATATGTGAAAAACATTTCATTTTACTTCCTTGGCAGTGATCTGGTCCAGTGGTTTGCTGACAGACAGACGCACGCATACACACAGACAGTCCCTCCTCTAGACAACTCTTCTCCTAGGTGCCATGCAGCTGTAAAAAAATAAATGTTTTCACTCCACAAACACCATCCACAGAAAAATCCTCTTTGTGACCCGGTGTGGCTACCTCTCACTGCATGGCTAGAGCTCTTGTGGCTTCTCCTCGCAGCCCTAAGCCAAGCTTAAAACACACACTGTGCAACCTGAACAATATATACACCATCTTTGGTATTCCAGAGACAACTCTCCATGGGGGGGGGAAAGTATCAGCCAGAAAGCCTGTACTATATTGATCTTCTACCACTTTTGACATTTTTTCTCTAAAGGGAAAATTGTTCACCTTTCTAGTCCCTTTTGTTCTGTGGTTCCATTCAATGAATTTCATTCCCAGCTGAGATTCGGATTGTGCCTCAGCGCCATACTGTATGCTTCATTTTACTCAAGTCGCATGTGGTTCATTCATTTGTGAGCTTAATGTGAGACTTCCATCACCTGCCACGCGTGTTGCAGTGAAACGCTCACTAGATGTCTGTTGAATTCTGATTTGTTTTGTGTCTGGATGGCATAAAATGGATTCACAATGTGGGCCCACAGATAATCTAGTACTACATCCAACAAAGCTCTTCTCAACTCAACTCACATCAACTCAACTCTATTGTCACATCACATTTACAGGTGTCAATATGAGCAGTGAAAGATTGTATATAAATAAGGCAATTTACAATTTTGGCATTTAGCAGACACACGCAGTCAACGGTCAACAGTCTCTACAGTAAGCAAGGACGTTAGATAATACATCAAAATGCATAGAAATAGTAATCTAGGATCATAGGTAAACCAAGAACCTATCATCAGTCTAAACAGTCTAAATGAATGAGGCCGTTAAAATAGCAGCAGACAAAATAAGGGACAGGGTATGCATAAGTGGCAGTTCCAGTGGGGCACACCTGCAGTCAGTACAGTATAACTATACTTACTGAAGATGAACAAGCCTTTTTTGAGTGGGTAAACCACTCCAACAACTGGCTTTGTTAGTTTACGTGTCCACATGTCCACGTGTTTGTTTGTACCAAAAAAATCACACCCGTGTGAACTGAGTGGTGTAAGGTCTTATATAGACTGATCAGCTGTGGTCTGACGTAATGTCTGACGTAATGAAATCACACCCGTGTGAACTGGGTGACCATAGCAACTGTGCTCATTTTTTGAGCACAGACAGACAGACAGACACGTAAACTAACAAAGCCAGTTGTAGGAGTGGTTTACACCACTCAAAAATGAGCATGGTTGCTATGGTCACTCAGTTCACACGGGTGTGATTTCATTACGTCAGACATTACGTCTGACCACAGCTGATCAGGCTATATAATACCTTACACCACTCAGTTCACACTGGTGTGATTTTTTTCCTATATATATAGCATACCCATTGCAATGTACTTCACACATCTAGGCGTATGTTATAAACCATTTTTTAAAATCCTTTAAATCCTAGATGAGATATAGGCAGTGGTGTACTTTGGGTGGTAGTAGGCACTAGGCACTACTAGACACAAAGGCAGTGTGAATGTACTGTGTATACTGCCATTATTATCATAGTTTAACAATTCAATGTTTGATTGGATGTCAAGAGAATATTAACATGTTTATTCCATGAAGAAAGGTGGTTTTTTGCGAACGCAGTGAGCATTTACTATGAGACCCAGCAGATCACGTCTGTGTGTGTGTGTGTCTGTCTGTGTGTGTGTGTGTCACGCTGTAACACCACCCGCCCACCACCAGAGGGCGCAGCTGTATCACACACAAAAACACACACACACATGCACGCACGGTCGCACGCACACACACACACACACGCACGCACGCACGCACACACACACACACACACACACAAAACTTAACTTAAAAAAAAACTTAACTTAAAAAAAAACTTAACTTAAAAAAAAAACGTAAAAAGGAAAAACGCACACACAAAAAACTTAACTTAAAAAAAACTTAACTTAAAAAAAACTTAACTTAAAAAAAAAACGTAAAAAGGAAAAACGCACACACACAAAAAACTTAACTTAAAAAAAAACTTAACTTAAAAAAAAACTTAACTTCAAAAAAAAACTTGAAAAGGAAAAACGCACACACAAAAAACTTAACTTAAAAAAAAACTTAACTTAAAACAAAACTTAACTTAAAAAAAAAAACTTAAAAAGGAAAAACGCACACACAAAAAACTTAACTTAAAAAAAAACTTAACTTAAAAAAAAAATTAAAGAAAAAACGTTTTAAAAAAAAACCTAAAAAAGAAACACGCACGCACGCACACATACACACACTAAAAAAAATAACTTGAAAAAACATTTAATTTAAAAAAACTTAACTTAAAAAAAACCTTAAGTACGTAATTTATTCTAATTGTTGTTATTGCAATTTACGAGCTGCGTTCGCTTCCCGCGTTTGCGCGTCTTACTTGTAAAACAAATATGAAAGAATTCCAAATAGAAATGAGTTTCTTGTCGTTAAACGTCACACGCCGCATATGTTAGACCCATGGGTTGAAGCCTTGTTTAATTTAGCCAGGTGAGGATAAATGTGTTGCTCGAATTGTGTCTGTGATCAATGTTGCATTCAATAATTGCTTGTGGGGGCACACATCTATAAAGGTAAGGCTGTTGCAAGAGCAAAATCTTATAATGTGCAATCGAGCTGAGCTGACAGCAACCTTGATAACCTCCCCCACTGAGAACATCATCATTCTTTGAGTCCAGCACAAAGTGCATTAAAGCCTGATTTACAGTACACTTTGTTGGTGTCGCACGGCGGAGCATACTTTAGGCTAAAAGGTCATTAAAACACTGGGAGCGTGATGAATAAACGATACGAAGCAAATGTGTCAGCAAACATTTCTCAGCAAACTATTCATATACAGTATAGGTGATGCCTCATTCATACAGGTTGATGGTTTTATTCAGTGAAAAATCTACTGTAGATTAATGGGCAGCCCTTCAAATTGTGGTGTATTTCCAAGAAAAATAAAGGCTGTCCAATCTGTCTCAGCCAATCACGTCGATAGGGACGGGGTTGAACTGCATAGCATTCAACCTCCATGACCTGTATGTCATGTCGGTCCACAAAGTTAATAATAATAATAATTGAACAAGGCAGTGCTGAATCAAGTTGATGTAGGCCTATAACTGCATTGCCTATTTTCACCAAACAGTGAAACAGTTCCATGTTCACGTCGCAAAAAATTATCAACTAGATCATCTTTTTTTTGAGTGGTGTAAACCACTCCTACAACTGGCTTTGTTAGTTTACGTGTCTGTCTGTCTGTCTGTCTGTCTGTCTGTCTGTTCGTACCAAAAAATTAGCATGGTTGCTATGGTCACCCAGTTCACACGGGTGTGATTTCAGACATTACGTCAGACCACAGCTGATCATTCTATATAAGACCTTACACCACTCAGTTCACACGGGTGTGATTTTTTTTTAAATTATATAGCATTTATGGTTGTTGTTTATTTTGTTTGGACCCGGGGGAGAAATCTTAAGTTTTAAACTTTGGAACTGAGCTACACATACAGTAGTGTAGCACAGGGGTTCTCAACGTTTTTGGCCGGGGACCCCCGGAAATGCTTTGGCAATGTCTCAGGACCCCCGCCCCGCCCCCTCCCGACCCTCAATATAAATTGACTGCTACAATAACCTTAAACCATTTTGGGCGGGAACCCCTTTTGGTGTTTTAAGCATTGTTATAATTTAGCTATTGAAAAATAGCAGATCTACAAGCTCATTGCGCGCCACCGAGTGGCGCGCTACGAGCTTGTAGGTCTGCTATTTTTTTTAAATCGTGAAAATATATATTTTTTTTTTTGAAAATAATTTGGGGACCCCCTAAAATAATTTGGCGACCCCCCGAGGGGTCGCGACCCACGGGTTGAGAACCCCTGGTGTAGCAGACAGTTCACCATGTTGTGCTCTCAGAGTAAAAAGAAAGAAAGAAGTGGAATGACAAAAGGTGGTGGCTATGTTTTCTTCAGTAGCCTAGTACACCACAGCCGAAATCTGTATGTAGCTATCTCCACATTCTCCAGGCATGGCACTTTGGAACAAAAAGTGCCTTCAATCACCCACACTGGCAAGCTTTTAAAGAGGAGAAAAAGTATTGTTCCAGAGCCACTCTGAGAGAGCATTGAAGTGCAAATTATGTCTTCCAACCTCTCCACACTTGCCTGAATATACAGGAAGTTATGCTATTAATTAAATACGGTAGACAAAATAAATAAATATAGTAGTAGAGTTTGGAGGGACTTTAATTCCACCAAGGTTTTAGATGTTACGGGCCAACATATTCCCTTGTGCTTTTCAAAGAGGGGCAGGAGACCATACAGGTACATCAAAAAGAAGTCAGCTGTCACTCCCTTGTGAAACACTCTCTTGACTCTCTGGATTGATAGTTATTCTACCCAAGTCTAGGAGGCATTGTAGTTGCTACAGTACATAGACAAAGAAGAAATTAAATAAAAAATGCTTTATGTAACATCATGGTTTATTTATGCAACCCAACCATCTGTCTGTCTGTCTGTCTGTCTGTCTGTCTGTCTGTCTGTCTGTCTGTCTGTCTGTCTGTCTGTCTGTCTGTCTGCCTGCCTGCCTGCCTGCCTGCCTGCCTGCCTGCCTGCCTGCCTGCCTGCCAGCCAGCCAGCCAGGACAGACTAAATTCAAAGGAAAAGATCGAGGGTGCTGTTTTCCCATTTAAAGATGAGTTCAGATTGGTCTGCCACTAATTCATTTAGGATAATCTTTCAGCGAAGGTGTTTGCTAAAAGCCATGAAACAGCCTCCCTTTGATTCTGAATGCCTCTGACCTCTCAAAGGTTGGCTACAAACCAGTATATGCCTATATTTATATTACTTATATTAATATTATATAACGCTGCATACAGTATTTGCAGTTTCCTTGGACAGCATAAAGTATGTATACAGACGCACGCACGCACGCACGCACGCACGCACGCACGCACGCACGCACGCACGCACGCACGCACACACACACACACACCAGTTACTACAGCAGTAACTGCAGCAACTGTAGAAACAGACTAGCTGTAGATGGGAGTTCCACACTGGAACACATAAGGAAGGGCACATTGGAATGGTTAGGCTGGTATTTTCTTGTGCTCTATATCTGAGTGGCTTGTGCTGATATATTTGTTCTGACATTTACGCTAGCCTCACCATATTTCCCAATTATTGAACAATTTCAGCATAAAATATGATGTAATGGTTCAAATGAAGCTGCCATAAAACATTTGGCTCTGGCCAACACTTCTCTTTTTTCTCTCTCTCTCTTCCTGTTTCATTCATTTGTTTTGCTACATTTGTGTCTTTTGTCAACCCTCCCACTTTATCAGCTCTAGTCTAGTAGGTGTTCATATTAGCCATAGGGCAACACTGCCCCCTGTTGGTTTTAAATGAGATCACGTGCACCCTGAACTTTCAGTATATTATTCATATCATACCTGAGCCACACATAGTCTTGGCAACTGCTTAGAATACTGTATGATCCGGTTTATATATTCCATTGTCATGTCATTTAAACCAGCATGGCTTATATACTGATCAATTGCCTAATGTCTGTTTATTTCTTTGCATTCATGTTTTACAATCACCTTTCTAGCCGCCTAGGACTGTGAATGTCCTAATTAATTTTGTGTCAGCAAATGTCCTCATTTTGTGTCGAAATACCCAATCAAATGACTCCCTTATGGACTCTTCAAGCATGCAGGCATTGAAAAATGTTACATGTAACACTTAACCAACTGGAGAGTCAGACACAAGGCAGGATTGGGATTGTGTTTGTAAATCTACAGTACACACAACACTGATATGACCCGGCACCTGTAAGCGTGAAAAAACAATTACTGGTACGTACAGCTTAGAGCAATCCGTGATGTATATTTGTTTTCTTCTAGAAAATGTAAAAGATATCAAAAGGTAAAATAAATAAATTAGATGTGAATGTAGCCTATAAATAATAAATGTACCAGTGAATATATATCCATGAACACATCGTACTGACAATCAACAGTGAATATAAGACTGAAGTAAAGTAAAAGTACCAATACTGTGATGTACATATACAAGTAGAAGTAGAAGTCCTGTATTCAAAATGTACTTGAGTAAAAGTACGCAAAAGTATCTGCATGTATCCTTAAAGTAGAAAAAGTAAAGGTACAAATTGCGCAGAATGTCCCATTTCTCAAGTTCAAAATGTATAAAAAATATTTAAAAAATAGCCGATAACCCCTTCCCTACTTCCTTCACAGGTGTTACCGCTGATACTAATGAAGGCTCTGTTCCATTCTGGTCAAACAGAGGGTATGGGCACATCTAAGATTCCATGCGCGGCCAAAGGAAGCTGACTCCCAACGTCTTTTCCGGGTTTTTAGACAGCTGCTGGATGAAAAAGAAGCTCCACCCACGCGGCAGGTTGCCGCGTCGGCCAGATTCCCAGGAAAAGCTTGCCCCAGCGGCAACCTGCCGTGTGGGTGGAGCTTCTTTTCCATCCACCAGCTGACGCAAAACACAGCTTCTTCTGTCCGCGCATGGAATCTAAAGTGTGCCCAGGCAGACAGTCAAGGTGCTGCTATTGTGCATGTTGGGAAAATGGAAACACTCTGCTACACCAGCGGGTCTCAAAGTGTCCTTGAGTGTGTTCCAAATGGCCCCGTACGGGTGTGTAACTATGAGAGTGTACAAATGGAACCCCATAACTCTGAAATTAATACGTTTGAGAACCACTGTACACTAAATGGAACAGAGCCTTAATTAGTATCATCGGTAACACCTTTGAAGGATGTAGGGAAGCGGCCCGGGAGTAGGAAGAGTCAGAGGTGTATAGACTGTGAACAGGAGAGGTTCCTTGAGCCAAATTTGAATACCCCAAATCTCGGCCACTCGCTCACTCACACTCGGTCACTCCAGCATGGTGGTGTTACGGTGAAATTGGTGATCTGCTGAAATATGTAACAATCGTGTAGACAATCACATAATGTCAGTGTCCGAATGTAAATCGTTACAGTTTGTTTATTAGCAGAGTTCAACCTGGCGGTATTTAGGCCACGTATTTAAAGTCCTCTATATAAGTTGTGTGAAGTCCACAAGATGTCACATATTTCGTCAGGTCACCAATTCCACCATAACACCGCGATGCTGGAGTGATCGAGTGTTAGTGAGCGAGTGTCCGAGATTTGGGGTATTGGAATTTGGCCATGGGGAGCGTCGTCTTGTTGCTCACCAGGTGGTGAGGTTGTCAGTAATATAGGCATCTAGGCCCTGGTCCACGTGCATTACTTAGAGCACCGTTTGCCAAACAATGGGTCGGGCCCGTTTGTGGGTCGCGGACATTTTTGTATGGGTACCCACACAACCCTACCCACTGCTATGCTCTATTGCTTTCACATATTTACAGGAAGACTATTGGTCAAACTTGTTGAAAAGCAGCTTATTTGCAAATGTAACATGGTTAACAATGCTTCCTCTTGCCATTGTATGAGACATATACTGTATAAAATATGTATATTGTGGATATTTGGTGTGGTTGTCTTAACACTGACGTTAAAAATTGTTACACCATCAATAACGTTGGATATATTTTACCCAATAGGCCTATAATAAATTCTATAAATCATATTTCTCATCAAATATATTAAAGTACAACAATACATGGCAATTTGAGGGGTGCTCATTTTAATACTTCAACATGACATTTCAGGGGAAAAAAATAAAATAAAACGGATATCATGGCGGGGCCCTATCATGGCGGGGCGAAATCAGTGAAAAATGTTGGTATTGTTTTAAAAAATATTACAAAAATTAAATTAAAATGGAGCTGGGATCTTCTCCATTGGTCCACTCATTCCTGCATGGGACACACGAGAATGGTCCTATGAAGGCACAGTCTAATTGCACCAACTGGGGAGTATAGGGATTTTTTTTTCCTGATGGGCACTAGCCCCTCCTATGCCCAGCTTTCCGGGTTTGTGTCAACACAAACATTGGCTTGGGATTGGCTGATAACCCCATAGCGATGATTTGTTTGGCTGAGTGAAGATGGAAAAGTGAGGATGCAAATTGTGATTGGCCAGAATGAGATGATGTATCATGATAAGATCGCCCCTCAGTTCACACGGGTGTGATGTTTTTATTTATTTTACCCTCTATCACTAACGATGGGTGAAAGTCCAATCAAGTCATGGCCTACTTTCAGACAGAAAGTCCTTTAATTATTTCTGACAATCAATAAGTCAAATAAATAAATAAACAAACAAACTGCTGAAAAGAAACTGGAAATAACAGCAGCTAGGTCAAAAAATAACATGAGTTAAAACAAAAGCTAAAAAAAAGTTAATATCAAAAGTGTAAGTTTAAGCCAGACTAAAAAGGTATGTTTTAAATATGCGTTGTTTTTTAATATATCTACTCTGACACCATTATGTGCTAGTGGCTACAACCTAAAAGTGGCTTCACCATTGGACAACCAGGAGACAACTACCAGAGGACATGATGGTCTATTGGTCATTTGGTATACATGTCTTAATAGGATGTCAGACATGTAGTAGAGTTGTTATATCCGCTTTCATCAAGTGTGTTTGTAGGCCATAAGGATAGCTGGTCAAGCATATTTACTTGTGATGACACCATGCTACTGCTGCAGAATTTGATATTACCAAATCACATTGTCCTGATTGTGTTTTACTCATGTCACATGCATTACTTAAACGTTTGGGTCATGTATTCATTTTACATTTTTGAGTGGTGCAAACCACTCCAATAACCAGCTTTGTCTGTATCTATGTGTCTATGTGTCTATGTATGTGTGTACCTGTACGTGGGGCCACGTACAGATGAGCATGGTTGCTATGGTTGGTGTGTGACGTAGTGTGTGAACAGTTGCACCACTCAGTTCACACGGGTGTGATTTTTTAAATCATGTGGAGAACATCACATGAAGCTAGGGGTAAGAAAAGGGGTAAAAAAAGAGTGGATCCAATAATGGTGTCACTTCACATGGATCTGACATGAGTTGTCTGTGATGTGATCTATGACATTTGACTCCATATTTGGCGCAAATACGACTGACATTCACTTCGTTATGAGAGTCTAGTTGATGATACCATCCGTGCAAAATGTTGACAATCCATGTACCATTGATGTCGATTATAAGTGATAAAAAAAAATAGTTCAGTATTACAAAAAAGTATAGAGCATTGTGAACAGAAATTCTGGGAGGCTACGTTAGTCTAGTGACAGTGTGTGCACCAGACATTTGGTTCGTTGATTGGTCAAGTGCTCAAATCTGGGCAATCCTCCATTGACATCCATTATAAAAAAGTATGTGTAATATTTTAAAGTATATAGTAACGTTATGTGAACAAAAATAATTCCAATGGCTGAAATGTGGCAATGATCAGTTCACTGGTTTGTGAGACACAGACAAACCCTCTTAGGCTAGACACTTTCAGAGCCACATGGAAAAAAGAATACTACAAAATAAATGTAAAATTAATAATTTACTGCCCTCCCCTGAGACGCAGCACAAGGTGGAGGGTGGATTCTTTCTGGATATTGTAATCAGAGAGGGTGCGTCCATCTTCCAGTTGCTTGCCAGCGAATATCAGCCTCTGCTGGTCAGGGGGAATGCCCTCTTTATCCTGTATTTTGGCCTTGACATTGTCAATGGTATCGCTTGGTTCCACCTCCAGCGTAATGGTCTTTCCGGTGAGTGTCTTCACAAAGATCTGCATCCCTCCCCTGAGACGCAGCACAAGGTGGAGGGTGGATTCTTTCTGGATATTGTAATCAGAGAGGGTGCGTCCATCTTCCAGTTGCTTGCCAGCGAATATCAGCCTCTGCTGGTCAGGGGGAATGCCCTCTTTATCCTGTATTTTGGCCTTGACATTGTCAATGGTATCGCTTGGTTCCACCTCCAGCGTAATGGTCTTTCCGGTGAGTGTCTTCACAAAGATCTGCATCCCTCCCCTGAGACGCAGCACAAGGTGGAGGGTGGATTCTTTCTGGATATTGTAATCAGAGAGGGTGCGTCCATCTTCCAGTTGCTTGCCAGCGAATATCAGCCTCTGCTGGTCAGGGGGAATGCCCTCTTTATCCTGTATTTTGGCCTTGACATTGTCAATGGTATCGCTTGGTTCCACCTCCAGCGTAATGGTCTTTCCGGTGAGTGTCTTCACAAAGATCTGCATCCCTCCCCTGAGACGCAGCACAAGGTGGAGGGTGGATTCTTTCTGGATATTGTAATCAGAGAGGGTGCGTCCATCTTCCAGTTGCTTGCCAGCGAATATCAGCCTCTGCTGGTCAGGGGGAATGCCCTCTTTATCCTGTATTTTGGCCTTGACATTGTCAATGGTATCGCTTGGTTCCACCTCCAGCGTAATGGTCTTTCCGGTGAGTGTCTTCACAAAGATCTGCATCCCTCCCCTGAGACGCAACACAAGGTGGAGGGTGGATTCTTTCTGGATATTGTAATCAGAGAGGGTGCGTCCATCTTCCAGTTGCTTGCCAGCGAATATCAGCCTCTGCTGGTCAGGAGGAATGCCCTCTTTATCCTGTATTTTGGCCTTGACATTGTCAATGGTATCGCTTGGTTCCACCTCCAGCGTAATGGTCTTTCCGGTGAGTGTCTTCACAAAGATCTGCATCCCTCCCCTGAGGCGCAACACAAGGTGGAGGGTGGATTCTTTCTGGATGTTGTAGTCGGAAAGGGTGCGTCCATCTTCCAGTTGCTTGCCAGCGAATATCAGCCTCTGCTGGTCAGGAGGAATGCCCTCTTTATCCTGTATTTTGGCCTTGACATTGTCAATGGTATCGCTTGGTTCCACCTCCAGCGTAATGGTCTTTCCAGTGAGTGTCTTCACAAAGATCTGCATCCCTCCCCTGAGACGCAACACAAGGTGGAGGGTGGATTCTTTCTGGATGTTGTAGTCGGAAAGGGTGCGTCCATCTTCCAGTTGCTTGCCAGCGAATATCAGCCTCTGCTGGTCAGGGGGAATGCCCTCTTTATCCTGTATCTTAGCCTTGACATTGTCAATGGTATCGCTTGGCTCAACCTCTAAGGTGATGGTCTTCCCAGTGAGAGTCTTGACAAATATCTGCATCTTTGCACAATTTGAGTCACTGCTATGGACAGCTGTAAACTTATCAGTAATCTTCCAGAGATTTAAGAATGTGTCAAATTAAGTTTGGGGACGATAAAGTGTGACTAAAACAAATCTAGACTTCTTTACTTGAGCAACAGTAGTTCTGATTTAGTCCTGGGATAAATGCTTAATATAGGTTAGTAACCAATAATTGATGAGCTCATTGATGACGTCATCATTTTCTCCACTATATGACCACTTGCAGTAGTTCCATGAACAGTGAGCCAGTCCTTGTGAGCCATTTCAGCCCACCTCCACATATGACACAGTATTTACTTGCGCAAGCAGAGCGTGCAAGTAATGTTATCAGTCAGGTGCTACGATGCGTATGTCCCTTAGCAGCATATGATATGATGTCATATGCTGGCACGAAGCTGACCGTGCAGGTATGTTTTCCGTCATGCTACGAAGCATATGTCCCATGACGTGATGAAGATATGTACCAATGTCCCTTAGAATGCATATGATATGACGTCATATGCTGGCCCCGGACATACAGAAGCAGACCGTGCAGGTATGTTTTCCGCAGATGTCCCATGACGTGATGAAAATTATGTACCAATGCCAGGGTATAATTGGTTTACGATGGTGACGTAATGATGATATGTTTCAGTGTCAGGTCGATTAAAAAAAGGGACATATGCATCAAACCACCCGAGTAACCACATTATACCACTAATCACTCAGAAATTACATATACATACATATAGACATATACACATATATAGACATATGAGCATATGACGTGATGAATATATGTACCAATGCCAGGGTATAATTGGTTATCGATGGTGACGTAACGATGACATGTTTCAGTGTCGGGTGGACTAAAGTTAATGCCCCTATGTATACATGTATATAATATGACACCACTGCCATAACAGGCATAAGTAATCATTACCATACTTCAAAATACTACTTTTTCTCCTCCAAAAGCAAGGTACGTAGCAAATAGCTAAACCTAATAATTAAATATTGCAAACGTTCTTTCACAGAGAGGCTGAGATTTGAACGTTTGTAGCGGTCTACAGTACTTGCACGCTCTGCTTGCGCACTAGTAGGCCTTGTTGCACACTATACTTGTGTGCAACAAGCAAGTAGGCACTCGACAGTGCAGTTCTAGTTCTTAGATATGGCCACCTTCATTGATTGCTTGAATACTTTATTAGACAGACATGTAAACAGCAACGAGTACACAGTCAAACACTTGGCCTAAAAGCATAGCACCTTGCGGTCTTGTTTCCATTCGGGCCCTATTCAACTCATAAACATGACATGAAAAATAACAACAAAATGCAACATCATCACAATATAATATATATAACACTTATGGAAGAAAAAAACATACCCACGCGTGTGAGGAGCGCTCTTATCATCGTACATCATCATGACGTAAAATTGACACTATGCCTATTTGCTCAGACACTATGACATAAAATGCTTCATTCATTGTCAATGGGAATTTAATGTTTGTAAGACAAAAATAGACACTAAGCCGATTTGGTCAGACACTATGATGTAAAAGTCTCCATTCATTGTCAGTGGGAATTTCTTTGTGTAAAACGAAAATCTACACTAATAGCTGACTATAGCACACTTTATCTGTAAACATTTAATCTTGTAGTGGAGTGAAAAGACAATATGTATAAGTATATTTTCTGTACTTTAAATAAAGTATAGATCCTCAGAAAAAGTAAAGCAGCAAACTTGCCACTTGCCACCTCTACTTTGAACTTATTACCCCTTTCCTTTACAAATACATCACCGTTACAAACTGCATGTCTCTGTGTGCCTCTGTCTCTGTACTGAACCTTGATGTGAAAGAATGAAGGCACAGGGAGATTTCTCTCTCTACGCTTGGGTGCCTTTATCAATTGCTGCGTCTCCAACAGCAGTCAGTTGTGGACAAGCCTGACATCAAGGAAATTGAAGCTTACACTGGTTGTGCTTTGCTCTGAGCAAGTAGGATACCACAACGTCCCCAAGTGAGACCCAGTTCCATGAAATGTAACTTCTTACTGCCTCATAGAAACGGACAGTGGGCCATGTTTTAGGGATTTAACAACGTGAACCCTAGCATTCGCCGAAAATAGCCAATCTGCAAGCTCACACACGGCGTAGCAACGCCTCCAAGTATTAGTTTACTAGGTATTAAATATAGCAAGCAATTAATATGCAAACGTTTTATCCAACAAATATTAATAATATATTAAGGCTCAGTGCTCAGTATAGGCCAATATCTATAGCCTTTTGGGTCACACATGGATGGGAGGAACACCACTTTAGATATGATTTACATTATATTATGATAAATGTAGACTTGTACTTGTGTGACTGTGATTATGGGTAGTGTAATATGCATGCAAAACTAATTTAAAAGGACCATCCAGTCATGTAGGCCTATACAGCAAGGGTTGAGTTTTATTTTCAATTTGATCTAATAAGCACATAAATTCAGTTGTCATCTTACATGATCATGGTGAAAAGGTGGTGAGTTTTCCTCCTATAGACAGCTTTTGTCCTCACACATGTCAATATTTGCCATTGACAATGACAGTAGAAATTAGGTCAAAATTCCACCAAATATGACGTAAATATGACATAAATTAAACATCAAAACATTAAACGCCATTGACATTGAAGGGAAAAATTACGATTCAGTCATGTAGATGAGCAAATCGGCTAACCAACCAAAGGGCGCTTAATAGCTTGGCCAGAAGATATCAAGGCTCTACTGATTGGCCAGTATGAGATGATGCATGAGGTTCAAGGTTCAAGGTGTTTATTGTCACACAGATGTACAGGTACAGCATTGTGAAAAACTTAGGTTGGGTGATGCTCCACAATACACATAAGTAAAATAGTAAATAATTAAATAACGATACTAAGCTAAAAGATCATGATGATGTACGATGACAAGAACGCCCCTCACTTCACACGGGTGTGATTTTTTAAAACATTGTATCATCATGGTTAAAAGATAATAACATACGTTGACAAATTAATTCATGAATAAGTATATTCATTTTTTTATTGGATGATGTACAAGAGCACCCCTCACTTCACACGGGTGTGATTTTTAACGTGTTTGGTCATAACAGGAAGCTGGTAGCACAGTATTTGTCTTCCACTCTGTTCAATCACCACCAGCTGCTGTGACTGTAAATCAAAATCATACCCTGAAGTGAGGGGTGCTCTTATCATCATTCATATAGTATGACAGTTGAGACTTTGGGCTATATCTTACTCTTACCCCTTATCCCTAGTAAACATGAACTCGGCATGTAAATACAATTTGTTCTTGTTCGCAGACGACTCTGCTCTCCTGGTCTCGGACAAAGATAAGTCGCAGTTGAGAGAGTATACTCAGCAGCACAGAGCTTATAGCATCATTCTGTCTTTGGCTCTCTGACAACATATTGTCACTGCACCATGGAAAAACTGAATCTATTCTGTTTGGTTCAAGTTCTAAACTCAACAATGTAGTCACAAATAAGGAAGAGGTCTACTTGGGTTGTATCTTGGATAACAAACTCACGGGTGAAAAAATGGCAATGAGAGTGATCTCAAAGGTCAACCAGAGAACTTGATGCGTTCCACTACTCTGTGGAATTAGGGTATGCTACCTCTTGTTCTTGATAGGATTATTGTTTATTTGCCACAAAGCTGGACATACAGTAGGAGGGGATAGTGCCCCTCAAAATCAAGGTCGCACACATGGGGAAACAAGGTTTCTCTTTCAAATAGCTTTCCATACCATTTCCCGAATGTTCATAAAAATGTACAAACTACTTCTGTAATACCATTTATTTCACCCCAACCACAAATATAGCTATAATGTGATAGTTGAGACTTTGGGCTATATCTTACCCTTACCCCTTATCCTAAACCTTTTACTATTTTGAAAAATCTTTTAAAATAGTTCAAATAGCCGATCTAGATAAGCTCACAATGTATCATTGTAGATAGGCTATAGATTATAGTATATAGTAAAATATGGCAAATATGTTTAGGGATAAGGAGTGGCAAGATAATTGTCTCATTGACTGTCATGTCTACATCTTGTATTTCTGTCTCTGTTCTAGTTCTATGTCCCTGTCTGCCCCAGCTGCATCTGGTTTGTAATCACCCCTTGTGTATATCAGTCTTGTTCCCAGTCAGTCATTGTTGGATCATTGTCGTGGGTGTTTCAGTTTGTTTGAGAGCTGCTTGGTGTCTGCTACTTGTGTCACCCACATCAAACACCCGTTCATGTGATTTTGATACATACCTGCCTCACTGTCCTGCACTTGGGTCCTCCCCACACCAGCACTTGAATGATGGCGCACGCACAAGAACAAATAATTTCGTGACAAATAAAACTGATTGTGATTCTGGCAAGCTGAAATTCAAGCTGTTGGTGTGGATCAGTCTTCCACCAATGATGCGGTAGTTCACATGGCAAGACCACATCACCAATGAAGAGGTGATGAGAAGGGCAAGGGTGGCACTGCTGTCTGACATGGTCTATGCCTTTCTGATAGGAGCAGAAGAATGGCTGGGCAGTGTGGGCACTGGGCACGTACTCCAACTGCCAAGAGAACGACCAGCAAGTGTGTCAATGGACTGGCTGCCAGAGGGTGGTAAGAGAAAGGCCAAAAGAAGACTAGGAAATGTAAGTACTGTATGTAAGTCTCAGGAACAGAGACTTACTATGAAAACGATTTCCCGCCTATCCATCACCAACCCATAGTCGCCGATCAATGTTACAAACATAACATTGCAGACTTCCAATCTGCACCAAACTTGGCTCAAACACGGTCCAGGGGTCTGCCATGATAGTCACTTCAAGGGGAACGTGTGGCCACCAGGGGCTATACATCAGGGGTCCTGGGGGCAATATAGGACTGGATTTGAAGGCTGCGTATCGTCCGGAAGATGTAGTATGATCAAATGTGCTGACAATGTTTTGTTCATTTTGTTGACAGAACTATTGTCATGGTCTGTGGTTAAATGACACGAGCAGTCAAATATTTGCTTGCTTGGGTGCCGACAACCAATGGGAGATTATCAGCCTCAAAATGTATAGTGTTCCAGTTCCAATTTTGTCTGCTCATTTCTTTGTCATCTTTTCTACTACAATAGAACACCCCCTCTATGGAGCTTTGGTACACATTCTCTCAGCACCAGTGGTGTCTCTACAGGGGGGCATTGGGGGGCATTGCCCCCCCAGATTGGATTTTGTGCCCCTCCAGTCCAGATTGGCCAGTAGTACCCTACCCTACCCTACCAATATTTTCATGTTTTACAAATTCTTGTTCTCCATGATTATTGTACATGTTCAAATTAATTGAATAGTTAATAGAAAGGTACCAGGTCGACTCGCCCCTTTTCCAACTCGCCCTCGCGAAAAGTGAAGACGGCTCGCCACAGAATTTCGAAAAGTGATGACGGCTCGCCCCGAGCCGTGGAGAGTGTGTGTGGACAGCTGTTTATTTTACCTTATTTCTCATATTAGAACATTGTTTGTCAAAGGAGAACATTTAGAACCCATTGTTTGTCAAAGGAGAACATTTAGAACCTGTTTGTTGTTGGTCAAATGAAAATTATGCATGGATAATGAATGGCTTACTCCCCTCCATTGTTCTGGAAATTCCATTCCAAGTACAGTACTTGAAATTCCAAGGTGTTCCATTCCTCCATTACTGAAATTAGTTGTTGTTGTACTACGTTAAACTTGGGCCACAGCCATATGCACTCATGTTTACATAATGTTATCCAGTAACATTCGTTTTTGCATGTCATGGTATGGAGTTGCTTATTTCATTGTTTAAAAAAACGTTAGAGTTAAAGATTTAGCTGGGGACCTGGAGCCTGTGAAATCTTTCACAGACTTACATTGCCACCAACAGGTGGATTTTTGAAAATGACTCAAATCATGAAGACAGCGTGCAATTTACGTGGAATCTTTCACAGACTTTCATACTAGTCTACTACTACTAGCCATACTTGAAATTCCATTCTGGAATATACATAATAATAATAATAATAACTAGAAAAAGTGCCCTTCTGGGCACAGGTGTAATATAAACATTTTGTTTCTTGCAACAATTTTCTTCATTTTGTTGAGGAAATAAATATCAGATCACTCATAGCATCTCTGAGGATAGAATTCTGGATGAGCAGGACATTTTGTACAAAACGGGCTACTCCTGAAAACTTTGGAAGGCAATCTTAGCTAATCAGTGTAGAATCTGAGAAATCCAACAGGCTCGTCTTGATCACATGACTACAAAGATCATGTGTACCGATTTGCGTGAGATTTGGATGAAATCTGTGCGACTAACATAAACAATGTGTTTTGCAGAAATCGGCCTCATGGTGGCGCTATAACCGGCAGATGTGGAGGGATGCAGGGAAAATGTTGGCCTCTAGGGAGTGCATAAGTTGTCAATGCAGTTATAGGTAAAAACAGGAATTTGCCTGTTATAGCGCCACCGTGAGGCTGATTTGGGAAAGAAATAGTGGCATGTCGTCCTCGGCCTAGTGGAAATGTGTGTGTATAATTTGATGGAAATTGGACACTGTGTTTGTGATTTGTGGCATTTTGTTCGAAACGGACCAATCATGTGAGCTTTGGAAGCCAATCTTAGCCAATCAGGATGGAAGATGGGAAATTGTGCAGATCTGTGTTGATCACATGACTATGGAGATAGTGTATACCGAATTGTGTGATGTATGGATAAAATGTGTACGAGTTATCTACAGAAATGTGTTTTGCCTAAATCGGCCTCATGGTGGCGCTATAACAGGCCGTTGAGGAATATTTGGGGCAGAGGTTCGTCGTTGGCATCCAGGGAGTGTGTGCACAGTTTGGCATAGATCGGGCCAACGGTGCCGGAGATTAGCTGATAACGGACGGACGGAAGGACGGACGGACGGAAGGACACACACACGGACGGAGTGCAAAACATACTCTCTCCCCATGCCTTCGGCCTGGTGGAGACAATAATAACAACATAATAATATAGGCCTACCTGCAATTTTGCATTTATTTCAGCAGGTGGCACTAAAGTTCTTGTTGCTTCCCACTTACATAAAATTGTATTACATTTATTTCAGCAGGTGGCACTAAAGTTCTTGTTGCTTCCCACTTACATAAAATTGCCTGCCTGTTATTGTATGCTGTGTGTGTGTCAAGTTCTTGTTGCTTCCCACTTACATAAAATTGCCTGCCAGACACCTTTGATGATGGGCCATTCTGTAGAACAGGTAGCCTACAGAATGCAAATGCTCCAACCTCAATACAGGTCCATATAGTCCGAATTTAAAACCTTAGACTACATGATGGCCTGCCAGACACCTTTGATGATGGGCCATTCTGTAGAACAGAATCCCATGAATTAAGTCAATGAATCAATGATGGCCTGGAATGTAGCCTACAGAATGCAAATGCTCCAACCTCAATACAGATCCATATAGTCCTATAGATTACAGGAATTTAAAACCTTAGACTACATGACTACATAGCTACATAGTTATGGTTAATGTAGTCATGTGTATGACTAATTGTAAATTAAGTAACCCAGATTGTATAAATATCAATATAAATCAATACAAATATAAATCAATGCAGCATAAATATCAGGTTATTTCAATGTATTTCAAGGATTTACTATAGCCCATAGCATTTACAAACAACAAGTTATTACAAGTTCAATCAATTAATGTAACTATTGAGAGCGTAAGAATCTGGAGGAATCTGGAAGAATCTGGTCTCAGTCCTAAATGGGTTAAAACACTTAAGTTGACACTTTTTATTTTCTATTTCAATGTATTTTTTAGATTTACTATATCCCATAGCTGGCCCCTTTTAGACTTATAGCATAATGTACAGATAATAGCCTACAATACATCTCTCTCTCTCTCTCTCTCTCTCTCTCTGTTTAAAAGTAGGCTACTATTGTGAATCAGTGGACCATGACAGCTTAAACACAACTCTTCTTTACTTTCAAAACTCAGAGTCAATAATAAGGCAAAGCAACATCATTACACATCATGTTGTATGTCAAGACTGAAGTAGTCGATCCCAGATAATCCCCCAATCATCACAAACAACACAGGAATATGCAAGAGCGCAGCACAATCAAACAGCTGTCAGTGAGACATAACAGCTACATGTAAAAATCTCTCTCTCTCTTTGTTGGGGCGACTTCTCCGGACTTTTCGGGGCGAATCCTCCGGACTTTTGGGGGCGAATTCTCCGCGCGTTGGGGCGACCGCTCTTCCCGTTGGGGCGACCGCTCTTCCCGCTGAGGCGACCGATCTTCGCCGCTTTGGGCGAGTTGGAAAAGGGGCGAGCCGTCTCGTATTCAATAGAAATACAAGGTAATATATGCATGCAGAAGACATTATAATGCTCAACATATAAGTATGTATTTGTTTGTTGTTGGTGCTGCTGCATAATTATAGCCTTTACTTGTAGCCTTTTTCAAGCATCACTTTGTTATAGGTGACTATTTGTTGTACATGGGGGGGGTTTGAAAAATAAAGTGCCCCCTTTGGAAAAAAGTATGCCCCCCTGCTGATTTGTGCCTGGAGACGGCACTGCTCAGCACACGCACGTTGAAACGCCTCCACAATTTCCACGACCATTATTCAGTACTCTGACGAGGTTTTAGACTTATCATCCTGCCCGCAACATCTTCACATTTTGTACAGGGGGGACCCCACGTCGCTATTTTGAAAGAATACAAGGGCACACAAACATGTATCCTGTGTAAGTGCTTGTTCCTGATTGGATAAAATTGGTATCCTGACCTGAAAAGGCATTTTCTGAGAGCTGGAGAGACATGCAGACTGTTACTAATAAACAATGAGTGCTATAGCAATGAGTGCTATCAGATTATAGAGATAATATATTTAACACTTATTTTAACATGTCTATTTGCTCAGACACTATAATGTAAATTTGTCCATTCATTGTCGATGGGAATTTTTGTGGACAAAAATAGACGCTTAGCCGATTTTCTCAGACACTGATGTAAAAATCTCCATTCATTGTCAATGTGAATTTAATGTTTGTAGGACGAAAATAGATGATTTGCTCAGACATGACGTAAATTCTCCATTCATTGTCAATGGGAATTTAATGTTTGTGTAAGACGAAAATCTACACTAATAGCTGAATATAGATACAAAATATCCTTGACTACCATACCAATACCATTTACCAGTGATGCCCTAGTGACAACACAAGCATGGTGATCGTGTTGCCATCGTCAGTCTCTCAATGCTAAAAGTTTTGGTGCTCACATTTTTCAATGTGAGCCTGAAAGATTTTGCATTACATGTGCATACAGCATACTGGTAGAAATTGTCAAATGATTGACGTGTTCAAGTCATACTGTAGGCATTGTATAGTTTGTCGAATGTACTGCAACAACATATAGGCCTACTCATGACATTTCTAACTCCCTTCAGAAGAAAGTAACAGGATTAACTTAAGCAACACAAATTGGTCAACTGTCTTTGATGTGGAAACATATTTCTCGCACTTACAAAGCAGCACATCAAATCCTCCACTAACCAGCCAATTCTCTGGCAGCCTGGAAAATATAGGTCTAGTAAATGGGTCACAGCTTGTGAAGTTCTAGCTGTTTTCTCTATGACTAACAAACCAGATATGACTAAGTAAGCTTTTTCTTCAGAGAGTGCATTTAAATGCTAAATCTCTTACTGGCAGGTTTCCCTCTTTGTGTTGTATGTACAATCTGTAAAATCTAAGAAGAGCTAAACCCTTCTGCATTCGATTGACAAGGACGAAAAAGCAGATATAATATGGGCATGCCCTTATATGGGCAATATGACATCAGGGATCTCCATATACTGTATGGGCATAAAAGGGACTCAGGTAGACAGACAGAAAAATACATCTCCATATAGGGGCACAAAACGGACAAAGACAGATGGCTATGGGTACTTTGAACAGAGCCCACAACCCTACGACTCAGACATATTGGTCGGATCGGCAGTGCGTTCATGTAAGTATGAGGGCTGCGGCCCGAATGCTAGATGCGAGGTCCATAGCAGCATGGAACCTCTAGTGACTCGACATTTTGGCAAGGTTTCAGCCTGATCCTTGGCTTCCATTATAAAAGTAAAGTATAAAATATAATATAGTACTGGAAATTGGAAATACTCAAGTAAAGTACAAAAACCTCAAAACTGTAAAGTATACAATACTTGAGTAAATGTGCGTAGTTACTATACACCACTGAGCGCGGTGCCGTAAAAAGTTACAAAATTCAGGTAGATGCTCAGTACTAGGTCCCATGTGAAGTATGTACAAAAGTGCACCAGATGTCTGAGATTTCTATAGTTTATGAAGGCAGTATCCTTCATTTTCACCGTAATTTGCATTTTGAAACGGATAATGAGCTATATTTCTTTGCAATTAAAACTAGTGTGTCTCTAAAAGCAATATACCTGGATAGTATATGCTCTAATTACAGAGTTTACAAAAAGTTCATGCCAAATAGAGCAAGGCTAATAGGGTAGGATAGTTGCTACCACTATTGGCTCATGCCTCTTGAAAGGCTTTCATTGTGCAAGTGTATCTAGTATCCCTGTATCCCTCGAAACTATAATGCCTTGCATAGGCCATGTAAAATTCTCACTTCACATTACTACATTTCTTATACAAATGAATGAATGGGTGAAGTAAGGATACGGCCATATTAATTCATTTATTCCAGTGGTTTTCAACCCTTTTCATTCAAGGCCCATTATTTATTCTGCATTTGAGTCACGGAGCACCATTTGATTGATTGAAATTTGTATTCACTGTATGCAGAATGGGTACATTTACGAAAGCACAAGTCAATACAACTACTGTGGTCCTGGACGACACCATGATTAAGCATTACACTTGTTTACAACAGGGTCCACCATTTAATTTAAATTCATTCAGAACATTTAGAGACATACAAAATAAATATACACTTCTAAAAAAAAAAACTAAAAAAAAAAGTGTCATCATATAAAGGATGTCAAAAGGGAAAAACAAACAAACAGTAAGGGGTGGGGGGGACTCAGACTTTATTTACGGGGACCAGTTTCGAATTGCAGCTGTCCGTAGGTATTAGGTAACCTTTGAGAGCTGTTTTGAAGGAGTCAAGGGTCTTAATGGCTGTTGGTAGGGCATTCCACATTTTGGTGGCATAGGAGCGAAATTAATTTAGTCCCTTGTTTGAGCCGAATCTGGGTTGCACATGGTTTGTTGAACTCCCTCTGGTGTTGTGGGTGTGGACTTCGTTGACATTAAGTATTTAGACAGGTATTATCTTGATGGTGTAGCGAATCATGTGGACCAGACTCATTGCAAGATGCTGTACTCTGTCATCTGGGGTGTGGTGGGTTCGGGGAGTGAGGCCAAGTAGTAGTCTTGTGTACAGGTACATAAGAGTAAAACTTATTTTTGTTTGGCTTCCTTCAGACAATGCAGCAAAACAAAAAAAAAAAGAACTTCACAGTAGGCTATGTTCCATAAATATACAACAGAACATAGTTAAGAGAGGTGTGTTGAGGCTACAGAGGCTGTGGTGCCTCTGTAGAAAGCTCTTAGAACTTTTGGACCCATTCCAGCTTTCTTCAATTTTCTGAGAAAGAAGGTTTCTTCAATTCAATTCAATAGCCTTTATTGTCTCTGAGGAGACATTGTCTTGGGCAGGAATTTGAGGAGTGCACATCAGGGTCAGCCCTTTCCACTGCAGCACCCCCGATCTGGTTAGGAGAGTGGTCTCTAGGAGGTCTCTTGTAGTCAAAGATCAGCTTGTTGATCAACTTGATCAGACCAGTTTGTTTTGGGAAGTCTGGAGCCTTGTTTTAAGGGCCTTTGAGGTGCTGTGGTACCAAGAGGTGCATGCATTCTGTGCGTCGAAGAAACCTTGTACAAGGGTTCCTGTTAGGGTCTTAAAGATGGAGTGCCACGATTTTTTCCACCCTAAAACATGATCATCAGGTATTATTATAATATAAGGAGGAAGAACTTTTTCCAAAAAGTGTACAGTATTTGTTAAAATCATGCTTTTATGTGGACACGCCCACCAGTTCATTAAGTATGCCTGGTTTGACTGTCAAGGGTTCAAAAACGACTCCAGGGTGTCTAATGAAGTATTGTCACCTCATAGACACATGAAAAACTGAAAAAATACACAAATTGTGGCACTCCCTCTTTAAAGGTGTTTTTGAGGGGGCACGGTGGCACAGTTGGTAGTGCTGTCGCCTCACAGCTAGAAGGTCCTGGGTTCCAATCCCGCTCGGGACGCTGTGGGTGCTGGTGGCGTGTTTCCTCCTCCGCGTCATCAGTGCCCATACCCGAGGCGGGGTTGGCGAAAGGTCCTTTCTGTGTGGAGTTTGCATGTTCTCCCCGTGTCCCCTAGGGTAGGTACCCTCACAAAAAAAATGCAGTAATCCTGGTCTCTAAACTACCTCCCCCTGGTCAGCCGGGGCACCTGATGGAGGGGAAAGGAACTGGTTGGAATAACGTGTTTCTTCCACGCGCTACGTCCAACCAGGGAAACTCCCCCCTGTCAGGTGTAAAGGAGCAACTTGGACACTCAGGCATGAAGGAAGCATGAGTTCAAGTCCGTTGCTCTCCCCATGTCCCCCATATATGGGGACTAGGTTGGCGGAGGGTGTGTAGAGCCCAGGATCACATTAGATAATTGACACAGGGGTGAAAAAATGGGTTACAAAATCGTGGGATAAAAATTACAAGATGAAAAAAAATAAAGGTGTTTTTGTTGACCAGTGAGGAGATCCTGTACAGGAATCTTGTTCTTTGGTTGACTTTTTTGATTACGTTGGTGGCCCTGAAAGATTTTCCTCCAGGATGGAAACCTAGGTAGGTAATTTCATCTTTACGTGTGATAATATTGTCACCCACTCTAACCAAGAAGCCATCTGCCTTTATGAGATTACTATTTGATCCAAAGAGAATGGATTCAGTTTTTCCCACGTGTAACAATAGTTTGTTATCAGCGAGCCACGTTGAGATTCTACCGAGTTCAGAGCTGAGGGCCTTTTCAACCTGCAGTTTGTTCCTGTCTGAGACCAGCAGTGCCGAGTCATCTGCGAACAGGAACAAGTTGCAGT
The DNA here is from genome assembly GCF_951216825.1 of Electrona antarctica. Lineage (NCBI taxonomy): Eukaryota > Metazoa > Chordata > Actinopteri > Myctophiformes > Myctophidae > Electrona > Electrona antarctica. Next base: position 31,125,706 of record NC_136797.1, read on the forward strand.
CACAAGCTGATGTCATGTCGTTTACATAATAGGAACAGTAAAGTCCCTAGTATGCTTCCGTGTGGAAGCATACTAAGCCCCCCTCCACAGCTCACTGGGAGGGGGGCGGGCAGTGTTCCGTTCACCTCCACCATCTGTTCTCTCACCTCCAGGTAGGATTGCATCCAGCTCACTGATAAACCAATTGCTTTTAGCTTATTAAGCAGTATTGAGTGGTTTATGGAATGGTGTCGAAAGCCTTTTGGATGTCCAGCGTGACCATGCCGCAGTATTTGCCAGCATCCACCACGTGTTACTTTCGAGATGGAGCTAAGAATAGAAATAGGGCGGTAGTTGCCCGGGTCTAATTTGCTCCCTTTCTTGTGCAGCCCCCCTGCACAAGAAAGGGAGAAAATTAGACCCGGGCAACTACCGCCCTATTTCTATTACTTTGGCAAGTTTGAAATCTTGAGGGACCTGTCCCTGTTTGATTGCAAGGTTTATTATGTGGGTGAAGATTGGAGCTATAGAGATGGCTGAGCCTCTGTGAAATTTGGAGGGAATATTGTCATGGCCAGTGGCCTTGTTGGCTTGCAGGGCACCAGTTTACAAACACCTAGGTTTTTGTAGAAAGCTTTGATGTGCTCTACACCAAAACGCCAGAGTGGGAGGGCAGTTTGTTAGCCAGAGTTGTTGCTATGTTTGTAAAGAATATGTTTAAGTAGTTTGCCACATCAAGCTTGTCAGTGATGAGTGTCGCTCGATTTGATGTTTGAAAACCTGGTTTTCAGTTTCTGAAAACCAGGTTGTTGAATAGCTTCCAGAGCTCCAGAGGATTGTGTTTGTTTTCCTCGGCTTTATCATCGATAAAGTTTATTTTTGCAGATTTCGTCATGGGAGTTACAATGTTTCTTTGCTTGTTTCGTTGGGATTTTAGGTTTCCCAGCTGAGCTTGGCGAGCTTTGACTTACATTTTAGGAATTCAGAGCATTTTTTGTCTCTGGCTTTCATTGCAGTCAGTATGTCCGGATGCATCCATGGCTCCGAGCTGGTTTTGACCCTGATGGTTCTCAAGGGAGCCATGTTGTTTAGTACTGATGTAAATTTGGTTTTGAAGCCAAGCCATGATTCTTCGACTAGTTAGCTCCTGAGCTCATTGGACCAATCCAGATTCTCCAGTTCAAGGTTAAAGGCCTCGCTAGAGTTGGTTTTGAGGTCCCTAGATATGACTGTTTTGTTACAGCCGGTCTTTAGTTTTAGTTTTTTGCGGGTACAGAATATCATACAATGATCGCTAAGCCTGCATACAATAACACTGTAACACATGATGTAACACAGTAAAACATGATGTGGTACCATTAGGAGAGACGGGCAAACGTTGTGGCAGCGGTGGCCGAACGGTTTGCGGAGCGGTCTTGATACCGGAAGGTCGCCAGTTCGTATCCCCGGACCGGCACGTTAAAATTACCACCGCTGAAGTGCCCTTGAGCAAGGCATTGAACCACTACCATGAAATGTTCTATGAGCAGGGCCTGGCTGTAAACAAGTATCTGATGCTTAGTCCAGTTACCCTGGGTAAATATAGTAACTTTGCTTTGCTTTGCTTTGATCAAAATAACAATTCTTCTTCTACATTCTGTGTAGACTTCTTGTAAGTAATGTTGTTGATGTTTAACTCTTGAGAGTGTAAAATCAAATGGACCTGTATGGCAGATTCTTAACAATAATTTAACTCTTGAGAGTGTAAAATGAAAACAAATGGACCCATACTGGTTGAGAACAACTGATTTATTCTATGGGCCATCTGGCCAACACCAGGTATAAATGTTCATATCCAGTCGTCATAAATTGAATTGTTGCTTTAATTGTGTTTCATGTAGATCAACTATTTTTGCTATGCTATATGGCAAAGTATACAGGTCTGAAGTGGTTAAACAATGCACCTTTCTTTTCCACCAGTACACCATTTTATTCTGCCTTTACTACTCCTATTTGTTTTCACAACTAGGTTGTACAGAAACTACAGGTCACCAGAAAGCCCACAAGGAGCTGTTCAAGGGAGACATATGTGATTTATGGTGTTCAAATGTGCAGTATATGCATTTAAATAAATCCCAATGCGTTAACACGTTAACGCTGACAGTCCTTTTATCTACATAGCTGTATCCAGCAACATGTTTTGTCAAACAGATGTTGGGCATAAAAATGTAGCAGAATACCATTGCCTGATAGCAGACTACTTTGCCCAGGGTGAATCAGGGTCCTGCTGCTATATCTCCAACGTAGTTAATCTTCATCATATGTCATGCTGTGAACCACTCATGATGGAAATCAGTTTGCGTCCCCCTCCTCTCCCCAGGGCCCCTGTCCCTTTATTTTCTCAAACATTTTAAAGTCATTCCTGTGGTGATATATGAGGCTCATCAGAGAGATCCCATGAGTCAAGCTGACAGAGCATCATATAGAAACATAGAAGCTCTTTCACTAAATCTATTGCCATTTATGTTTCTCCAACGTCCACAGGCCGCCTGATATACGGCTGTCGTATCTCTAAATTCTAAAATTGGCCTCATCGTTTTTCGCCTTTGTTGCAATTTGCGAACACTAGTTTGGCCGAGGAGCTCATCACTACACAGAATGGGGTCTTGTCACAGTTAATAGTGGCCGGGAGAAAAGCCAAGTTCTAGCCCTGGCAGGAGAGAGAGACAAAATGACAGACAGGTTCAGAGAACCAAGATTTAAAGATGGAGTTCCGTGATTTTTGCACCTTTTCTGTTTTGTATGTGTCCTTGCAGTTAACATTGCTCTAATACAGGGGTTCTCAACCTGGGGGCCGCCAAATTATTTTGAGGGTTCCCCAGATTATTACAAATTTTAATTAAATAAACATTCCCCCCCCCCCCAACTGAATGGCTGGAAAATGGAAATTAAGAGTTTACATACAGTAGTACACATGTACATGTACACACATAGTACATGCATAAACTTTCCTTAAAGGACAACTTTAGTTTTTTTCAACCATGGTTTTAGGCTGTTATTAGACAAAGTAAAAAGTGAGTGTACATTTTCTTTCATTTGCTGCTTTTTTAAGTTTTAGCAATTTTGGCTATTTTTGACAGGGCATTCGAACATGGGGCTAAATACGTTTTACGGCGATTTCTTTATTAATATGTACAACTAGACCCCAGGAAATTACATCTGGCCACAAAAGATCACAGGATCTGAATGTGAATGTAGAGGTACTAGGGGGATGCCATACTGTGTCGTAGCAGGCTCAATATGTCAGTTTGTCCCATTCAATAGATCCCGTGATCTTTTGTGGCCAGATATAATTTCTTGGGGTCTAGTAGGACTATAGTAAATAATCACTAGGACCATGTTCGAATGCCCCTGCCCCCTGTCAAAAATAGCTGAAATCACTCAAACGAAAGAAAGCAGCAAATGAAAAAAAATTAACACTCATCTTTTACTTTCTCTAATAACAACCTAAAACATGAACCTTGGTTGAAAAAAACTAAAGTTGTCCTTTAGTGATTATATGTGGTTTCAGTATTTATTCATGATGTATTTTCTACGGTTATTGTAGCGGTCAATTCGTATTAGGGGTGGGGTGGGGAGGGGGACCTTTATCATACAACAACAGCTTATGTGGGTGGGCTTCAGTTCAGGTGGACCTGAAAACTTAGAACAATTTAGAACACTTTCCTGGGGTCTTTATGTGTGTTATATGTGGTTTTAGATATTTTTGATTTTAGCAGTGTACTGTCCATGATGTCTGGGCTCACTTCCTTCCTGGACTATAATTCCCATAATGCTTTGGTGCACTGCTCTCCTTGTGGATAGGGGGAGAGGGCTGTCTTACTGAGACAATGTGTAGTCCAGGAAGTAAGTGTCAAATCTAAAATATCTAAAACCACATATTACATATTTGTGGTATATTTACGGGACAGAGGCAGAGAGCGGACAAAACTGTGAAATCAGCTGGGGCATCACGGCCACTGCAGTGGCCTTGAGGGGCATGAGGCCAAACTTGTTTACATTGCCCGCTAGACGTTTTACGAAACTGAGAAAACAGCCACTGTAAATGTCCCTTAATTTCACCTAACGGGTCTTCCTCAGCGTATAGTGGACATTTTACCCCTACAAAGATATTGCTCAAGTGTTCTTTATCAGATTCAACCACTCTGTGTGATCAAAGACAAACATGGCTAACAGATCAGCATCCGTAAATGAATATAGCGGTGAAGCCATCCATCTCTGGGATTATGTCCTTAAACAGTTGATTGTTATCCCAGAGCCTATGCCCACAGTCTCTGGCTTGTGATGGAATCCTTTAAGACTGTTTACACTGATAGGAGACATAACGTGACTTTTGTCTTCCCTCCTCATTTTCTCAGTGAATTGGTTTATCCATGTCAGTCTTTTGGAGGTAACAAAATTATACAAGGGAGGGTTCCGCGGCTGAACTTTTCTACAATGACAGCTGTCAAGATAGGGCTTGACTTAAATGTGGATCAAAGTAGATACAGTAACATTTTGGAATGGTATCTATTGGGTAACCATTTTCCTCTGTGAAATATTTCTACAGATCTAGCAATATGGCTAACCCATTTAGACCTGAGGACGGATCTGTGTCACCTTATAACTTTTAACCACTTTAATCATTATTTTAAACTTTAGCTGTTGAAATATAGCAGATCTACAAGCTCAAATATTCGCTTCTAGGGGGTCCGTGGAACAACATATTTTCAGATGAGGGTCCGGCGGCCAAATACATATATTTGGGGTCCTTGACATGAAATGTGACCAAATATGACTGAGGGACTGCCATTGGATTTTTTGGAATTTTCGTTTTTCCATGTCATATGAAAGCAGGGAATATCATAGCTTCAAATTGACTTTCAAATTGGTTGTTCAGTTTGACCCACCAATTTTGGAGATAGGCCTATGGCTTATAGAGTAATGTCTTGCAGAAAACAGCGAGTTGAGAAAACAGGCTTGAAAGGTTCACTTCTGTGGTCTCTTAACATTACACCTAGCTACATGTTTAAGCATTTATTTCATATTTACATGTCAACACTTTTTTCAGACATGCTCTAGTATGTGAAGAGTCTGCCTGTGCTATTAACTCATTTTGGAGAAAAAAACAAGTTTTTCTCCTCTAGTGAAAAGCTGGAATTTGCGGGATGGCAGGCTCTCAGTCAAATCTGGTCACAAAAGTTTGAGAAACACTAGGTTTTTCAGAAAACTGTTAGGATTTAGAAGACCTTTTGTAGAATTGGGTCCTCGGGTCTCAATATGGTTAATGTTGCTGTCACTAATTGGCTTAGGCCTACTTGTTTTTAATAATACCTCACTCTAGGACAGTTTTTTTCAACCCTTTTTGTAACAAGTTCCATTATATATTCGATGTTTGAGCCATGGACCACCATTTGCTCAGATGTAGATGTAGTTTTAGTCAAACCCAAAACATTGAATATTTTCTTGTCGTTGGATAAGATTTTGTCCATGCTGCATTGATGTTGGGAGAGATAACAGGCAAATGTTGAACAAAATTACAATTCTCCTACATTCTCTAATTGTGAAGACTTCTTGTGAATTAATTAATGCAGATGTTTTTTCCTTTTACACTCTCAAGAGTTAAATATCTATAAGGGTCCATTTGGTTACTAACTCTCAGCTGGGGACCACCTGGAATCCCCTCAAGGACCACTGGTTGAAAACCACTGCTCTAGGATGATGGATGGATGGATGGATGGATGGATAGATCGATCGGGCCGGCTATCCGAATGACTCGACACCGGGCACTGAACTGTGGAACGCGTGTGTGGAATTTGAAGTCGGAGGGGCAAACGGTTCTCGAGTTACGTGGATTACAGACGTACGCACACACAGAGACTTGGTGCATTTATAGATATATAATAACATTAATAATTGCAATATATTCTGTATTCTGCAAGAAAATCTCAAAAGCACTATAATAGACCACCTTGTGATGGGGTCACACTATAGCTGCAATGCCAAATTGGTGATAGCAATAACTAAAAAATGCACAGGGTTACTCACTGGAGATAGTTTGTGGGGAGTATACGCTGCGTGAGGCACGCACGCACGCACGCACGCACGTACGCACACAATGTACAAGCATGGAGGTTTAAGTGCTGTGTTGTAATTGTGCAAAAAATATATATAATAATAAATGCAATACCACACAGATGGTTCACTTGATTGAAACATTCCTTGTAATCAGAACATCCTCCTGCAATATCATTAAGCAAGTATATAGCAATGTGGTACATTAAAATTCAGTTTCATACAGCAAAAACAGGGTCTATGACCCTATTAGATAACCCCATACACATCAGTAATTGGCAATGACAAGGTCACGGTGTAGCTACTTGGCCAGTTGGAAATATGCATTTATGGAATTTCATTACATTTATATTACCTCCACAACCCTCCAATTTAACCTTGTGCTGCAAGTATAAACTTGTTTATCATGATAGATATACTGTATATTGATTTTAGGACATCCTCCTCTGATGATGTTTCACTGAGACCAAAAAGAAACACTTTGAGCTCAGACTAACGATCAGTTCCTATTGCAATGCATTCTGTGTCCGTCTAATTAGCTTTAAAGCTGCAATGTGTACGTTTATTAATGCATTGCCTGGAACTCGGAACGATGGTATCCTGCTTGGGAGACCAAATCTCTACTGCTCTGCCACGAGGGAATCCCCACAAGGGCAGTGGCGATATTGTGCTTCAGGCAGTACTACTACGCCAGCAGCAGTGGTGGAAAAAGTACTCACAATTCTTACTTAAGTAAAAGTATCAATACTGCAATATAAAAGTACTCCGTTAAACAGCGTTACAAGTAAAAGTGTGGAATTCCAAATGTACTTGGGTGAAAGTACCTAAGTGTCGGTATCAAAATTTACTTAATTTAAAGTACAAAAAGTAGAAGTACTAACTTTGCAGAAGGTCCCATTTCCCGCAAGTTTTCAAACGTATACAACTATTTTGAAACGCATTGTGAGCTTGTAGTGGAGTAGAAGTAAAAGTATTGGAAATTAGAAATACTCAAGTAAAGTACAAATACCTCAAAATTGTACTCAAGTACAGTACTTGCGTACATTTATTTAGTTACTTTCCACCACTGACCAGCGTCTACATTTCTCAAAGTAAGTGTAGATAGAACACCTCCAAACCACTGCAGATGTATTGTGTATTGTGTATTGTATATTGATGTGTTAATAAATGTTTTATGCATTCAAAATAAGTTCTGGATTGCAGCTTTAAGGCAAGTATTTTACAGTTTAGTTGTCAGAGCATGTGGGTGGGCCATGTCAAGAATTGCAAATTAGGGTTGGAGGCATGCTGATGAGCAAAGGCCACGAATGCTCCATGGCCAGATGAAAGAGGTTGTTGAGGTTCTCCAATAACCTCTGCCCCCTCCTTGTTCCAACATCTGTACCAGCTTGCTTCATTCTCATTCCTCCCCCTCCACCTCCCTCTTTTGACCTCCTGCACCTCACTCCCTTCTCCTCGACTCAAGTGAAAGGTACATAAACATAATGCATATCCCAACCTTGACACTGAAAGCAGAAGAATGTGGTTGATTGCTTGTTTTCTTTATTTCTTGCCAACTCCAAGCTGAGGGTGATGTTTTATTTTAAGGGTACAAGACAAGTGCTACTGTAGCTGACCAATTATGTTACCTGATTACACTTTCCTTATGGAGTAGCCTACCTGGTTGCACTTTCCATCACAGACCATAAATAATGGACTACCGCACACTATTTCTTAGTGAAAGGTTACATGTCCAGTAAATGAAATGTTGCAAAATGTGAGAAGTGAAGTTGAAAACTGTGGGTGAAAAGGACAAAAGGCAGCAATCTGCAGGCTACTGATCATACATATCGTATATGATTGAAATCCTGGCAATGATTCCCTTTATTATGGGTTAAATGGATTGTTTCCGTTTGGCTCCATTTCCAGTTGATCTAGAAAAAAGGCGTGAGGGGATAAAGTAGCAACTCTTTTCATGCTGAACAAAGGAACGAGAGTGGAAATGAATTAGTCAGCTTTTAAGTTGGATGAATGTTCTCTATTTCATTTTGTTACGAGCACCTACCTACAGTATTGATCATACCTCAATGAAGGATAAGCTTTGTGAACCTTATGTGAACCCCTATCCACATTGCATATTTCTGTCGTAGCAAAAATAGCCGAATTACAAGCTCAAACCGTGCTTGTAGATCGGCTATTTTTGCTATATTTGAATTGAAATTCTGCATTATTTTTTTGCTATTTTTGAATTGGAATGCTGAAATGTAGCATTTTTATACAATTTCAAATGCATTTAGTTATACATAGTTATGTTAAAGGACCACTTCACCACTGTTCAACTTATCTTCACTAGTGTTCAGATAAAGTAGTCCTCACTAATGTTCAGTTAAATAGCACCATTGCTGTGGGCAACATTTTAATACTAGTAATTAAGCTACATATATAGACTGAAGTAATTAAAGCGGGTCATGGTTGCATGTTTGGAATTGTAACAGCTGAAATCAATCAATATTTGGATATTAACCTGAGGGCCACATTAAGTGAAGGTGGGGGCCGCCAGTTGCCCATGTATGCCTATGCTTTGCTAGATTTCAACTTCAACTACTATAATGGTCCCCCTGCAAAGCCAAAGCAGTTGTCAATGATGTATTCTAATCTAATTTGAAACCCGCCACAGAGGTACTGAGAGTTCATTGTCATATCCGTTGTCTTCAAAACTTTATCTCCAGGTATATTTTGTTCATGTGAACTTTGTTTAGATTTGCGTGACAGTATAGTTGGAGAAACTAAGAAACAACAATTAGCCTAAGATATGAATAAAGAGAAGCACATACATCTCATCTGAGGAGGATGTGGCAGATGCACATAAATGTACACATTGTCTATTTTACGTCCGAGCATAGACATGGTAACGACCCGCCTGCCTCTAATTGGCCGCGTATATCTATTCTACGTCCGAGCATAGACATGGTAACGCCCCGCCTGCCTCTGATTGGCCTACCGACACTACCCGTCTAGCCCCCATGGTCTCACCAGACTCCGAGACAGTCCTCCGAGACGCGAGGTTACTCCGTGGTGGGAAACAATACAGTAAGTACAAGAGAAAGGCAGCTTGGCACGCGTGACAGTAACTGTCACGGGTGCCAAGCTCCAGAATCTGGAGTTGGCCTCCTGGTGGCGCTATAACACACCATTGTGGAAAGTTTTAGGCAGAGGTTCATTGTTGGCATCGTGATTCGTGTGCATGTAAAATTTGTCACTGACCGGGTTAATAGTGCCGGAGATTAGTTGTTAACAGACGGACGGACACACACACACACACACACACACGGACGGACGGACGGACGGACAGAGGGCAAAACATACTCTCTCCCCATGCCTTCGGCTTGGTGGAGACGATAAGCGTCGGCCACACTACGGGGAAACGCAACTATAGAGTTGAGCCGCCCGAAGGGTGGCAAAATTCTAGTTCCAATACAATTGGGGCAGCACTTGTTTGTCAAAACACTCACCTACTTAACTTCATTATATGGAATAGAACATCATCATGTGTAGGTAAGTTACTGTATTTAACCATGCACCTATGCATACTGTAATTTACATATCTGCCCCGTTATTCTATAGGCCTCTCTTCCTCTTTCTTTTTTTTTTTTAAAACTCCAGCTGTACAGCTAGGGGCACTCACGTCACATGCCCCGCTTCCCCTTCGGGCACCGCCCGGTGCCCGAAGCCCCACCCGAAGCCCCGCCCAGTGCCCAAACCAAGGCCCGGATACCTGAATCTGAAGCTGTATGGTCCTAGTGCCCAAAGTTGAAGGGTTCTCATAACTCCGCCCACTTCCTCTTGCCCAAATCTGAAGCCGGTAAGGCCCGGATGCCTGAAGTTGAAGCTGTGTGGTCCATGTGCCCAAAGTTGAAAGAAGGTGGTCAAATGAACTGACACTGAAGCAATAGTGTAAGAGTGCCCAAAGTTGAAGGTTGATGCTCAAATGAACTGAATTTGAAGCTTTGCCCCTGGGGGCCCCTAAGGGCCCAGAAGGCCCGAAAAAGGACACAGTGCTCTATTGAGATGTGGGAACAATATTGTCACGGGGCAACCCGTGCCCTATAGACACTAGAAGACTCCACAATGTAAAACGGAACATTACAAATGCACACTGCACAGCTGCTTTCATGAATTGACTGTCATCAAGCTCCTTGGAGGTGTGGCTATGTGTAGCATCATATACTTATGTGTTGCCTAATGCTATCTTAATTGTTTTGTGTTTGATTTGATGCCTTGGAAAACATTCAGACTCTATGAAGGAAATGTGTAATTGTATAGTTGGTCTAACTCATGGGTCATGGTTTACCTTGTTTGAGTAGATTGGTCCAATTACTAATCATTGTGGGTGGGTCTCACCTGGTATATAAGGGAGGCTTGTGGAAATGTTTGGGGGAGGAGCCTGAGTGGAAAATGATCAGTGTTGCTTGAGACTAACAAAGTAGACAACTCCAAGGGAGAGCTGCCAGGGCCTTCCAGGAAGGCATAGCCTGTTTCAGTTTATTAAGTTCTTGGTTTGTTGTTTTTCCTTAGTTTAGTTGTCAAGTGTTCATTTCTTACTTTCTGTTATTTGAAAGTGTATTGTCGATAAGTATTGTTTTTGCCTGCACAGTCAAATCCAGCATGGGTCGTTCACTCTGTGTTTTGAGGTAAATAAAATACCAACAAAGATCTACATTCTTGGACTGTCGATTCTTGGAGCCTTGGTCGTTCAGGCAACTAAACAAATATATTGCAAGATTGGAGCGCAGATCTGTCAGGAAAAAAAACGTCTTTAATCAGCCCAAGATTCACAGATGGTGTTTCAGGCTATACGTCCAATACCCTCCCCCATTCTTTGGGCCATTAGGATCATATTTTTTTCCTGACAGATCTGTGCTCCAATCTTTCAATATGTTGTTCCCACATCCCAATAGAGCACTGTGTCCTTCTTTGGGCCTTCTGGGCCCTTAGGGGCCCCCAGGGGCGAAGCTTCAACTTCAGATCATTTGATCATCAACTTTCAACTTTGGGTCAGTCTACATGCAAAAGTGCCCAAAGTTGAAGGTTGATGCTTTGGGTCAGTCTACATGTAAAATTGCCAAAAGTTGAAGGTTGATGCTCAAATGAACTGAATTTGAAGCTTTTCCCCTGGGGGCCCAGAAGGCCCAAAAAAGGACACAGTGCTCTATAGAGGGTATGCGTGTGACATCATCATCAAACCCGGAAGTTATGCAGGAATGCCTACTGAGTGGCAAACTACTTTCTGGCCTTGACAGCCCATGCATCCAAACAAAAAAGTCCTATCTGATTGCATTAAATAACGTTAAACAATGTTAAACTCACTTTGCATGTTGCTTTGCCACTCTATTTGCCACTCGATGTGCCATTCACTTTAAGCATGCGCATACCCTCTATTGAGATGTGGGAACAATATATTGAAAGATTGGAGCACAGATCTGTCAGGAAAGAAAACGCCTTTAATCAGCTCAAGATTCACAGATGGTGTTTCAGGCTATAAGTCCAACACCCCCCCCCCCCCCCCCCCCCCCCCCCACCATTCTTTGGGCCATTATGATCATATTTTCTTCCTGACAGATCTGTGCTCCAATCTTTTAATATGTTGTTCCCACATCCCAATAGAGCACTGTGTCCTTCTTTGGGCCTTCGGGGCCCTTGGGGGCCCCCAGGGGCAAAGCTTGAACTTCAGATCATTTGATCATCAACTTTCAACTTTGTACCTTTACAGAATTGCTTCAGTTTGAGTTCATTTGAGCACCTAAATTCAGATTTGGGCACCGTAGCATGTGGTATTTAAGTGGTGGGCCTCGGGTCGTCCTAGGGGCTAGAAGGTCCAGGGAAAGGCCTACATACTCTCCAAGAGTTGGGAAAGAACATATCAAGAGAGTGGAGTGGTAGGCCCTTGGATTGACCAGTGGATGCAATGTACCCCACTTTGAGGTGTCACGTCTTAGGCCTAGATTTGGGGTAGGATTGAACCAGTCGCCCTGTAGCCATACAAAGGCCTAGGGTTCCCAGATTGTAAAATGTTGTTCCTCCATCTTGGGAGAGTATGTAGGCCTTTCACTGGACCTCCTAGCCACTAAGATGACCCCAGGCCCACCACTTAACACAGCCGACGCGAATCGCGTATCAATACGTTATCAATTAATCAAACGTCGGGTGCGGATCACGTATCAATACGTTTCAATCACTTTTTTATAGCATACATTCATTCATCTTTTTACCCACCCGGACAATGAAGAACCATCGCCCTATCATTGCTGCTTAGTCCCGCTCACGTGATCAGAAAAAAAAACCAAAAAAAAAAAAACCCCTCCCCTCCTGAAAACAGGAGGGCGGGCCGCGTTACGTGTATAAACCAGTGTAGAATGGATGCGCCCATGCCGATGTAGCCCGTGTGTGAAAAGAATCAAATTTCACCTAACCTCGCCTCACCAGGCTTTCCTCCACCTATTCTACAGTTGCGCGGTGCAACTGTAGAGAACAGTTGCACCGCTCACTTCACAGGGGTGTGATTTTTATTATTACAGTAGAAGTTTACAGACCAAACTGTAAATAAAAGGTTTACATGACTTTCTGTCTCAGTCCGTATATAGCGAGCTGTAGTGAATAAGTACAGAACAGTTGCAACGCTCACTTCACAGGGGTGTGATTTTTATTATTACAGTAGAAGTTTACAGACCAAACTGTAAATAAAAGGTTTACATGACTTTCTGCCTCAGTCCGTATATAGCGAGCTGTATTGAATAAGCAGAGAACAGAATATGGGACAGAGTTGCACCACTCACTTCACATGGGTGTGATTTTTATTATTACTACAGTAGAAGTTTTTTTCTTATGAAAGCAGAGAGTCTTCTGTTTCATACGGTATATAGTATTTATATGTCGCTATAGGCCTTATTTTGTGAATATTGAGGAGTTCACGTCCATGTCTTCTCTGAAGTTATCTGGTGGGCACAAGCTGCATTCAATAACCAATTACTGTCTAACTGTACATGGGATCAATGTTTACTCTTTTCCTCGTAAAAGTACACATTCAGGGCTTTCATTCGGTGTATAGGATGTATAGGATATTTATTGGGTTCAATTTTATATCTGCCTGTCAATGTCTCTGACTTTAAACCATCCATAACTCTGCTCGCTGTTCAAGATAACCACTTCCAGGCAAATGCAGGTGTTGCAAAAAGGTCAATATCTCCAGAATGGAACATGGTAAAATCAAAATGTATTTTTTAAATTGAAGTGGACAAGTTCAGCTTTCTTTTGATGTATGCGTGTGATTCTCGCTATAAGAGAACATTTTGCTGTGGGCCCCCGAACAAGGCCTTTGTGCAATGTTAAACGGTAGCAACATCCAAATAGGCCTGTCGAGATCTTGTAGCAATCAAAGTGTTAATGACCACATGTTAGGGTGCCCAAATCTGAAGTTAGGTGGTCAAATGACCTGAAACTGAAGCAATTCAGTAAAGGTCAACGCTTCCTCATGGGGTCATTTTAGGGCCTAGGACCTCCAGTAAAGGTTAAAATACTCTTCTTGGTTGTGGGAACAACATATCCAACGATGAGGACCCCAGGCCCAAAGATGTCCCCCTGGCAACTGTTTCAACTTTGGGTCAGCCTACATGTAAAAGTGCCCAAAGTTGAAGGTCGATGCTTTGGGTCAGTCTAATCAATAACAATATAACTATGAATCTACTACTGGTGTTTATAATGATAATCAATAACAATATAACTATGAATCTACTACTGGTGCTTATAATGATAATCAATAACAATATAACTATGAATCTACTACTGGTGTTTATAATGATAATCAATAGCTTCAGTTCAACTTTGGGCACACTTAGACCATTGCTTCGGTTTCAGTTTTCATTTGACCACCTCTTTCAACTTTGGGCACACTGCTTCAGTTCCAGTTCATTTGACCACCTTCTTTCAACTTTGGGCACTCTGCCTCAGTTTCAGTTAATTTGACCACCTTCTTTCAACTTTGGGCACACTGCTTCAGTTTCAGTTCATTTGAACATACGGCTTCAGACACGGGCACCCGGGCCTATTGGGAGGGGAGTGGGAGGTGGGCGGAGTTGACCCTTCGACTTTGGGAACTCTGAACATACGGCTTCTGATCCGGGCACCCGGGCCTCGTGGGCAGGGAGTGGGTGGAGTTGAACGAGCCCCCTTCCACTTCGGGCACTCGGGCGGGTGCCAGAATCTGAGAGTGGTGCTGCCACCCGGTGGAGGCACTTATATGACAGGGTTCCCTATCTATCCGGGGAGAACATGCAAACTCCACACAGAAAGGCCCTTTCGCCAACCCCGCCTCAGGTATGGGTATTGATGACGCGGAGGAGGAAGCACGCCGCCATGCACCCACAGCGCCCCGAGCGGGAATAGAACCCAGGACCTTCTAGCTGTGAGGCGACAGCACTACCAACTGTGCCACCGTGCCCCCTCTTCCTCTTTCTTGAAAGTTAAAATGATGGGAGCTTGTATGACAAAGAATTGCACCCACTTTTTACAGCTGTAAACCTCTAACGTGACAATAAAGGTGAAGTTGAAAAGCAAAGTCAATATTGGTACTGTAGTGTAGTGTATCTCGCTGTCTCTCTATATAAGTGCATGCCCCCTGCAAAGACCACTGTTGAAGATTATCTATACAGAAGCCTTGAAACATTTCATCCTTGTGCTATATGCGTGAACTGTATAGCGGACAGCAGTTGGGAAAGGTTTTCCTTCAGGGCTTTCTGCCAGACAGAAATATTAAAGGTCCACATCAATCAAGCCGAAGTGGCTTGATTTTTAGGAACAGTCTACAGAAGATATGTTTTGAAATCCACACACAAGAGTGACATCATGCTGTTCATGGGCGCTGAGGGCGTGTTCTCTCCTCTGCGTCATCAGTGCCCATACCCGAGGCGGGGTTGGTGAAAGGGCCTTTCTGTGTGGAGTTTGCATGTTCTCTCCGTGTCCCCTAGGGTAGGTACCCTCACATGCAGTAATCCTGGTCTCTAAACTACCTCCCCCTGGCCAGCGCCTAATGGAGGGGAAAGGAACTGGTCGGAATAACGTGTTCCTTCCACGTGCTACGTTCGGCTGGGGAAACTCTCCCCTGTCGGGTGAAAAGAAGCAGCTTGGACTCCTCATGCATAGAAGGAAGCATGAGGTCAGTCCGCTGCCCCCCAGGTTGGCAGAGGAAGTGTAGCGCCTAGGATTAGATTAGATAATTGACACTGGGTGAAAAAAATGCAAAATCGTGGGATAAAAATTATTAAAAAAAGAAAGAAAAAAGAGTGACATGATCATGCTGTGCTCAGAAAATTCAAGATATATTATAATTAAGGAATGGTAAAAGATTGATTCTAAAATGGTTAGTCCCAATATTCTCTATTCTGATTGGCTGGTTGCCATGGTAAATCTCACAATAATCCACACCTTCAATCACTTTATATCATTCCCAGCTGCGTTACATTGATCCCGCAGCTCTGTAGCTGAACTGGGGAAGGGGAGCACTTGATTGACTTGCGTCTAAGCACCGCCCGTGCTCATATGACTGTGAATGTGTGGCTCCGGTCGGCCTCGTAAAAAACATCAAGCGCCTCCTATTCCCCCGACCCCGTCACAGAGACTGGCCGAGTAAGTAAGTGTGGCTCGCTTTGGTGGGCTACTTTTGGGAATTAGGAAGTTTTATCAGGTTAATATTGCTATATGTTTGTAACCGTTTTAGAAAAGCAATAAAGCCAACTGGGTCCCAGTTTACCGGGTGTTTTATAATGGCTGAAAGGGTCCTTTGTCAGACATCACATACTGCAATTTGTTATAGTTTTTCAGGTTTGTCATTTGCAATATGGTGGACAAATATCCAGACAGACTGATTCAAAACGATTTATAGAATCGCCAAGACAATGACATGGCAAAATCCAATTTGTTTCATAAATTCACGTCAGAGGACTATAGTATTTCAAGGTCCTTTGCCTCAATGCAACAATAAAAGTTAATTTGTTATTCCTCAACAACATAATTCACGGCGATGGAGCAAGGCATTAAGCAAATCAGTGTTCTGTATTGGAGGAGTGCAACACCATGAAAGTAAGAGCTTGGATTTATTTAGTTGGCGAGCACACTTTGAACAATGATTTGAATAATTCAAGGTGTTCACATTAGAGAGTCAAATACAAGGTTAAAGTACCCATTTCTATTGAATGTAAATTTCCATTGCACTCTTTTGCTTTGCATTTGTGAAAGGAATGGGACAGGAAGATCAGGGAAACGTTTCAGAGGAAAGGTAGTGTATTTTGTGTACGATTGAACACACAGTCTTAGCTAATTATTATATGGAGTTAAGTTTGTCTGTTTCATAGAAAAATATTTTAGCATGGTTCACATTACCGGTTTACTGTACCATGTAATACCAATTGCATTACTATTCCTGTGTTGTGATAGCCAATAGCTGTAATGATAGAAGCTAGGTGTTATATTTATTTCCTAGACATTTTAAAATTAGACAGGCTGAGATAATCTATAGTATTGTTTCTATCATTAAAAAAATAAACAAAACACATATAAAACAAAACACCTAAAACCGTTTGACCGCCAGGATTAATTAATCTATCTATCGCGCATTGCCAAAATGCTGTGTGTGGTGTCTTGACCGGTTGTTGTTCTCTCAGTCGGTGGTGAAAAAACCCGACCGCGAGTATCACAGCGCCTGCTGTCGGCCATTGAAAAACCTTGTTTTCACCAGAAACGACATTCATTGCGCGGATTTGGAGATGCAGGCCATTGAAAGCAGCACATAGAGTGCAAGTGGATGCGCACGCATCTTCAAAATGGCTGCCCCAAAGTTATTAGTGCAGCCGGCGAAAACTAGAGTTATCAACAGGCCCGAAAATTAAGGCCCGGCCCTACCTGGGCCTTCATCAAACCCTGTACACTCAAGACACTGCCCCCGCTGCCCCCACCCCCCCCCCCCCCCCCCCCATGCCAAAGCGCCAGCACTCACCCAGCAGTCTGCCGTCACCCAGGCGGATGCATGCACGCAACCTCGCCCTTTAGGGCGCGCGTGTGTGTCTCTCTCTGTTCAGGCTATGCATTTTAATTCATGCCATGCCATGCTATGCCTTAACATAAAAATGAAAAAAACATGCTCAATGTATCAATGTATTCAATGGACATGCAGGCTTTGAGTCATGTTCCATTCTTATTGGCACAAGCTTTCTTCCTGGCCAAGGGGGTTACCTGCCTTATCCTTTTCATTTAGTGAGGTAGAGAAACAATAAATAATCACCCTTTTGCAGGGTGATGTTTTTAGCCAATCACATAAATAGAAAAATAGATCTTTTATAACACTACATGCATCCATAGGGACAGTGTGTGCGTGTGTGTGTGTGTGTGTGTGTGTGTGTGTGTGTGTGTGTGTGTGTGTGTGTGTGTGTGTGTGTGTGTGTGTGTGTGTGTGTGTGTGTGTGTGTGTGCGTGCGTGCATGTGTCTTTGTATATAGAAGACTCCACTTTCATTGACGTGTATTTTACTTATTTTTTTTATATATATAAGAACATTAATAGAAAATCATTCATTCCTGAAATGAATATAGATAGTGTCTCCTTATTTATTCATTTTAATCCTTCAATCCCGGTATTGAGAACCAGGACACTTTTGATGAATTGCACTGGAGCCTTGATATGAGATATATTATATATGAGAGGTGAAAGATGATTGAATTTCGATTCAGGCCTAAGCATTTCAGTGCTCCAAAACCGTTGAGCCTCAGATTGAAAACAAACCGGCTATTAAACAAGGAATGAGGCCTGCATCTACGGTACAGATTTACACAATAGGTAAACAATAATAAATAAATAAATAAAACAAGAGTAAAAGCCCTAGCCCTCTGGTCAATAATAATATTGTGGACATTTTCCACTAAGTGTGGCAGGCATGCAAAGGCCATGGGGCCACCAAAAATTGCAATCTGCCTATTAGATGGTGAGATATCTGGTGTGGTGACATTTAATCCTGAGGGTGGCACATGACCTTTCCTCACTCAGATGATTATGTTTCATCCTCCAGGAAGCATGAATGTGCTCATGCTCATTAGATTTTGAGATACCTTGTGTGCAAGGGGTGAACCCTAACCATGTGATGCCATGACCTTTTCTCTGGCGCCACCCTCAGGCCAAAATGTCAACTTTGCACAGAATGATAACTCATAATGTAATGGGGATTTTGCAGGGTGAACCCTTCTGATTTTGGTAACCGCACATCTTTCCCTGGGGTGTCATACTATGGCCTATAGCAGCAAAGTGAGCTTTAAGACTTCTAGTCTTGTTTTACAATTCTGTAAAGGTAACACTTAAAACTACAAACTTTGAACTTGCATAATCACTTGCTCTTACCTCGCCTCAAACAGTTTAATTGATTCACTGATTTACCCATCAATCTCTTCACATTCTGAACTCTGCCTGATGCTCTAGTAGTCTAATCAACAAGGTACTGCAAACACTCTTCTGAAAATTAGACATTTTGATCCAGAATTTGTTGGATACAAATAAAGTACACAGAAGTAACAGAACAAATCCACATACTTTAATTAAATACAACTGTACAGGTGATCTTGTAATCTATCTCAATGAATGTAGGAACAAATATTGTTAAACAATGTAGAGGAACAAACTGTATGTTACATTGTTACACTGTAACATTCTAGCAGGCAAGTCTGACACCTTTTTCTCCATGGTGGCTCAGTGCTCACAATACCTATTTATTATGTATGTGAGTATGTTTTCTTCTATTCCTCTTTGTGGTTGTGTGTTGTGAGTGTGTAATATGTTTGTATATAGCTCTGCTGCATGTGTGTGATTGTGTTCTCCAGGTGTAACCTAGTTTCTCATTGAGGAGCCCTTTGTTTACACCTGTGTAACTGGGGCAGTCTCCAGCTAATGACTTTGACTAATCAATTACAAGAAATGTCACAGGGGGGGGGGGGAATGCCAATACAGCACAGGCTCAGCATGCATGGATGCCTCTTTCTTGTTGCATGATGTCAGAACTCTGTACACCCCCAACATGAGTTATATTAAGAATGTGTTGGAGTGGTAATTGATTTCCTCAAACTAGTTTGTGAACTTTGTTTTCCCTGCGTGGTGTTGTTAAACACTACGTTTGGAAGTTGGACGCTCTAATCGTTGGATGCTCTAATCGTGAAAGTCAATAGATATGCCAGTTAGTATTGTATCTGTCAATCTTACTTCAGTTTATGAAACATGTGGGGGAGTTTAGTACAGAGGAAAGAAACAAATTCTGTGATTCAGGAGGTAACACACAGCATGGCAGTGTTTACATGATGCAAAATCACAGCCCTTGAATTAGAATACAAACAAGCAAACACAAAATGTTTAACAGCTGTTGCCATTCACGGGTACACCTCTTTCATGTTGGCGATTAACGTGAGGGACAGCAGTAGAATAAACGTGGCTCATATCAAGCCGAGGGGGGACAATTGGATTTGTAAAAGCAAGCACCTGGCAGTAATCCAGATATATCATGCATATCATTTGTCCACACAGTACGCCTACTCCTGCTGGAATATTAGATCACAGAGATAGCTGCCATATACCATACCATACTGGTCAGCCTGACCTCAAACAGACCTATCTGACGCGGCAGGATAATTGTTAATGGGTGTCATTTAATCGGAGTGTGATTACATGCATCATGGCTAATCCACAGCAATAATAAAAAACTAGTTCCCTCAACAGTGTCTGGATGTTGTGTTTTTAGTTACAAGTTACAACTATAGGGAATTATAGTGACAATCTTTTTCAGTGTTGACCTGTTTCACATTCATATACTTACACACATTCACACCTGGGAGCTTCATAGTATAACCAAAATATTTATTGTGGGCCACAGCACAGCTCAGCTGAAACGCAATGATATCAATGATGCATCTGAACAGTAGGCCCCACCAGTGTTTACCAAGCTGAGTCAGGGATTTGAACTATCCAAACAGTAAAATCCATAGTGTTCATTTAACACTGCCATGGATACTTACAGGTCCATTAGAGAGGCCTTCTGGTAATCAGAAGGTCACCGCTTCAGCCCTCGTCTATATCTACACATCAAAGTGTCCCTGAGCAAGACAGTTAACCACTAGCAGCTCCCCACCAAGCACTCATCTGACCAAGCATCTACTGGGTGAATGCCGAAAAGCTATTTCCCCATCAGGATGATACAATACTCTTAATAAGTTTAATATTTTTATTTACACTTAACATTTTCAATTAACACTGTACATTCACTAGGATACTTTTCAAACCTTTAGCCTGGAATCAGTTCAAGGTTACCCTCCCTGGCAGCGGTGGCCGAACGGTTTGCGGAGCGGTTTTGATACCGGAAGGTCGCCAGTTCGTATCCCCGGACCGGCACGTTAAAATTACCACCGCTGAAGTGCCCTTGAGCAAGGCATTGAACCACTACCATGAAATGTTCTATGAGCAGGGCCTGGCTGTAAACAAGTATCTGATGCTTAGTCCAGTTACCCTGGGTAAATATAGTAACTTTGCTTTGCCCTACAGTGCACTTGCAGCACATTTTATACCTAATGTTGAATGCTACTGTTGAAGAAAAGACGGAGGCAAACAATTAATTTGCTGAAATCACACAACGCTGTAGCAGCCTTGTTGAAAGAAGTGCAAAGGAGCGAAGCCAGGACCTGCACTTATTATGCTGCAGAAACCCGTTAACCATCTCTCCGTCGCGCCGCGGTGGCCGTTGCCTTGTTGTCTGTCAAATTCAATTTTGGGGGAATCAGACGCTGCCTTGGCATAGAGGTCAAAGCAATTTTCCTGGCAATAAATCTCACATAACCAACCAGGGACTGTGTTTAAAAGCCCTCCATCTATTACAAATGCAGGCTCCTTTTCATACCCATATGAGTTGTTGCTGTACTTACATATCATTGCACACAGCCACATATACACCCGTTCTCTGATCTCTTTTACCACTTGGCCATCAGAGACGTATACTGTACAGTAAAACCTACCAGTAAAAGCGGATATGTCTGTAAAAGAAAAAGGGGGAAAATACCGTATGTGCTTTGTTGGCACACTCTAGATCTCTCTACAGTGTCAGCATTTTGACTAGGACAGTGGAGTATGTCAAATTTGCCCTTTAGGCCAGCGTTTGTAGCCAACTATATGCTTGTTATGACAAAATGTCAAATGAAGACAGGAAACAATAATGCAAACCATGACCCACATGTGAGTATACTGTAAGGGAAAATGGTAATGGGGTGTGGGCGTTGAATGTGAGAATCAGGGTGCCTAAAAGTGTCCCTGCAAAAAGATAAGGACTGTCAGTATCCTGTTATAAGATACCAATATAAAGGAGTATTTTCAAGAAGTAACTCACACAAAAGCAATTCGATGGACAGACAAATCTGGACACTTATCTCTTGAATGTTTTGAGGATCAATAGTTTTCTTTGTTCAATTAGGCTACTCAATTAGAAACTAACAGGAACAATAAGTCTTAAAGGGCCTGTTTCATGACATTTCACTTTTTCTTAGTTTTTGGGATTCTCTACTGAAGGAAAGGACATTTGAAAACGGAGGCATTTTTTTTCAGGGTATTTCTGAAAATGCATACTCAACGGGCTGTGTGATTTGCTTGCCACTTTAGTGCTGCTTGTAACAATCCCACACACTAGGGAGAGAACATTTTATTTCTGGTCCACCATGCATGTTTTAGCAAGTTTGTCCATTAGTTCAACTTTATAGCCTATTATTGTATCTGTGGTGCAGCTTACCTAATTGATTTCTTATTTACACCAGTAGTGGTGATGTTCCTAAAATAAATGCACTTTCTTTGAAGTGTTGATCTGTGTGCATAACAACTTACCATTTCAAAATGACCAGATGGAAGTGCACCATACTGTAGGGCAGGCCTATTCATACAGGACATACACAAATGTATGAATACTTTTGCTTAACCTGTAGCTATTGCTGGACATAATAATACTAATGTAGGCTACTAATATTATATATTTTTTCATAAAATAGCCTATTAACAATTCGCTTTCTATTTACGCATTCTCTCCATGTGTAAAATCAAGGTAAAGTGACACGCTTTGTCCATGAATGAACATAGGGTGACCAGATCCATGATAGAATTATCGCTTGTGAGTTTGGGAGGAAGTGTTGGCCATGGAGGGTAGGACATAATGAGCACACCTCACCACTCCGGTAAATAACGTTGAGCGACCACCTCACCACCGAAAATCCAAACTATGAATAGGGCTTTACTTTAGGGTATTAGGGGTAAGTTGCTACTAAATAAATGCCTTGATGTCATCATATAATTTTGTTATTAAACCCCTCTGGCGTCTCACATTTTGTTTTAAAATGCTCATTTTGGTCATGGGTGGAAATTGTGGAAAAGAGACAATGAGAGAGCTTTACAACAGAAAGCCAATTATTAGGGCCCCCCAGGGCCCCAGGGGACTAAATATTAGGGCATTTGCACACTGATGTCTGCCAGTCACAATGTGGGACAGGGACAGGGTCTCCTCCATTTGTGGGATGCCTGAAAAGTCGTTGGAAATGAGGCACTGTCCCACGGAAAGGGCGACATCTGGTCACCCTAAAATGAACATCTAGTCTTAACACGTACAGAATAATACAGATCTCCAAATATCTAGGCCTACCCTAAGACTTTGTGTAGGCTACTGTGATGCATATTGCATACGCTCTTGGTAGGCGGCGGCCTAATGACCTATGCTATTTTTTGTTTTCAATTATGTACAAATAATTATGTTACTGTTGTTACATCATTGCCAATAAAAACGTCATGTCAAAAAAGCATTTATGTCCAATGCTTTGAATCACCATTCTGACAATGTGACTCTGCCTGTTTAGTGTTTACCACGGAAGTCAAATGCTCTCTCACTCCTTCATTTATACTTGATTGAAACACACGCCTACCCCGCATTTACAGTAGTTAGTTTGAGCGCCAGTCAAAGTATCACAGACACAATCACAGACAGTCAGACAGCTGTGAATGAATCACACGCCATCGGACTCTACACCTGTGCTGCCGCCTCCTGGACGGACATGACTCCCGTGCAGCAGCAGCAGCAGCAGCAGCAGCAGCGACTCAGACTGTACTATAAACGAACGGACCGCTTATGAGCCGCACACACTCAAAGCGGAGAGGACCCACACACACACAAGGAACGGGATGGCAGGGAAAGTGCTGCACCTCGGTGCTCTCCTTCTCCTCGTCGGGCTCTTTTTACTGACGGGGACCACCGCGACAGTCCGGGGCGCAGCGGCGGCGTCGCCGGGGGACGAGGAGATGGACAAGGAGATGAACGACGCGGAGACCCCGTGCGAAGTTAAAACCGTCACCGTTTCCACCCTACCCGTGCTCCGCGAGAATGAGTTCAGCTTCACCGGCGCGGGCTCAGGGAGCGTGGTCGGAGGTGGTGGTGGTGGAGGAGCAGGTGCTGCTGGTCTAGGAGGAGGCGGAGGAGGGGAATCCCGACTCCTTTTATTCGTTAGAACTGACCTACCTGGACGAATTTCCGTTATGGATGATCTTGACAACACAGCTCTCCCCTACTTCACACTCGGTAAGATAATTGCAATGGTATATACAGTCCGCTGTCCCACAGTGAAACCTGGAGCTGCACACATTGTGCGCATTAAAGGGACCTTCATTCGCACCGTGCTTGTGTTGTGGTACAGTAGCCAGCCTAGACTGTGGACACAACACTGTGCATGCGTGTTTTGCAGTTTAATAAGCCATAGTTTCTCGAGCTATGCTATCACAGAGATTTGACACAATGTAGGCTAATTACTTGTTTCATGTTACAGTGATAATGAAACACCTGCTACTTATATTCCTTATACTTTAAGAGCATTGCTTGAAGCATTCGAAATGGCATGGGGTAGGCAGGCTACAGTAGCTGCAATAGGCTACAGAAAACCCAAACTGAAGTGTCTGGTAATTACTACAACTTAACAAATTGCATATTCATAATCTTTCATACAGCACACACACACACACACACACACACACACACACACACACACACACACACACACACACACACACAGAGAGAGCTAGTATGAAGGATTATTACTTTAAATGTCATGCCTAGCTATAAGTATGATGCACCAAGCAGAGAAAGCAATTTTGCCGGGCAAATCTGCATGAAATTGCTATTTTATTCCCATGTGAGCACAGACTTCATACAGGGCACGTGCCTAGTTGTTGGGGTGGGGGGGTGGGCTGGGGGAAAGTTTGATAAAAGGAATGCTGAATAGGCCTATGACTGCAGTGCTGCAAGCATTCCGCCATTGTAGTTTTCAACGACTTTGGACAGACACACAACTTTATGCCATGCTTCATTTCATCCAGTATTTCTTGTCCTCCAAAAACATAAAGGCAAAAAGACCTCCCCAGCCTATACTGTGACTCACCTAAGCACAAAATGTGTAACTGACCACCCTGGGCAAGACCTACGCTGAAAAGACTATCAGCGGAAGTGGCGGAAGTGTTGCGTGTAAGATAACTACGTCACGCGGTGCGGCTGTGTTTACTAGTCCCCACCCAATGATCATTTCAGCGGGAATACATTTTCGGGAACACAACGCTGCGATTGGTCAAAAAACGTTAACTTCCGGGGGGGTTACACGGCGGAAGTCCCGCCTTTCGATAGCTTCTCTGCCTTAGGTTGTGACCAGGCTCTTCTTTTTCGCAGTTAAGTGAGCCTGGGACCGAGGCTAGTAACTGACTAGACAACTGGGTGAGTGTGGAAAATAGGCGGTTCCATTGCAGAGACACAAAAACATCTATTATCTATTCTACAAGATGGAGCCGCAAACAAAAGGGAATATTTTAAGTGGCCGTCATTTACACCATATTTCAAGCGGATGTACTCACTCCTCGTTCTAGCCTCTGTGTAAGGAAAGTTTGGCTGACTGATCTTAGTACATTGACAGTATTTATACTGACAATGGTGTTAGCCTCTAGCCTGTGTTTTGAGCTTGAGTTGACAGCAATATATTGTAGCATGCTATATTTAGTATAGGCGAAGGGATATCTACTGTAATCTTTAGTTTAAATAGAATAAAAGCAATATTATGGCATGCTGAAGAGCAGCTGATCATAATGAGTAGTGTCTGAAATCCAGTTCAGGTGAACTCTGTTGGAATGGCACATTGTAGAGAATTATGATTCTTGGCGTAGCAGAGAATGTTATCTCTCATCTTATGTCTAACAGTGTAGACTAAACAGATTGCAGGGAAAGGGAGTCAGGCAGGCTGAGGGCTGGAGCATTAAGCTAGTAAATCACTTTCTATTCTCATTAAGGACAGCCACCGACTGGTGAGAAAGGCCTCTCTGTCCTCCCATTCAGCCAGCTAGCACATTTGCAGTTTCACCCTCTCAGTGCATGACTGCTCACTGATGATGGAGCGGAGATGGGTTTCATCTAAGGGTATCATGCATAAAAGGGAGCAAATAATAAAAAGTATGTACACATAATACTGTACAATACAGTGGCTTTGCTTTGAGGTTTATAAATCACAAACGTGGAGTAGCGATATGCCCCCCTTCCTGGCAAAAACTCTGTAGAGTAGACACTCAAAATGTTAAGTCAGTGATGTTATAAATTAATTAATGCTATGTTAACACTATGATTTGAGGTGATGTCAAGGTATACCAACATTATAGGCATTAGACTGTATTTTGAGTGTGATGGCTTTGCTTTTTAAATATTTAAAACAAGTTACACCATTGCAGTATTAATCACATATTGATATGGAAAGAGATGGGCCTACATATCAAAGCATATTCTGGAAAGTTGTTCAATCTCTGCATCTGTTCAATAAGATATAGCCTAAGCTGTAAGAGGATGATTGATTTCATTCCTTCTACAGTACCTTTAAATCTGAAATAAATCTTTGTTTTTTATTAGATGTTGCACGTGAGGAATAGTCATTATAGTCCAATGGAAAATATGGATGTACATTATACCCATCGATATAAAGGAGTGGTTACCATGTGTTGGTGTCTCCCCTCTCACAGGTAGCTTTGGAAATTGTACCGTAATTGCTTAACCCATTATTCTGTACGGGAACCCCTTTTGGTGTTTAAGCATTATGTTATACTTTAGCTATTGAAAAATAGCAGATCTACAAACTGTTTTTGAAAAATCGTGAAAATGTGCCTTTTTTGAGAACCACTGATACAGAAACATAAGGTTTTTCAGAAAACCGACAGGATTTCCAAGACATTTTTTTAATTTCGACGTAGGGCCTAAATGGGTTAATGCAATACCATCAAACCTAGCTCTGGTCCATAGCTCTAATGCATTGCATTTAGAGCTATGTTTCTGTCAACTTCTGGAGCTCGCATGAATGCAGACCAGCCTCTCGTCTTTAGCGTAAATAAAAATAACGTTTTTGCTACTCACCAAAACAAAGGCGGGTTGTGTCATTAGAAAGCCTACTTTCCTTAGTGGAAGCACTCTGAGCCCCCCACCACACGTATAAACGGTACTTTTTGGCCAAGAAGGGATTTTGTTTCCACCGGGGAAAAACATTCTGGTCTGCATTCATGCGAGCTCCGGAAGTTGACAGTAATATAGCTCTAAATGCAACGCATTAGAGCTATGGACCAAAGCTACCCTCAAACCTAGACCCTGACCGATTCCAGATTTTGGAGTGTCCAGCCAACCGATTTACTGATGACTTCCCCACATCAATTCCGATCAATTTGAAAAACTGAAATTCATGATTTTTTCAAAGATGGAACATTCTAAAATAGCAGGTGATCTACAAGCATACATCACGTTGCACTGCATTGTGAACTTGTAGATCTGCTATTTCCGAACATTATTGAAAACTTCTGCCTATATTGAAATGCCCAAAATAGGGCAAGTTAAAAAGTAAAAAATCCAGACACATTGGTTGAATATATTATGGCTTATAATGAACTGGAATTCTGTTCCTTTAATTGTCTGAAACTGTGGCATTAGAAATCTAGCACAGTGAATTATCAACATGGAGAGTGGTATCATGGTGGTTCAGTGGTTAGCACGGAAGTTCCCAGCTTTCTTGTGTTGAGTTTTCTTTTTCTCCCCATGTAGCCTACTACAGTGACTCTGACTGTGCAAGCTGATCGTCAGTGGATGCCCACTGTTACTAATAGTAGTTGGGATGGGTTAAATAAAGAGGACCCATTTCCTAGGATCATTGATATTATGTAGTAATTTATTGTAATGTGTGTGTGTGTGTGTGTGTGTGTGTGTGTGTGTGTGTGTGTGTGTGTGTGTGTGTGTGTGTGTGTGTGTGTGTGTGTGTGTGTGTGTGTGTGTGTGTGTGTGTGTGTGTGTGTGTGTGTGTGTGTGTGTGTGTGTGTGTGTGTGTGTGTGTGGGTGGGTGGGTGGGTGGGTGGGTGGGTGGGTGGGGCGGGCTAATCTCCGGCACCACTGGCCCGGTCGATGCCAAACTGTGCACACACACTCCACTCCCTGGATGCCAACAATGAACCTCTGCCCCAATTTTTCCACAGATAGCGTCACCATGAGGCTGATTATTGCAAAACACATTTATTTATATTAGTCGTACACATTTTATCAATACTCACGCAAATTGCTATACACTATATCTATAGTCATGTGATCAACACGGACCTGTCCACTTCCCCATATTCCATCTCCACTGGCCTTACAAAGTTTGCAGGATTGGTCCGTTTTGAACAAAATGCCTAAAATCATGAACACAACATGCAATTTCAGTCAAATTATGCACACACATTCCCACTAGGCAGAGGAAATCAGCCTCATGATGGCACTATAACAGGCCAATTCATGTTCTTACCTAAAACTGTTATATATTTATTTTTATTGCCCTTTTATACAACCACCAGGTGACAGATTATTGCAAAAAAAATCCAAATAAACATGTTTATTAGTCCTTTATTTGTCCAAACACCACAAACGCTATTATCCTGGTGGAGACCTGTGCCTGTGGGCACTTTTTCTAGTTTACCATGAGATAGGCTTGTGACTGGTTGAGATATTTCCTCAAACTAATTATTTTAAAGTGAGCCTTTATCGAAAAGTATACAGTCTTATATAAGTTACTTAGGTGTTGTTCTTGATTGTTCCTAAAGTTAAATACAGTATCGCCGTTTCCCAACCACTGGGTCGGGACTCGGGACCCATTTGTGGTTCGCATAGTCACTCGCAGACACCTGTTTATGGGTTGCTTTAGTTTTTGTTTCCTACATTTAGTTTTTAACTTATTTACTTTATAAAAATGCAATAACATGCCCATCGAAGTCGACGGTGGCTGTTTGAGCTTGTAGATCTGCTATTTTCACTAGCTTAATCCCTCTTTTGGGTCTTGAGCTAAACAGTGTGGGAACCACTCAACCACTTCAGTAGATAATTTGTTTCTTTGACCAATATCTTCCTGCTAGTATGTGTAGAGCAGGTGGCATCTGCAATACATGCTGAAATGCTAATGCCAGTGATTGCTTTTTTTTCTTCAAATTTGCAGCTTGAAAACTATTCCATAACACATTAACAAACAAATATACAGTACATTAAATCCCAAGATCTGAAGCAAAATAATCAGCCATGGCGTTGGATGTAATTTGAGGCAATCATTTTATACTCCTATTCATCATTTTCCCATTAGTCTGGTGAGGCGATGAAAACGGAATCCCTTATTTGGGTGGAAAATGTACGGCACGCTAGGGTGGTCTATAATAATTGTTCTGAACATATCAGTATAACACATCAATTTATATATAAACAAAGTGTGAATACATAATATATGGATAATTTGTGTCCGTAAAGTTTTATGGTTTTCTTTTTTGCTTAAAACAGAACATTTTGTACTGTCTTCTTGGCAGAGGCCTGTGCTTTACTATGCTTTTTAGCCAATGGTGTGTTTTGGCTGGTTACTGCTGGGTGGACGAGTGAACATTGTCACACTAAAAAGTGTAGTTAAAAACTGATGCTGTGTTTCTCCTCTTTTGTGAAATTATGTTTTTACTTTGAAGAGAATACCTGAGGTTTATGTGAGACTTTGGGCCTTGATTTGTTAGTGGTGAAGCTCACTGTACACACAGACTGCAGAGACAGAAGTATATGAGCTGAATAAGGGGTGCACGATTATGACCGATTATACAGGGGACCACAAACAAGCCTAGGCTCTAGGGGCTTGGCCCAAAGCCTGTTAATAAAGTATTAATTCAATAGCCTATACTCTTTTCCAAGTGTCTGTTTTCACAACTGAATGACTACATTCTCACACACACACACACACACACACACACACACACACACACACACACACACACACACACACACACAGTTGGATAGACCCTTATGTCTGTCTCTCTTTCTCTCATTGAGCCTCTGCCTACAGTCCAACACGAAGCAATTTCTGGCATTATATAATTTATATATTTTTCACTTTTCCTGGGTTGATTATAGTATGTTATGATCTGGCTGGGATAGGGCTTGGGCTTCAACTCATTTGGGCTGTGTTGGGCCCATTGAAAAAAGAAAAAAAAGAAGAAGAAAAAACAATTTATCTTTCCCGGCCTTCCGGCCTGGTGGAGCTAATTAGTGATCCAAAGGTGATACACATCCTTTGTAGGATGGTAGTGAAGCTACACTAAAGTCACTGTGGTGGCACCTGTGCTGTCCTTGTCCTTTGTCCTTGTCTTGCGGATTTAACACCATTGTGTTGGGTGTCTTCTTGGCCCTTTTTTGCATTTCTGTATTAGCTGACGTGCCATCAATCAGATTGTAAACAGAAGATGGCTTTGTGTTTGTTTCTTCAGAAATCATACCGCGCAAATAGAAGGAAATGACAAGGAAATGTTCTCTATCAGAATGGTAAATCGACAGTGCTGAATCAGTATCCTTCCCCTTTGCATTTTCCCTTCTATCAAAATAATGACAAACGGATGCCCGAGGATACTACAAATCCTGGGGCTCAGACACAAAGGGATAGTACTTGACGGGTAGATGGAAGCCCCCCCAGGAGAGGGAGAGAGAGAGACAGACACACACACACACACACACACACACACACACACACACACACACACACACACACACACACACACACACACACACACACACACACACACACACACACACACACAGCCACAGCTGCATCACAAGTTTACAGATGTAAAAGAGTGGGAAAACGTATTTTCCGGTAATGAGAAAAGGACATTTTCCAGAAACTAGATAAAGTGCCCCTCGGCACTTTAGGTCAGGGTTGTGGCCTCCTGGTGGCGCTATAATAGGCCAATGTGAAAAGGGTGGCATTTCTTCTTACGCCTTGGATGGCAATTGGATGATTTGAGGCATTTTGTTTCAAAAATGTGTTTTGCAAAAATCCACCTGTTGGTCGCGCTATAACAGGCCAATGTGAAAAGGGTGGGATATATTCCTCAGCCTAGTAGGAAAGTCTGTGAAAAATTTCACGTAAATTGCACGCTGCGTTTTAAGGCTTTTTTGTTCAAAACGGGCCAATCCTGCAAACTTTGAAAGCCAATGTTAGCCAATTAGGATGGAATATGAAATATGAGACAGATCCGTCTTGAACACATGACTATAGAGATAGTGTGTAACGAATTGCGTGATTTTTGGACAGAATCTGGAGGAGTAATATAAAAAAATGTGGTGGCGCTATAACAGGCCGTTGTGGAAAATTTGGGGCAGAGGTTCATCGCTGACATCCAGGGAGTGTGCGTGCAAAATTTGTCACCGACTGGGTTAACGGTGCCGGAGATTAGCTGGTATCAGACGGACGGACGGACACAAGCACACACACACACGGATGGAGTGCAAAACATACTCTCTCCCCATGCCTTCAGCCTGGTGGAGACAATTACAAACCTCAAATATACATAAGGTGTGTACTCGAACAATGTAATACAAATAATGCAGAGTACCTCAGGCTTTTACAAGTAACTTACTGTAGCAGCATCATGACATACTGCATGTATGAAATGTGTGGGAATACACGCACGCACGCACGCACACACACACACACAACTTTGCACTCTCATTATACGACCACACTACTCCTGTCTGCATGTTTAATATTGCCTGATGCTGGTTTTGTTGGAGCATTGTCACAAGCCATAGAGGGGGACTGTTTAAATGACTGGTGTGTCAGACAGTGAGTCCCCATGCCCCCTCAGCCTGCAAGCCCAGCCTTGATTTATACGCCCATGTGTCATGAAGAATGGATGAGTGGGGAGGCAAAAAGGGGAGATATTCAGAGGAGTCCTCCCTTTAGCCCTTTTCCTGTGACTATACCATTCCCAATGTTTTGAGAAATGTGAAAGCTGTGAGACATCTAGCTTTGTATGCCGGCAACCTGCAGGCCTTTCTTTACACAGTCAAATCTACAGTGTTAATATAACCACAAGCGTAAAAATACAACCCGGGTCCATTTTTCCACGCCGTTTTTCCATGAAATCTTATAGTTGTAGATATGTCTGTGTCTGGGCTGGTCTGGGTGTGTCGTGTGAATATTGAAAATGTATTTGATACTTAGAATTCAGAACACAATTATGGAATTAAAGTTGATATTTAACAAACCTACAGTGTATGCTGTTTCACTGGGGCTTATTTTCCTGGCTCATTTTAAGTGATGACGTGAGAGCTAGCTGGATGGAAATCGATACGTTTAGCAACATGGCTGGCTCTGTAAACACCTCATTAGGAGGTAACCTTTTGAACACCTTGAGGCAGCAGCACAGGCTCAAAACACTCGAACACCCCCACCTCCCTGCTCCCCTTTATCTTCTCTGCCCATCATACCAGCCGAAACCTCTCTACACCGTTCATTTCACCCAGTACGGTGTGCTTTTATACACCATCTTTATCGCACTAAGATGTGTCCTCGCCAGCCCCTCTATTCTCTCTCTCTCTCCCCCTCCCTCTCACTCAATCTTTCCAGACAGGAGTTACAGCAAACTGGGCTTGCTTTGAGATGGGAGATAAAAAAAAAAAGTGGAGGGCAAAGACAGAAAAATAAACAAGTAAACAAATAAACAAATGTCTGGCTGCGCTAGAGTGCTACATTCCCTGTGGCACAGAGCATGTGCACACTGAGTTACATCTCAATCATATGTCAGAGTTGCAGCTCTGTGTACCAAGGACGAAGCAGTGAAGAGAGGGCAAAGGTAACCCAGCGATTTGAAGGAGTTGCATGGCGAAACATGGAGCTCAGATGGAGTTTTGAGTGCTCCTGTCAGTGACTGTGTCTGGAGAACCCTGTGCCTAAATTTACAATTTAATGCCTAAATTTACAATTTAGGCATTTAGCAGACGCTCTTTTAATCCAGAGCGATTTACAGTTGGCAAGAACAAATACATCAAACACATAGAAATACATAGTTTTCAAGAATCATAAGCAAGCTAAGAACCTAAACATGGCGGAAGATTGGGAGTGTCTCTGCAGTTCTGATTGCAGTAGGAAGTGCATTTCATAGTTTTGGAGTCAGAAGGAAGAAGAGTTTGGGACGTGTGGAGCATTGTCCCGACATTTTTAGTGAATGTTCTTCCGGCTTCCCGCAGGACTGGGAAGAAGAGAAGCTCAGTCTTGTCTGGGTTCAGCTGGAGGTGGTGAGAAGACATCCACTGTGAGATGTCAGCCAGACATGCAGTGATGCGGTCTTCAGAGAGAGAGAGAGAGAGAGAGAGAGGACTTCAAGTAGAATCACAGACTTAAGGAAGCATGAAACCATGGGTTTTTGTTGGATTTTGTTTTCTTGTGCAGGTTAACAAAACGAGTGTAAAAAAAACCCAAACATGACAGGCTAGTAAGAAACATGGCTTGTTAGATGTAGGTGTGCCCATAGCCATGGGTGGGCCCATGAGCAAGCTCTAGATAGTAGGTAGGTAACAGTAATGTTAATGTGTGCACACCTAAATCTAACTTATCTATTACCAGTAAGGGCCAGAAGCGACCTCGCCCTAAAGTGTACGCATCTGCCTGGGTGACGGCAGACTGCTGGCCGAGCGTTAGCGCTTTGGCAGATCAACATACGGAATGAATTCTGTACTGGCCATACATGGAGCATGTCTTGAGTGTACAGGGTTTGATGAGGTGAGATCAACATAATGTCAGAACAGGCCAGCTCCATATATGGAGATCTAAGGGTGGCAGCGGGGGTAGTGTCTGAGTGTACAGGGTTTGATGAGAACTCTAGTTTTCGCCGGCTGCGGCTGAACTAATAACTTCGGGCCGGGCCCGTCTAGAGTTTGAATGGACAGGTATCAGTCAAAAGGGAGACCTCGAAGAGGAAGTATGGGTGGGGAGGGATCAACATATAGAATGTTAGAACAGGTCAGGTCCATATACTGTATGGCGATCTAAGAGTTTGAGGTCAGATGTAGAGTTGCTGGCCGGCTCCATATATATGCAGATTTAGGTGATGATCCAGTCTTGGATATCCAGGGTTTGATGAGGTCAGTGTTGTGATCTTCATGGCGACCATATATGGTGGCGTGATCTGTCACGAGGCGTGATGGAGTCACGTGATGGAGTCACTGACGGACTGACAGGTTTTTCAGGTTTTCATAGTAATCAATTACATTTATTAGCTGTGTAGTGTGAAGGTCTACACCTTCCTTTCTCCGTGCCGTTTACGAGAACGCGAGGACAGACAAAACATTTTTTAAGGAAAACTTAAAATGTAATGTAAATGTAATGTATCAATGTAACTCATTGATTTCCAATGAGTTGCATTGGTGTGGTCTATCTTAAAAACTGTTGTGTCCCGACTCCCAACTCGACCCTTTGGTGTGGTTTGGGCTTAAGGGTGAGTGTGACACGATAGCGGATGGCTTAATGTCATGCATTTCTCTGGTGAAGACGTGCTGGGGTGCTCTTCCCAGTGCCACACCTCACTTTTTTGCGATATCAGTGTCCAGTGTTCTTTTTTTCTTTCTTTTTCGTACTGCCCTGGGTGCTTCAATCTGAAAAGTACTTAAACTTTTGGAGGGGAGCACCACTCATCAATGTCATGTTTGATCCTCCTGGCTGTGTCTGACAACCCGGTAATTTATGACCTGACTTTGAATTGTTACCACAACCATGATAAGCCCATGTTTAACATGGTTTCCGTTCGGTTATTTGTGCTAATAACGCAGATAACACAAAGTTCAAGCACAGCAATGGTTTGAAAGTTGCGGGCGTCAATTAACATTCCTTGTGCTATGGACATATCCAAAGCGCTCATCCTCTCAAAAACGCTTTCTGTCGATACAGACCTTTATGCAGCCTGCCATGTTTTTACCCATCTGTATTTTCTACCTTAGGGTAGAAACATACAAAATCAGCCCAGAGTTTCATGCCCCATTAATGTGGTCAAGCATTTATGACGCCACATCATTCGTCTCCTTATTTGAGCTAGGTCTCACACTGATTTGACCTCAATTGTATTTTATATGAAATTAAACTATAATAACTATAAAAGTAATACAATCTATGTGGGAACAGAAATCCAGGGATGCCTACTGTAAGCATGCACAGAAATCTTGGTCCATTTCTAGACGGCTCGACTCCTACAAAGCAACGGCGTAAAATGTATTAATCCAATTATTTACAACAGGCTTAATTATGATGGAGACATATAGTGATGCTTTCTTAGGCAGACAAGGTTTTCATTTTTCATAATTTGGCCTTGCATAATGGAGGAGGATGTGCGTGTAAGCCGAATGTTCTACTAAAGGCAAACTCATTTGCTGTGTGGATTGTCACCCATAGAATACACCCAGCATGACATCCTCAATCACAAACCGCTCCAATCCCCAATCTCAGGGGAACATGCTCGTTTCTTTCATAAATTGGATAAAAAAAAAAAAGGTTGTATTGCCTCACCATGTTGAAAATGTTTTTGACAAGCAATTCAATTAGATTTCAATCCAAAGGAGCTTTATTGGCATGAGAAAACATACATTTACATTGACAAAGGAAGTGTCAAAATATAATAAAAAAAAAAGGTGAAAATGGGAAAAGTATATACAGTTGGAGGGGTTACATAGCACTGTAAACAGTGCTATGTCACATTGTGTTGAGATATATATATATATATATATATATATATATATATATATATATATATATATATATATACACACTATAAGGTATAAACCTTAAAAAAATCTTTAGCAGTAACTTTGGGACAAAATTAATAGCAGCAATTTTTCTCAACACTAGAACTAATAGTATACAAAAATGCCTCGGATTTAAAATGCGTTTAAAGGTAGCAGCTCTGTTTACAGTGTGCAGTAGGTCTAGACTACTCGGTACAGATGGTAGTCCTTAGAGTGATTGTATAATTCCATTGGAATGCACACAGTTCGCACAGAGTTAGACAGCATTTTGACTAATCAGAGTCAAGGCTCAAGCTCACTGTTAATGTGCCAATTTAACTAGATGGTGACAGAGCTAAGTGATGGCTTTCTCTGTGAAAGGAGCAATGGATTGTTGTTAGTGACCCATACTGATTACTTTCCTCAGCAGGAACTGCATTTTGTAATGGACTTAGGAAATGCTGCCTCTGTCGCAGGTCTTACTTGCGGTGGCAGCAGTGGGCAGCTTTGATTATGAGATGATAACTTATTTATGGCTGATTAGTAAAGGTTGCTGCAGAGAAAGACACCGCCACACACTTGGTGATGGAGAGGGATGATTTTTGCCACCACAGGTCGCATTTACTATGAAATCGTGCATTTCCCGTCAGTCAGTCACCCCCAGGCATTATATGGTCCTCATCAGGGATGGAGATCCCTGATGTCATCAATATTAACCAGCAACTCTACATCTGACCTCAAACTTCAAACCCTTAGATCTCCATACATGGAGCTGATCTGTGCTGACATTCCATACCCTTAGATATCCAGGTCAGCTCCATATAGAGCGTCACAGTCCCGCCCCCTACCAGGGCCCAGGAAATGATTCCCGTTAATTTTCCTCATAGACATTTCAAAAAGTATTTATTTAAAGACCTTTTAAGCCTCGTACAAAGCCAACTCGAGTTGTGACAAATCATGACAACAAACACAATTTTTCGGACCGAACAAATAATTAGAAAGAAGAAGAAAACGGCAGGTTACAACACTTTTTTTGTTGTTTTTCTTCTTTTTAATGATTTGTTTGGGCCAAAATATTGTGTTTGTTGTCACATGATTTGTCACAACTCGAGTTGGCTTTGTACGACGCTTATAAGGTCTTTAAATAAATACGTTTTGAAATGTCTATGGGAAAAAATATTTCCTGGGCCTGGCGTCGTCATGAAAGGGGGCTGCGACGCTCTATAGGACATTCCATATGTTGATCCTTCCCCGTCCATCCCTCCTCTTTGATGTCTCCCTTTTGACTGATACCTGTCCATTTAAACTCTATAGACGGGCCTGCCCCAAAGTTATTAGTTCAGCTGCGCCCGGCAGCTGAACTAGAGTTGAAAACTAGAGTTCTCAACAGGCCCGAAAATTTAGGCCCGGCCCTAACTGGGCCCCCATCAAACCCTGTACACTCAAGATACCCCCCCCTCATGACGTCATGTACTTGATTGTGGGTGTGGCTTTGTGTGTATGTCTACCCCCCCCCAGCTTCTCTATGTATTGGGGAAAGAAGCCCTAACATTAAGCCACTCAGCCAAATAACTAACTATATTTGTTTCTAACATATTTAACCTCTCAGATGAGGCTGTCTCTTCAGATCTGAACGTAATGTAATGCCCTGTAGTATTATTTGTACATGTACTACGGCCATTTTGCTATTAGCATTCTTCAAAAGGGCCCCTTTTGGTGTCGAATGCTTCAAGACGTTCAGTGAAAACTCTGGGGACATCATTGCAGACCGTCTCAGAGGCAGTAACTTGTCGTCTTTTGTGTAAATTGAAACCAGTGGCCTGCTCTCTTTATCGTCAACAGTGAAAATAAAAGGCAACCCTATCTTTCTCATTGGTCTCTGCCCAAGTCGGACACTGACAGTCATCCCCTCTGGAGGATCTCTGTTGGGTATTGTCTCACTGCTTATCATATAATGTATCCCCTCTATCTTGTGGGGACTGTCTCCCGGCACAGTTCCCCACCAGTATAGTTTAATTCAGTCGTGTGTTCTACCGTGTTGCGCTATATACGTAGTATGCCGTGCAGGCGTGCAGATTAGATTTTTTTTGGAGGGTGGGGGAGGAGGGGGGGGGGGGGGCGTATCCCATCTACTAACCATTTCATCCATTGACAGCCAATATTCGCGCATGTCATGCATGGAATGATTAGTATGCCCTCCGAAGAAAACCCAACCTAGAACACACCACTGGCTTAATTGCAAGTTTAAAAATCTCAGTATGAGGATGGAGGCTCCCAGCCTACTTATATGTTAAGCAACATCTGTCAAACAGCTTCCAGTATATATTAGGAGAATATTCATTGAGACAATTCCCTAAAACATTATAAACTTTATACTTATTCCCTTCTCTAGGCTTTTCCAGTACACATTTTGAATGCACAACATGACACATTTATAAATGTAATTCCTTTTGGTTGCTCTTTTTGCTCTAGGGCTCCTTTAGTGTGTCTCCCACCACGTAATAGAAGGCCCTATGAGGCGAAGAAAGATAATGGATTTAGAAAAAGAAGAAAAAAATGATAATTCATGCCAGAGGTTTGGGGCACTGGGAGCTTGGGTGAAATCCGTCGCCATGTTGTAAAGAGGCAGTAGATGGAAGCTTTAAACCCAAATACAATGCTTGAATAACATGTTCAATAATTTACCAGGTGCAATGGGACTTACAGATTCCTGAGGTCTCAACCTGTTAATTAACACTTTATATAGGCTACTACAGAAATAGAATCATCTATTGAGGTGGAAAAAGGTCTGATTTACTACACAGAAAAGGGTGAGCATAATATTAACAAAGTTTAATTAATAAATGACTGAAATACTATATTAAAATTCTGCATATATGGTGGAACTGACCAACTTTAAACTCTGCAAGGACTCTGGAGTGTGTTGTCAAGTCATTCAGATATACGGCTGTCCAGCACCGCTGATTCGCTTATCAGACTGGCATATTGATATCCACTTGTCCAGAACTGTGGATCCAACAGATATGCCCATATGGGCATATATAGTGGTTGACTTCAGGGATCTCCATGGACACAATGACTCAGACATATTGGTTGGATCAGCGGTGGAACGCAGGTGTGACGTAGCCTGGCATTTTTGATAATTTTGATTGATTGATAATTTTATTAGACAAAAAAAAAGCAAAAAGTACAGGGTACAGTCAAGCACAGCATTGGTCCAAAAGGACAGCACCGAAGAAAGACCTTGCGGTCTTGTTTCCATTCGGGTCCCAAGCATTCATTCACAATGACAACAGTGACAACAAACAATACGTTTCTCAAACACATTAAATCTACATGTACAGGTTAAAATAGAAATACATTAATAAACATAAAGGGGGGGGGGGCAATCACCTTCTCTCCCTTTGACCTGATGACAGTGACAGGTGAGTTTTCAGACCCTTTTTAAAGGTAACCAGTGATCTGCTTGTTTTGAGGGAAGGGGGCAAGGCATTCCACACTTGAGTGGCAGTGCTCAAGTGTTGACGTGATGACATGGATTCATCACCTGGTTTTGATCTTAACACATAAGCAGGTTAATAAATTAGATTACATTTGTGCCACACTACTGGCACACATGATCTCCCAACACACTTTATGTGATTGTGGCAGAGATTCCCACGTCCAGGTTCATGTTTGTGCCTGTAGTGTCTGTTTTCCACTTCTGTCCACTGATTCCAGGTCAGCAGCATGCTTTTGTTTAAATTGAAAGTTCAGTATGCTATAGTGTTCGTGCCAACTAGTGTTGATGCAGCATTTAATAACAGAAGCTGTCCATCCTTCCAGGAGAAGGAAGATAAAATAATGAATGAATGAATAAAAAGCGAATTCATCATTTGAGTTGTGAATACTATTTTCACATTTCTAGTACTGACATACAGTTTTTAGGGGAGGATACACTTATTCATTGTATATTGCAGAGTGACTAAAATTGCAATAAATACATTATGCAATGTTTGCTGCACAAGACTTTCAATTTACAGTTTGTGACCAATAAATATGATCGGTGGTATGGTAGGAGTGTGAGCCGTTCATTGACAAAATCCACGGTTTAACTCAAATCTGGCTCAGTATCCCCTTTGCTGGCTGTTTAAGTGACTAGACGGTTCGAGTCACAAATGTCCTCCTTGAGGTCATGTTCCCAGATCACAGGTAGGATCAAAGCCTTAGATCTCTTTGTTTTTTTGTTCTTATGCTATTGCTCCCATCACTATTCTGTCCTTCTCTGATGCTGTCTTGACCTCAAACCTTCTTCACCAGACTTTACTTTTTAAATACATAGGAAGTGAATAGTGTGTTGCACAGTCAGTATATAATAATTATTTTGATTCCGACAGCCAGACTTTTGCCTTTGCAGATGTTTTATGTTCAAAAAAGCATTCATTGATATCTTGGCTCATTGTGGACATTGAATCTGAACATTCATTAGGTAATAATTTAAACTGGATTGCAATATCAAATCATGTAGTCAAATCTTGGTCGGCCGATCTGTCGTTACACAATACTCGAATCCTAATGGGCAATTTTATTTTGCAAACATAACAAGCTATATTTTTCAAAGACCATTGTTTCGTTAAGCCCTTTACAAAAGATTTTTAAGTACCATAACAATTTGATTCTCACTAGAATCTTCTC
The DNA here is from genome assembly GCF_951216825.1 of Electrona antarctica. NCBI lineage: Eukaryota > Metazoa > Chordata > Actinopteri > Myctophiformes > Myctophidae > Electrona > Electrona antarctica. The sequence goes on from NC_136797.1 coordinate 31,165,625, forward strand.
TAGACCTTGGAAGGTTGCCAACTCAGCGCAGCTCAACACTATCATAGCCCTATGGTTCTTACAAATGTTTTTAAACCTTTTATCTATGCCAGTGTATTTTACTACCATTTCATTCCCTCCAAGCGATTTTCTCTACCTCGACCAAGATTTCTATTCAGATATAGCATGTGGACCATTAATCTTTCCACAACAGATGGGTTGCCTCCCACAATTTTCACGTGCTACAATGTACTGTACACATCTGTCCTAGTTCCTATTTGGACTTGCTTTGCATGCATGGGGTGCAATACGTTCGTTCCCGTTCTGCTTTTCCTTTGGTTAATGGAGCCCACTTGAAACCAAACAAGAAGCAAGCTCTTGTGCCTGCTATGACGTGTCTGTTACATGCTGCAAAACAGCTCATACAGCCTTTGCTTAGGTCCTATAAGATGTTGAAGATTAACTTTGATGACAATATCTTTTTGCTATTCACTTAATGGACTATCACTGTATAATCTGACAATTCTTCATGGACACTATGTCTATGTTAATCCACACTATCAACTATCACCCCTATCCCCAAGGTTTAATGAAAATGTCCAACTCTGAATCAGCGGTTTGTTTGTTTTTCTTGTATTTTTTTTTACTTCCTTGCCTTAATATGGATTAAAGATTTTCTACTTGAACTGAGCAGAGCTGCCTTGGACCTTCTTTAAGTTCACCGTCTTATTTTATCCACTACACATGAAATTTACTTAGAACTCTTGTCCTGAAACTAAACCCTTACCAAAGAGCACCTGTTTTGCCATCTGATTTGGATCAACACCTTTGGATTGTATGGATATTTTCTGAAATTAGAACTGTTTGGTTCATGTCACTGTCCAAAATCCTGATTTATTTATACATTTTAATTCCTCAAATATTCCTTCAAATCTTTAAAATAGAGCACAAAGGCAATTCATTATAGCTATAGTACCTCAGAGGGGCTTGCTGTGCTTACTTTAGCAAGTTCACCAACACTGCTATGTGTTTCCTTTTCATGTCACCTTACTGTATAATTAAAAGTAATGGTTAGCACGATATTCTGACGCATCGCCATTCGGACTCTGCCACATTACTAACCCTGTCCCTATCTCTAACCGCACGCGGAAGCCATTTAGTCGGAATGGTGGTGCATTGGAATGCCACTCTGTCCCCAAACGTAATGCCGTTTCTTCAGCACTTTTCCCATTCTATCCTTAAACACAGCACAAACTGGCCCAATAATCTAGTCAAACCTAACGTCACAGTGCCTAGACTATACTTTGTGATACGATTAATAGCGATTCAGTGAACATAGAAGATCACAAGCTCACGACTCGAGTCACAACTCGAGTCACAACGCATTCCATCATGGTGTGTTGAAAGTGGTTAAGCCTACAAAGTATGACTTAATGTGCTATTTCTCTGTCTGGATGAGACTTAAGGTCACATTCTCAATTAATACTTTGGTAGACTCGATGCGAATGGGTGGATAAATTGGGATTCTTGCATATTTAATTTGCTGGGGTTTGCCTTCACACTGGCTGTGTCAAGCGCAGCAAGGAAACGCAGCAGGGAATTTTATCAATGTGTTCAATTCATAAACTATAGCCTACACAGTGAAATCTATGGTGTTAAAATTATACTATACTACATAACGTGCATGTGTCGTGCCGTCGGGGACTGGACCTCTCTCTCTCTCTCCGCACGCACTGTTTCTTTGGGCATAGAGGCACAGTGCTGAGCGCGCTCAGCGCACTGAGCACAGACAGAAAAACTCCCTGGCCTAAGTCCCCACACAGTGACAGCACTCCATGTTTACGGCACGCACGCAACAGACAGACAGAATATTCTGTAGGCTACACTGCAGTGTTTTTATGCGTTTCCTTTTTGATTAATTGATTAATGTACTCGTCCTCATTTCGACCATGGGCCACGTCTTTGTCTATCTATCCACGGTAACAGGACATCTTTGCGCTGCGTAAAATATGCCTTCTCCGTCTCTAACTGTGTTTAGCTCCTCACCCGCCATTTTATTTGCTGCGGATTGCATTCACACCTGCACCGAATCGTAATCAAGTGCGATTGGAAGCGAAGCGAAACCCCCGTTTTTGGTCGGAGTAGAATGCGGTTCTTTGATGCGCATTAGGATTCGAATGATGCTTCACACCTGCCAAACGAAGCGCACTTTCTGAAAATGTGCAGCAGGATTCGTTTTAAATCGCAGTAAAGCTTTCTGGTGTGAAGGTCACCTTATTGTCCTACGGTATGTCGTAGCAGTTTTCTCCTTGCTTCCACTAGCACAGCATACCGTTACGATTTTGTCAGGTATTTTGTCTGCCTCTGGATTAGCTCAGATCCCAAAGCAATTATCCTTAATTATCCTTAAGTGTTGCATGCCAGAGCATGTAATAAAGAGGTCTGCTGTAGGTCATAGTCTTTAGAATGGCAATTAAGTGGTGATGGGGATTCATTTGTTTGCAACTTTGTATCAAGTAACACCGGCTGAAAAGTTTAAATCTTTTATTTATAGGTTATTCGTATGTATTTATGGACTTCTCCTTCAGCATGTATTTTACTTTGAGAAATTGACATTCTTAAGACTGTAAAGTTACACTATCCATGTAGAATTCAAGCAGCTCATAAAGAATGAAACATCAAATATAATACACATGTTGGAACTAACTTGGCTCAGTGGGACAGTGCAGTGCCCCCACCCCCATATTCAGATGTACTGTAGGCTGTTGTGTTACTTGTGTATATTGTTTAGTATGTTGTGCATACTAAACAAACCCTGATTGGAGGAAACTCCATATCCACCAGGAAGCCAACAGAACTCACTTAGACGTACATTTCCTGTTTTAATCCATCCATAATTCTCGCTCTGCCAGTTTTTAAAGTGTTTTGGCCCAGTTGTTGTCCCTCAGTGACCAGTGGCTATTTTGGCACAGTGTTTCAAACAAGCATCTGTGTGCATCCAGAATCCCCAACGGCATGAACATCTGCGTTGGATAGTAAGGGGTGTGATTTGTAGAAAGACAGACAAGGGCACACAGTGCATTAAAATATACATTAACATTTTAACAACAAGCCATGGGAATAAAGATGTGTTTTAAGGTGTTGCTTAACACCCCACTGTGTTGGCTGACCTGTCCAGGCAGAGGCCGTTTCACAGGAGCCACAACAGTAAAAAACACAATCATCTCTAGATTTTTAATTTAGAATGAGGAATGACCTGGAGTCCTTGATCTGAAGACCAAGGAGACCTTATGCTTTTATGAGGAGTAAACAATTTACTGATGGTGCCAGGCCATTTTACGACTTCAAGTCAGAGAGGGAATTGAAAAATGTGATCCTAAATTAAACTCGAAGCCAGTGCAATGATGCTAAAATGAGAGAAATGTAAGCCTGATGTGGGGTCATTGCAATCAATGTTTGACTGAGTTCGTTGTGATAATGAATGCATAACGAAATACATTGATTTGGATATTGTAATGTAGCTTTCGTCGCAGTTTCTTCGGCACTACAGTAAGTTATTAATAATTTTAAGAGCTTACCACACCTATTCAGTTTCAAATCCCGATCCGACCTGCAACGTTGGTTACCATGGACCCTGCATTTTGCAGCTTGGGCATCACTTATTATAAATAAATTGACCAATCTGACCTGCGAACAATATGTATTTTTTCCACATCTGACCTCTGCACTATCATGCAAGTGGAACATGCAATCTAAATGCAACTCATACACCACCATGACCCAGAGTGAGGGTATTCATGATCTATCAAGCCCTCGATCTCCCTTACACTCCAATTATTATTCAAAAGACTAGTGGGGAGAAGGAATATCTTTAGCTTTAATTCTTAAAGGACCACTTCACCACTTTTCAACTTCTCTTACTATAATTGGTCTCTAACTAATGTTCATGATAAAATACCACCATTTTTTCCTACTAAGTCTGTGTCTCATAGGAAGGCTGTGGGCAGTTCAGAAACCCGTCCACCAGTGACATCATCGATGGTGAATCCAAGCTAATAGAAACGGCAGGCTTTCTTTTCCTGAAAAGTTGCAATGCAAAAGTTGAAGCCATCGTTCTCACGATAATACAAATCTAAATATATTTTAAAACAAATCTTGTTTAAAAAAAAATCTGCCTAATGATGATGTCACTGGATGATGTCAACTGCCCAAAGCCCTCCTATGAGACACAGACTGAGTAGGAAAAAATGGTGGTGTTTTATCATGAACATTAGTGAGGAACAATTATATGAAGAGATGTTGAAAAGTGGTGAAGTGGTCCTTTAAGTTGCTGGATAAATATCAGCAATTGATGCTCACAACATCAATTGCAGTTTGGTTGGATTGTTGTTAATATCTCATTTGGCATGACTTCTATGGCCGTTTTTAGCCCAATGAGTGCAAAACGAATGCTTGGAATGGATTCAGAATCATGAAAACCCCCTAGTTTGACATGTCACAAAATGCTACTTAAAGCATAAGGAAGGTTTGACGTTTTTGACAATTTTGCCTGCCATAGGATGTTAATGGTAGGGTCACAAGAAACCTCTATAAAAAGATTGCTCAATACTGACAGCCGGTCAGCAAGTGGATTCATGTATGTATGTATTTGGTTAAAATGGGTAAGGTTTTAAAAAAGGCAAAAGCATGCTCTGTTGCACTGGCCTAAAAGTGGGTCCTCTAAAACTGCTTCAACTTCTGAGAATGTGTGTTTGGTTCATTAGCCACCAGATGGCATACCTTATAAGTATGTATTTGGTTAAAATGGGTAAGGTTTTAAAAAAGGCAGAAGCATGCTCTGTTGCACTGGCCTAAAAGTGGGTCCTCTAAAACTGCTTCAACTTCTGAGAATGTGTGTTTGGTTCATTAGCCACCAGATGGCATACCTTATATGTATGTATGTATGTATGTATGTATGTATGTATGTATGTATGTATGTATTTAAAAGGGGGGATTTTTTTGTAAAATCCCAGCCTACAATACCTTAATATATTTAAAATCCAAAGTAAGGTTACCAGTGAAGGGCAACCTGCCTATTCACTGGGGACTATGCAAGGCAGAGGCGTCCACCCCCCTGAGTCCAAGTTAGACTAGACCGCATACCTATGTATGTATGTATGTATGTATGTATAATAATAATATTTTAGGCCAATACAAAAAAGACTATACCAAATTTCCCACTTTAAACAAAAGAAGCCAGTCGGCTGCCGGACTACAGGCCTAGCTGGTGCATACAACAATCAAGCATTAAGTGAATTTGCAGTGCAGCTCTGCTGAAAAGACAAATACGAATACAACTTGTCATATACGCATAAGGGGAAGGTGTGTCAATGTTTTTGTTGTTTTTTTGTTTTTGTTGTTTCCTTCAATGGTACATGATAAAGAGTATAATACCTTTTTATTATTATGATCATTGTTCTTGTCATTATCAACTACATTCACCTTTTAAAATGAATTGCACTGGCTTTGTAAGATAGGCCTACATATCTTGAACGGAGCTATTTTTTTTTAAATATGTGACTAAATTAAATCCATTTGGTGTATTTAAATTGCCTCTTTTAAGACCCATTGTATTCAATTTTGTTGATGCTGCATTTTTCTCATACAAAATGCAAATAGGCTGTATTCTTGTCTTCTGACACAATTGGTTTAAGCAGTGTGCTATGTTCCTTTCACTGCACCCTGTCTTGTCTACCTCTGATCTATCACCGTTGTTTATTTGTTTTTTTAGTTTGTTTTATTCAATCCATCTACTAGAGCAGGGGTTCTCAACCCGTGGGTCGCGACCCCTCGGGGGGTCGCCAAATTATTTTGGGGGGTCCCCAAAATATTTTAAAAAAAAATAAATAAATACATTTTATTTTCACGATTTTTCAAAAATAGCAGACCTACAAGTTCATAGCGCGCCACTCGGTGGCGCGCTATGAGCTTGTAGATCTGCTATTTTTCAATAGCTAAATTATAACAATGCTTAAAACATCAAAAGGGGTTCCCGCCCAAAATGGTTTAAGGTTATTGTAGCAGTCAATTTATATTGGGGGTCGGGAGGGGGCGGGGCGGGGGTCCCGAGACGTTGCCAAAGCATTTCCGGGGGTCCCCGGCCAAAAACGTTGAGAACCCCTGTACTAGAGTAAAGTTAACGTAAGTGAGTAAGTTAATTATCCTTTAGGGTTTGGAAAGACTTGCTTGATTCAGAAAACTAGACCAGACACTTGATCATAATGGTTGCGTGTGCCTTTTGGATTCAACCCACCAGCCTATGCTGCGTTATCACTGACTGTAACACGAGAACCGCCGGGACAAATGCCCTATTAACTCAGTAATGACAGAGATTAACAAACAGAATTAACAAGTCCATTAAAAAGGACCATGTCAGGGAACCGTCACTTGTGTAACTTTACACATTTGACTATGGCAGTCATTTTGTATCAATACTCTCTAGAATAGTGGTTTCCAAATAGCCATAGCCTCAGCATGTTATGAAATGGCTTAAAAAAGGAATACAATAAAATGTTAATGTTTTGTTTTGTTTCATTCATTCATTCATTCATCCATCATCTCCTTTCCAATTATCAACCCTTTAATTGATTCAATTATTCATTATCCTCTCCTATCCAATTGATTCCCTTGATGTCTCCTGGTGGTCCCCCACTTTGAAAATGTGGGTTAGAGAGATTGGTGAAAAGGAATTAAACGTTTTACTTATTGTTGAACAAGCAGGTTTATCATGCTGAACAAATGTCTGAGAAGACCCCACCACATATTGAAGTCGTACACCCAAACCCTGCCCTTTGAAGTAAGCAAATTAAGCTACTGTATGGCACTTGTGTTTTTTTTTTTATATTTTATCCTTTCATCTAGGAACCATGTTTGTTTGTTCAAATAAATTAGCTTTTCCCCCCTCTCTTTCTATTCTTTTGTAATGAAGATCAAAGTTAAAAGGTGCACTTTCATTGTTTTATAAGAGTTCTTGTATTTATTTAACTATTTTGCAGTATTGATTTTGGCTGCATTACTTGTTTGAGAACATGCGGTCGCCATTATACTACCTTATCTCAGTGTAGTGGTTAGTGAACAACATGCATACTTACAAGCCAAGCAAACTGGGCATGTTCAGTATAGTATATGAATAATAAGATGATAATGTGATGTACATTTCTAAAGATGGATCCAATGAATCAACATTTACTAGCACAACCATGCTACAAACTTCAGTGAAAGGGACATTTTATATAACTGCCAATATCACTGCCAGTCACTGTGCTGAAATGGGACTGTAGGCCATAATTGCCACAGCAATTGAGGCGCATGTGCTATTTACCAATTTGCTACACCATACCTACTGTATATATATATATATCGGAGCAGCGGTATGTTGGACACCTTGAAAAATCAACTCTAATGCACATGTTTTCAAAGAAGGGGCCATGGCCCCCAGGGAGCCCCCGGGGGGAGTGCACGTTCGTGCATGCGTGTGTCATCCCTACTTTGGACATGCCATTATTGTAAATGTTCTTCCAAATGGGGGGTGGGGGGGGGGGCTGTGTGTGTGTGTTAGGCTGCGCAACAGTGACACTTGGTTGTGAAAGCCAACCAAATGCTATTTTTGTGCTCGGACCCAGGGACGGACCCAGGGACACACAAAGCTCCGTAATGGAGTGGTTGCACCACTCAAAAAACATGCACATCCACACACTAAAGATCTAGGTGCCGGTCAGAGGTCAGAATCCAAATAAAATATAGTCTGCACACTGGCTCATACTAAGTTTAAAATGTATTGGTTTCCAGTGGTAATGTATTCAGTCTCAAGTACTGTACTTGAGTACATTTCTTCAGGATTTACAATTCCGATCTACAAGATCACAAAATATTCATATATCATTTAAATTTTTTAATATCATAAAACATATTTTGAAAATAGCTGATCACAGCTGTGTAATAGTGTATATATTATCTACATTGCAGTATTGATACTTTTACTTAAATGGATAGTTCACCCAAAAAGTACTTTTTTTGAGTTTTTGTTTTGGTTCCCTATGGAGACACAAAGAGTCTCATATCCATGAATACAAGTCTCCATTGGGTGAGTAATCAATAGGAAAAAAGTGATTTTGGGGGTGAACTATCCCTCAAAGTAAAACATGTGAGTACTTCTTCAATCACTGTTGGTTTCCACCATTCAAAAGAATCGATACTTTGTAAACTCTATTCTTTTTGTACTACAGTGAAGCAGTTCAGCTGCCTTTTTGATAATACAGCATGGACTCAGTGCCACACTTAACAGTCCTCTTCTCTTCTGACTTTAATCATTGCTAGGTTTCATTACATTAGTCAGTAGTGCAAAATTGCCATTCTCGCACAGGCCATAAATGTTGGATGAAGCCCCATAATTTACACATCTGAGCGGCATGATATATAGTATATACAGAGAGAGACCAATGAGTGCTGGCCTGTCCAGCTGCTCTGCTGCTTCAAAAGGTACAGTACATCATCCAAAATAAATATAAATAAAATACCATATGATTTTGTACTGTGATCCAGAGGCTGTTCTGTTCTAAAGGATTTATACATCATGATGAGGTGTCAGGCCTGAACATATTTCATTCAGTGTGACACATACCCGCAAGATAGAAAACGGCAATTAGCATCAGCTCTTCTTTTCTCTTATCTGATTTTTTCCATTGCGTCTCTGCTACAGTATATGCTGCTAAGCTGTCTGTCTGTCTGTCTGTCTGTCTGTCTGTCTGTCTGTCTGTCTGTCTGTCTGTCTGTCTTTCATTACGAAAATGTGTGATGGGGGGGGCAGTACAGAATTATCAAAGAAACTTGTAAAGAATTATTTCACAGTGGCAATGAACATACTTACAGATGGAGTTCCACCCTAAAATATGTTCATCAGGTATTATTATATGAGGAACATATTTTCTTCAAAAAAGTGTACAGTATAAATGTTAAAATGTCGTTTTTATGTTGACATGCCTAGTACCAGTTCATTAAATATGTCTGCTTTGCCTGGTGGGTGGTGATCCACCTGAACCCACAGCTGTTGTTGTATGAAAAAGGGGGAGGTGTTAGGGGAGGGATGATATTGTGATGTCACTAAATCACTGTTTTTTTCATTGCCACGTTTGACTGTAAAGGTTTCAGCCTCCAGGAAGAAACCCTAATTACAAAGGGAAGACATCATTGCACATAACCAGTACCACACCAAGGGGTTGAATAAAGTAAGAATAAAGTCACCTCATAAACACATGAAAAACTGGTAAAAAATACAAAAATCAAGCCACTCATCTTTAAAGCTATAGACAAGTTTCCAGTGTTTGTACACAGAATTCAAATAGCTAATTCAAAAATCGCTATGATGATCCGTGACGGCTTGTCACCGTTGGCGAGCACGGGTTGAATTCATGCCCCTGCGACGTCCCGACTAGTAAACTGTAGTGGATATAAACAGTGCATTCAGCCAGAGGGGGCCAAAGGGAGAGTGTGCTGTTGCAGGAGAACATCTCAGCATCATAATATTGGGAAAGATAGAGGGAAAAAGGCCAAAAAATACATTTATATATTTTTTTAATTTTGGCTGAAAACTTGTCTATATCACCTTTAATCTCTTCTCTATGACAATAATACTGTATATCCCTTGATTCTCTGTGTGCTCTATTATTTGGTCTTTGTCACTGCTCTTCCACCTTGTTGGATACTGTCCAAGTCAGATGATTCAACATTAATAAACTCTGTGACACCTCAATGATGGATCCGTTCCTCAGGAATTTCACTATTACCATCCACTGATCTAATGGGATTTGCCAGACTGACTATTATGATGAAGTAGTCAAATGGTCATCAGGATGTTGCAGCCCATCCGTCATATTAATTGCATTTATATGTCATTATCGCAGGGCCATAATGGATGTTAGCTGCTTGCGGCATGCGTTCGTCTTTTTAGCCTTTTGGAACCTAATTGAGTTTGAGCCAAAGTTTCACTCTCCTGGGGAAAACTGCACTTTGAGTGCTGTTTGCTGGCCTCTTGATAAAAAAAAAACCTTTACTTGCTTCAACTACTTAATGCGGTTTGTCAGTGGATTTGAACAGGCCTCTTAGCTTCCAACCTATTGATTCAGTGACTGTTAAAGGTTACGTGGATTAAGGAAGTCACCATCTAATGCACAGGGATCAAAACATATTTTTAGGCCATTGATTTTCATCGAAGAATGCAGTGAAGTCTCCAGGAAGTGAATATAAGATCTCTTAACCACTTTTAACATGGCATCCCTATTTTGGGCATGTCATTACTGGCAAACATGAACAAATAAAAGCTTCTCTTGCAGGGTTTGAGAAGTTAAAGTAGATATAGAAGTTGTAGTGAAAGTTTATTTAGAACTCTAATGACACTGGGCCTCATTCACCACTACCCAAGTTTTCTTTTTAAATTTCCACCGAAGTGAATTCCTAAGAGAAGTCAAGTCAGATTCATGAAACATTCTTAAAAGGCAGAATTGTTCATCACTATGTTATGTATGATGATGAATCCCAATCCTCGTAATTTGAAGGGGTGTGCCAGTTAATCCTAATTATCATCCATAGCTGCTCTACAGGCTCAAAATGGGCAGTAATGGTACGTTTTGTGAGCTTGAAGATCAGCTATTTTACGTATAAAATAGACTTCAAGTGGTTAAACTGTTCCTTATTTTGCTGTGGACCTTCCTGGAACTCCCTCAAGGACCACTGGGGGTCCCCAAACAAACTTTGAAAACCAACTAAATATATAATAAGAATATTATTGTATTCATGCATATTATGCAATTGTATTGTAACAGAAGATACGGTTAATTTGATACGGTTAAACATATCTGCGCTCAGCCATTTTGATTGACAGAAGTAATTTGATTAGCAGTTAAACCATATCCCTGCCAAGGTCAGACAGGTTGCTAATGATGCAATCCAGGGTTTTATAGACTCATCCCATGGGCATGATGGGGCTCTATAATGAAGCTGTCACTGAGGCAGGCCACCTATTAGATGTCCCAGTAGATGGCCGTATTTGTTCCAGCGATAGAGCTCAGAGAACCTGTCACGAACTTGTCATAACCTGCCAATTTGTTTGGCTTGCAAACAATTAGACCCACATCAAATGGGCTTCATGGAAGTGGGTTGGGATGATCATGGATTCATTCTTGGAGTGGCGGCTTGCATAAACAAATAGCAATGTGTTGCTCGGTTTCTTCAGGTTTTTATTTTAAAACATCACACCCGTGTGAAGTGAGGGGCGCTCTTATCATCGTACATCATCCATTCATTGTCAATGGGAACAATTTGTGTAGGACGAAAATATCCGATTTGCTCGTCTACATAATATGACGGAAATTCTCCATTCATTGTCGATGGCATTTAATGTTTGTTAGGACAAAATAGCAGATTTGCTCGTCTAAATATGAAATTCTCCATTCATTGTCAATGGCATTTAATGTTTGTGTTGGGAATCTACACTATAGCTGAATATACGGTAGGAGGGGCTCACTTTCATTCATTCATTTTCATTCATTGCAGATTCACTGCCACTACGTTAAGAGACATGAATGCAGTGTGTTATTGTATGAAACAAAATGTCACAAGATGTATTTTGTTTCACGTCGCACATCAGTGCCCTAAACAAACATTAAAAGTCAATAGACTTGGCTGCCATATGACATGCCATATTTGTAATTTCAAAAGCTATGCATTGGAGGCCCTCAAATGTTTTTTTTTTAAGATAGATCATTGTAGAGCAATTAGGTACCCAAGGGCAGAGAGAGAGGAGAGATACATTCGAACCCGGGTCCTCATGCTTACTAGGAGCGTATGGTCTGCGCACTAACTGGCTGAGCCTTCAGGCACCCCTACATTTGCATATTTAGTGATGGGTTGTCACACTACATTGTTGTCAGATACACCCTTTCAAGATGTGGTAGAATTTAGAGTTACAGCTCTGGCTTCATTCATTGTCTTCGACTTTTGACGGAACAATACACCAGTGTGGACACTCATGGATGTGTTTTTGAACCACAGATTTATTTATGTCTGCGTCTTTGATTTGTTGAGCTAATCCCCCTGATGTGGTGAGTTGGAAGATCACATGTTGTTGGGAGCACATTAAGGTAGTTTAAACTTTTTTAGTGAAGGTGTGTGGAAGTTTGAAGACATGTTTTCATGCGCAATGGCATTTACTGTACTCCATCATAGTGTTTATATTTTGTTGCTGGAGTATTGCCAGGAATGCATTTGTAACAATTAAATGCATGATTATTTTCATTTCTGGCTTTCTTCTCTTTTCCCTTCTTCTGTGATCCAACGAAGGGCATACATACAACATGGCCACACTATCCAATTCCAACCCTGATTAATAAAAGGATTCCAATAAAAGTTTCCTTTTTAAGACATTGATTATTACATTTATTTTGTCCCCCTCTACACATAGAATATGATTTGGATAGATTTCTGGACCCAAGGTTACCCATGCGGTTCCACATGGAATCATGTTAATAGAACTTTTCACATCTTTTCAAATAAGATTTGAAAAGAGTCCAAGTTTATTTCTTCTTGCAGTGTTTGTGAATATCGATAGCCGACAGGAAATAACGTGGACCCAAGCTGTTCCCTAGCAACGCAATTCCACTGACAAGGTCTATTCACTGAATTACATTTGGCAAGAGAGGTTAGCACAACATTCTGATTCCACTAAAATGGCAAATAGTTGATGTGTTTTCTCAATGTTGTGGAGTTTCCAAGTTATGGGCTTATTTAGTAGAAGTCCCCCCCTCTTCTTTTTTAACATTTTAGTTTGTTATTATTGGGGGACAAATCCTAAATGGGCCTAATATTAGACTGAATAAAAGGCCTTAATAAAATCAATAAATCTGCTGAGGTATCCACATTGTGAATTGTTAGAATTAGCATTGCTGTCATGCCTCATTACCATCCATATTTATGAAGGTAAATGTATCACCTCTCTCCTTGTTTGTTTACCACTGTTTGCATGTAATTGCTCTACACCTCCCTCTTGCTATTTCGCCTTTGTCTCCCCTATGGCAAAATACACAGTTATCTTCTTTTTTTTTTGACTCGTGCCACAATGTTAAGTCTTCTCCTGGCATGGGCTCCATGTGGGCTTGTCTCCCCCTCTATCAGCTCCAAACACATGGCTTTCAATGACTCTTTGAGAGCCACAGCGTTCCCACAGGTGACTCAGGGCTTTCTGATATCCTCAAGGTTAGAGTTTTCACAACTAGATAAATCTATGGCCTAACACTGAACTATACCTTGCAAGGTCCTCTTTTCAAGCCTTGTACAGCCTTGTACAGCCTTGTACTCCCGTTTTTATCCTGAGACATGGTTATTTTGTGCCATTAAGGATGTATGTTCCTGCTCTGATAACAAAGCCAACGATGGTGGGGCATTATTCACACACATCATATTGAACCCTAGCATCCAATTCCGTGGAAATAGCAGATCTACACAACATGCTTGTAGATCAAGCTATTTGGTGTAGAGGGAAAAAAGAGGGGGCCTAGTATAGACCCCCTGGGGACTCTGGGCAAGTGGTTAAACATTTCTCACTTGTTGAAGACAAGATATACTGTATACATTTTCATGGGAGTGAGACGGGATTGTTTATTATTATTATTACTATTACTATTATTATTATCATTTATATAAGTTTAGAATTTACGTAGGAGGCCTCCATGGAGGTCCACTTTGTGGCACTTGAAGTGCCATTTGTGTAGATGCTATCCGGGCTCTTTTCCTGCTGTGTGGTGAGCGTCCATGTCTTGGCCCCAACACACCCGTACATGTACAGCAGTTTTGACTCCACTGTAGCCACAAACAGCTGCCTCTTGAGGTCATCTCCTTTGTCAGATTTCCACACTCTCCTCCTTAAATACTACTAAATAATCTAGCTTAACTGTTGTTCACCATGATGCATGGAAAATATTGAAGAGATGATATGCATGAAGGTTGTGCCTTTATAGCGGTCTTACCGATTGGTCAAATAGATAGCATATCACACATACTGCCAGGTTCTGCTTGGCTCATCGTCACATATCATTGAAGCGTGCTTATGTGGTGTTTAAAACGGGGAACAGACCACACATACGGATGGAGAGTCCAGCCAACCGCCTTTACCTTTCATAGTGCAATGTATATACTCAATGTTGTAGACCTGTACCATCTAAAATGGACAGTGAATACACTGACATAAACACATGAATCACATCTCGGGATAATGTAGGAATGGCATGGCATCAATCTCGGCCTCTGACTTCATGTGACTAGCCTCTGATGTCAGTCATCTAATACAGTAGCATTCCAAATTTGGGCAAGGTTTCAGCCTGGTAAGAGCCTTATTGACTCATTGTTTTTCAAATTGGTTAGAAAACCTTGCACTTTTTGACAAAAATAACAATGAAAAAGGTTGGTAGGACTTTCCGAAATTGGGAGCTGTATCAGACCCAAAACTCTGGCATCATTCTGGCTCTAGTGTATTTGGCAATTATGAATTGGGCCTATTGAAGGCATGAGATTCTGTGTAGATTGGTTGTTGATGACGCTGCACCTCCCTCCCACACAAGGACATCAGTTTGATCTTGGAAGAAATTAGGTTTCTGAGGCCTTGATTCCATGGCACTGTGAACAATACCAGAATGCAATTGGGCAGCAATGAAAAGCAGTCACTTGATTTGTCATGATTGAATCCACCTGCAGCACAGCCACTGATGACTTTCAGACTATAGAACTCTGTAGCGAAAAGGCCTTGTGCACTCCTACAAGGACAGGTGCGCCGGAGCCGGCAACCAAATGCGAATCATGAGAAGAAAAGGGTCCCGCACACTGTCTTCACTTATGGAGCAGTAGTTTTATTTGATGACAACGTTTCGGTCTAAACAACCTTCATCAGGTATCCCTGATCCCTATGATACCTGATGTAGGTCGTTTAGACCGAAACGTTGTCATCTAATAAAACTACTGCTCCACAAGTGAAGACAGTGTGCGGGACCCTTTTCTTCTCAAGACTATAGAACTCACCACACCCCCGGTAACTCTGTACAAGCATTGTAATGTAAAACGATTCCCACTACAATGTCCAAATCTAGGGACACCAAGTTGAAAGTGGTTAAAATGGGGACACATCGGCTGCAGCTAAATGGCTGCTATATGGGCTAACCAGCTAATGGCTGATTGCTCGTGTAGGGTTCAATGTTTAAATGCTAGCTAAATTATACTTTGTACAGTATGACCAACGTGTCACAATGAAAATCACTTGGAAATTATTTCATGGTCTAACAATGAATTACAAATTAGGCTGAAGACTCATTGCTGAGTTTGCTGTCAGTGGTAGTGGCACGTTACAAGATACAGGTGTTTTGTTCCACTACAATGTAGTGGAATAATTTAGCTATTGAAAAATAGCAGATCTACAAGCTCATAGCGCGCCACCGAGTGGCGCGCTATGAGCTTGTAGGTCTGCTATTTTTGAAAAACCGTGAAAAAAAATGAGAAAAATATATATTTTTTTGTTTTTTTTGAAAATAATTAGGGGGCCCCCTAAAATAATTTGGCGACCCCCCCCCGAGGGGTCGCGACCCACGGGTTGAGAACCCCTGCACTACATCACAGTACATTGTAATTGCACATACAGTACACACATCACATCACATCACTATTAATGTGCAGCAGCAGGAAAAAACAGCCTTTCCCTCTCTCCTATTAACTGATATGGTCACTAGCACATCTGTTCCTATAATTTATCCTATTTGGCCTGGGATTCGATTTCACTTAGCTATGGCTGAGTTCACGTTTCCTTGCTTGGTCATACTTTGTGGTAGACAGCCAGAGAGCCAGAGAGTCAAAGCCACACGTGAGATCTCACAAATACCTGCATTGAAACTAATTAAAATTAAAATAATATGTCCCCCTTTTTTCTCCTGTTTAACAAAACAGTCGAGCCTGAAAATTTTGCCTAATGGGTGGACCTCACAAACTTAACAGTGAAACGTGTGAGGTGCATGAAAACTTGCCACGAACTCGGTTCAGAGGTCTGCCATTTGAATAGTAACACCAGGGGCCCTGTCAGGATGGGGCCCTGTAACGTTGAATAGTAACACCAGGGGCCCTGTCAGGATGGGGCCCTGTAACGTTGAATAGTAACACCAGGGGCCCTGTCAGGATGGGGCCCTGTAACGTTGAATAGTAACACCAGGGGCCCTGTCAGGATGGGGCCCTGTAACGTTGCTCCATTCCACAATAAACTTGGCTCATGCGAAATGTGTGTGAAAATCATTCGATTTGTACATTCTCAATCACTGCTGCACTTGAAAGCAGCTGGCTCCTCTTTCCTGGCTCCCTGGTGAGAGGAGCTACAATAGTACAATAGTAGTACTACTCCATGCAGCAATTTGCAAAGTGTCAAGTTTCTTAACGTCATGCTCTTCATGCTGCTTGACTTACATGCCACGTTTCAACCGAGTTAGACTACATCGGCTGAGCAGGTTTGGGTCCACACGAGGATTCATATTCAGACTAGCGTTAGCCAGTCCACCTGTAATGTTAATGTTTAACGAGTTGGTATCATCTGCAGCTGAGAACAGCCGTGCAGTGTTCACATTGGAAAATTATGGTACTATGGAGGGAATTGTAATTTCGTCAATGATATGTCTGCACTTTGAGTTTATTTTCAGTGGTGGCACCTGTACTGATTTGTTTGTGATCTGGTTTTCTCGCTGAGGGAGAGTGGGGGTGGGGTTGCATGGCTGCAGAGAGAGACAGGAGAGATGCAAACACTGGCACGACTTCACAGAAGAAACGGCTTGTGTATTTTAGGTGTTTCGTCCTATGTCGTTTTAAAATACCTTACAAAGTCGATACACTAGTGCCAATCCTTACTGCATGGCACACTACCGCCTTGGTTGTTGCTTTCAGAACAACCAGTGGACCAAGCACGGCATAGTGCCATAGTGCATGTGGGTCATGTCATGTGGGAGTTGACTGTGATTTTGTGAAATGTGTTCAAAATCTTGGACTGCCTCCAAAGAGAAAAGGCCCCAATGAATGTGACCCTCCCCTCAAATTGACTTGAGTCCACCAAGAGTAGCTTTCAGTTCACTGTGTCAAAAAGCCTTTGAGAGATGAATGAAGGCCATGTGGTTTCTTGCTCTCTGGATTTCTTCTGAATTTGTCTGGTGCCAAAGGTCTTCTCTGTGATACTACGGTCCTTCTGAAACCCCCAATGGGTTTTCTGGCAAGATGTCTACTGCAGACAGGCGGGTAAACAAGATTTGTGTCAGGATTTTGCCCGCAACTGACTGGAGTGAGACATCTCTGTTGTCACAGGAATACTTGTCACCTTTCTTTCGGTAGAGTGTGATGATGGTGGTGTCTTTCCAGTCTTGAGGGACGGTCTTATTTTGTCCAGATGGCAGAGACGAGTTGTTGCAGCCGGCATGTGAGGATGTAACCTCCATACTTGTATATTTCAGCAAGGATGGAGGCTGAGTCTGCACTTTTGCTATTTTTAAGACATTTGATTACCTCACAGACTTCATGGAATTTCATCATGTTGGAACAGAAGATGAACTGGGTAGTTCTTCTAGGTTGTGCACGCATGCACACACACACACACACACACACACACACACACACACACACACACACACACACACACACACACACACACACACACACACACACAGAAATATATATGTTTTTTTAAAGACCTACGTTATCAATTTTAGTAGTGATGGGTGGGTCTGTCTGAATCGGCATGCCCGGGTTTGGCTATAAAAATGTCAGGCAACTGAATGGTTGTTCGTAGGTTGTCTGCAGTTGGTCATGGTCAATGCATGTCATGTAATTTCTTTTCTTGCAGTCCTCCAACCACTTTTGAACAGTTCTGCACCAGCCGTTGGATATCTGTCTACTAATCTCTTATCACTGCCGAAAACATGTAATGTTGTTGTTCGTAGGAATATAGATAGAAGCACCTGGGAGGAAGTGGACTAAAAAAGGGGAGAAGCCAAACTGAGTTCCTGTTTTTATATAAAAAAGGTGGTGGTGCTCTCACTTTACCGAATGGGTTCCCAGATTGGTCTACCCGTGACTGTTTGAGACCGCTTTTGAGATGTTAATTGGGCTTGGAGTGCAGATACACTACTCTATCAGACAAAAAAAGCTCTTCTGGACCATGCTTCCTTTTTTCCTTGTAAGGGACATTTGCTTAGCTAATTGAATGACCAGACCATGGAAATATAGCGAGTTATAATCTATTTATGTTCATATACATATTTAATCAGTTTCATGATTTATTATGTCCCATCTGTTAGCACAACTACTATATTAACTCTTAATCCGCCGCCATTAATTAATAGCGTACTGCCAGGGTTTTATCGTGCGTAACACTTACTTTGAAGAGCCAAATATCCGTAATCGCATGTTACAGTGACAAACTGCTGTGTGTGTGTGTGTGTGTGTGTGTGTGTGTGTGTGTGTGTGTGGTGTCTTGACCGGTTGTTGTTCTCTCGGTCGGTGGTGGAAAAACCCGACCGCGAGTATCTTGTTGTGTTAGCGAGCGGTGGCTAACGATACAATCGGATCAAAACATGGATTAAAGAATGTAAACCCTGGAACACGAGAAAGCCGCCTTTGCTAGGGTACTAATTTAACCCTCCGTGTTTCTGGCGGGCTCTGTGTTAACTGTGTTACATATCATATAAAGAGGTATAAGTCCTAATAATTATAATTTCAATAGAGTTATCTTTGAGCAGCCTTTTCCCTATTTCCTAGCTAATCTGAATTGTGGCTATACCAGCAACCATCTCTGAATCAGGTAAATATGACATTTTTGGATGTATACAGAGGTACAGTTACAGTAAGTGTTGCACATGATATCCATGAAATTGCTGAATATTTGTATGTTTTCTATATATGGATTAAAAAGCGCCATGTTAGTAGATTCTGATCTGCATAGAATGCTATTGGCACTTTGTAGGTTACATCTACATTTGTAATGTTGAGTTGTGTGTGTAAGAGAGATTTCCTTTCACACTCTGCTTGGCTCTGGGGCTGCTGCATAATTTAGGTGGTCTGGAGTGGTGACTGGTGACCTCATCCCAGTTGTGAGATGGAGTTTTTACTGTATTCATTCACTCATACATTCCATATTCTCAGAACTATTAACAATACTAAGATTTTAGAAGAAATTAAAGTTGGATATGCTTTGAAAAATACTGTTTGGGCAGTCTTTCCAAACTAGTTATACGGTTACACCTGGGTGTGCAGGAGTTCTGAGGAATGGAGCAGAACTAGTGATCGGGCAAATGCTGTTTGTCCATCATATGGGATGAACACTACTAGCCACTGGCTCATGTTATGTACTGGTAGAAGATGAACACTACTAGCCACTGGCTCATGTTATGTACTGGTAGAAGATGAACACTACTAGCCACTGGCTCATGTTATGTACTGGTAGAAGATTAACACTACTAGCCACTGGCTCATGTTATGTACTGGTAGAAGATTAACACTACTAGCCACTGGCTCATGTTATGTACTGGTAGAAGATGAACACTACTAGCCACTGGCTCATGTTATGTACTGGTAGAAGATGAACACTACTAGCCACTGGCTCATGTTATGTACTGGTAGAAGATGAACACTACTAGCCACTGGCTCATGTTATGTACTGGTAGAAGATGAACACTACTAGCCACTGGCTCATGTTATGTACTGGTAGAAGATGAACACTACTAGCCACTGGCTCATGTTATGTACTGGTAGAAGATGAACACTACTAGCCACTGGCTCATGTTATGTACTGGTAGAAGATGAACACTACTAGCCACTGGCTCATGTTATGTACTGGTAGAAGATGAACACTACTAGCCACTGGCTCATGTTATGTACTGGTAGAAGTCAAATGAAGGCATGCAGTATGTCGGAGTATGTTTCCTGACGAAAATGCCAATTTGTCAAAGTTTAATTTTAGTTGAGACAAGCCCACTATAAACTACCTGCATACCTTGCATTGCCTACTGTCCTCATGGGCAGTCTGCAGTTATTTATCTTTCCATAGTCCAGTCGTGACATAGCTTACCGCTTTCAATCAATTCCCAAATTTGGCCATTTGTAACCATTTGTAAAAGTTTCTTGATAAATGCAATGGATTCCTTTTCAGGACTACACCAATCGTGTTTAGCCATTACATACGGTATGCACCTAATGACAGTCCTTTGTTATATCCTTCCCCCATTGCCACGTGCCTATTCATACACACAGTGTCACACACGCACGAACGCATGCACGCACACATTCATACGCACACACGCACGCACGCACGCACACGTATGCAAACACGCACGCACGCACGCAAAAGCGTTGTCATCACATTTTCCATACAGACAGGAAGATGGATGGAGGGGAGGGCATGCGTTCTACCATAGTTAGGCCTATAATTATTTTATTCCGTTAAACAGCAGGATAGCCTTAGGATAACTATACATACTTTATATTTTCATAATACAGTTGTACTACAATACTGCAATTCTAAGTGTGCAAGTCAGACTAAATGATTTCTTTCAAGCTGGTATGTAGTTCTGCACCGTAAGCCGGTGAAGCAGAGGACGTCTCCCCAACCCCAAATTAGCATATCAACGCCACAGCGGCGATCAGTTTCAATTCGCTGTCTCATTAGATCTGTGACGCATTTTCCTCTTCTATACCCATCACAGGCAGTGGCAAGTGTCACATCCCAGTGATGTATGTCTTCCTCATTAGCCAGCTGTTGCTGGGGAGCCATTGGCTCTAATTAAACAAGCCTTTTTGTGCATTGAGCCGAGGATTAGTCGGGCTGTAACATCTGTGCATGGGTGTCCGTTCTCATCACCAACTCTTCTTTCACAACACACCTCATCAATGAACTCTCCTTCTCGTCGCACAGCTGCACGATCGTATACGGCTCATCACAAGTGGTCAAAGGGACTTCCTCCCTACAGATATTTCAGAGAAACCTGGTCTCAAAGCAATATCCTGCTGCTGTCATATATGGTTTTGATTCATTGGTTTTACTGATATTTTGAAAGTTCTTAGGATTGAGAAATTCTTCAAGCAGCAGCTGAAATCAGAGCTGCCATGTCTTTGGCATTTATTCCTTTTGGATGAATTCATCATCTTGCCAAGAGAGGGACATGTTCCTGTATAGTTTCATAATGTAAAGTGTGAACATGCCTCTTGTTAAATAAAGGGAGCCATGTGCAAGAATAAGGCTGCAAATGGCGAGCGTGTTTGTGAGTATGTTCTTGGGGTGGTGGGCATTGGCACTTTGTTTCTCTGCACCATTTCTGCCAATGCGTTTCATTTAGGCACTGGTGGTCAGCTACACTATCCCATTGCATTTTAACACGGGACTGCTTGCTGATCTATTCTAAGTGGATGTCATTTCAGCACTGGACAGCTCCTTCACCACAGAGGCACAGCAGTGGAAGTAGTTCACAGTCAGCACTTATGACTGGACAGCTCCCATCTTCCCTTTACTGCAATAATGTCATCATGAAGTCATTGCGAGAAATGGATGCGTGAGGACGTATATTAGGTGCATGCCATTTTGCATGCCACATTTGTATATACCAGAGGCAAGCCCACACAGGTAATTCTGAGAGATATTACATAAATACAGGCGGACAGTTGATACTACTCACTGACACTTTATATGTATTGCTCTTGTTTTGCAAAGTTGTTTATTTGGCCAATTCATAAAAAAGTTTCCGTGAGTGTGAAGTTGCTCCTGAAAGTACTTTCAAACACAACATTTTCCTACCTTGAGCTATATTTCCAGAAGTGCCACTTGGCAGCATTTATTATCAAGGAGGGAAATGTCACTTTGCCATATGGCACATTAAGACAGATTTATTTTTTGTGTGCACAGATTGGATCTGTATATCAATCAATAGTAGTGTGCATTTGTGTGCACGCATATTTGTGGCATGTGCACGTGCTTTGCTGTTTGTACTGTATCTGTCTGTTCCCTACAATGTGTGACTCAAGTCTAATGTTCAGAGGAAACATTGTGGCTGGCTAGTGGCTAATGATATTTGACAAAATCCATCTATTCTGACCATGTGATACAGAGGCTAAGCACTGGCAGCCTGCTCTGTCTGACTGGCCTGACCATGAGTCACTACAACAGCACATCAAAGAGGTATAATGATAACCATTACGTGTGTTATAGTTGAACAAGGTTTATTTATTTGGTCAAATAAATCATGTAAGTGTGTCAATCAACAGTGTTGACTGATTTAAGTCAGTCCGGGGTTCGTTTTGGAAGAGTTATTTTTCTCACTCTCTCCGATGTGATCCTCATGTAGGCCCTGGTCATTTGTTCAGCTCAGTGTCTTCATAGATTTTCAGCACATTGACTGTTATATGCAATTTAAGCATGCTAATGGCATGAAGTATGACACAAACCTGTGATATGCTAATTGGGACAACTAGCCTATCGGTTTACACAACAGTGCCACAGTGAAAAGATCAATAGAATAATGAGACTACAGTGTTCTTTTCCCCGTCTTATTCTACACCTAATTGATTTCCAGATGCATCTAATGTGTACTTAAGTGGTCTTATTGGAGTCTGATGGTCAGGACTCATCAAATCCTCTTCTACCTTGAGTTGTAATGCACGAGGCAAGGGGCAGGCAGTTCGATTTAGCATTTTTGGAACACAGTGAGGAAAGTTATTAACTTATCATGAACGGAGGGCAATGGGGAAAGGGAAGTGAAATCGAACTGTCACTCATAGAAAAAAGAAATGGGGGAAATATCCCTATAGACTATTTTAGAAACATACATGTATGTAAAATAATGGCACCTTAGAGTACAACTGTATGTGACGCAAACACACACACACACACACACACACACACACACAGTCGCATAAAGGCAAGCACACACACACACACACACACATGCACACACACAGTCCCATAAAGGCAAAAGCACACACACACACAGAGGTCTGTACCCATCAGACGGCCATGGCCAAGATATGAATTGATGGAGCAGTCAAGTGAATCCGAGTGAGATAGAAATCCTCTTACAGTCTTCTGATCTCAATCAGTGGTGGCGTAACCCTGTAGTGGTGGCTTTACCTCTCATTCAAAACCCCCAGCCTGTGGTGGAGTAACCCTGTAGTGGTGGCTTTACCTCTCATTCAGTAACCCTGTAGTGGTGGCTTTACCTCTCATTCAAAACCCCCAGCCTGTGAGAACCAACTCTTGCCACAATGGGACACCTCCGTGGTGGGGGAAGAGATGGAGATTATGTCGCAAATGCTGCTGTGCACTGCACAGTGTGAGCTGACGCTGGTCCTCGGGAAGGAATGGGGTTGAATGCGGAGAACAAAAGCCTGAGGTATGCTTAGCTGCATGCCGGTGTCGTGCATCCAAAACAGCAGATCTACAGGCTCACGCAGCAGCTTGTAGCTATAAGTGTGCTGCTCCAGCACGCAAGTATAACTCAGGCTTAACCCATTCAGGGGCTTTTGGTGTTTTAAGCATTGTTATACTTTAGCTATTGAAGAATAGCAGATCTACAAGCTCATAGTGCGGCACAGAGTGCCGCACTATGAGCTTGTAGATCTGCTACTTTTGAAAAATTGTGAAAATGTGGCGCAAATCTTTGAATATATATTCTTTCAGAGCGAACCTTTATACTCAAATCTTTGCTTCTGGGGGCTGCCTGGAACAACATATTTTCAGATGGGGGTCTGCAGCCAAATACAGATCATTCTGGGGGTCCTTGACAAGAAAAAGGTTGAGCACCACTGACATAGACACAGGTTTTTCAGAAAACTGTTGGGATTTAGAACAAATCTAAATCAAGTCTAAATTTTTTAACACTTTGATTGCTACAGAATCTCCCCAGGCCTATTTTGATGTTGCTACCGTTTAACATTGCACAAAGGCCTTGTTCGGGGGCCCACAGCAAAATGTTCTCTTATAGCGAGAATCACACGCATACATCAAAAGAAAGCTGAACTTGTCCACTTCAATTTAAAAAATACATTTTGATTTTACCATGTTCCATTCTGGAGATATTGACCTTTTTGCAACACCTGCATTTGCCTGGAAGTGGTTATCTTGAACAGCGAGCAGAGTTATGGATGGTTTAAAGTCAGAGACATTGACAGGCAGATATAAAATTGAACCCAATAAATATCCTATACATCCTATACACCGAATGAAAGCCCTGAATGTGTACTTTTACGAGGAAAACAGTACACATTGATCCCATCTACAGTTAGACAGTAATTGGTTATTGAATGCAGCTTGTGCCCACCAGATAACTTCAGAGAAGACATGGACGTGAACTCCTCAATATTCACAAAATAAGGCCTATAGCGACATATAAATACTATATACCGTATGAAACAGAAGACTCTCTGCTTTCATAAGAAAAAAACTTCTACTGTAGTAATAATAAAAATCACACCCATGTGAAGTGAGTGGTGCAACTCTGTCCCATATTCTGTTCTCTGCTTATTCAATACAGCTCGCTATATACGGACTGAGGCAGAAAAAATCACACCCCTGTGAAGTGAGCGGTGCAACTGTTCTCTACAGTTGCACCACGCAACTGTAGAGAACAGTTGCACCGCTCACTTCACAGGGGTGTGATTTTTATTATTACAGTAGAAGTTTACAGACCAAACTGTAAATAAAAGGTTTACATGACTTTCTGTCTCAGTCCGTATATGGCGAGCTGTAGTGAATAAGTACAGAACAGTTGCAACGCTCACTTCACAGGGGTGTGATTTGTATTATTACAGTAGAAGTTTACAGACCAAACTGTAAATAAAAGGTTTACATGACTTTCTGCCTCAGTCCGTATATAGCGAGCTGTATTGAATAAGCAGAGAACAGAATATGGGACAGAGTTGCACCACTCACTTCACATGGGTGTGATTTTTATTATTACTACAGTAGAAGTTTTTGAGTGGTGTAAACCACTCCTACAACTGGCTTTTGTGTGCAGAAAAAAATGAGCATGGTTGCTATGTTCAAAATAATTTCTGACGTAACGAAATCATACCCGGGTGAACTGGATGACCGTAGCAACCATGGTCATTTTTTCTGCACAAAAAAAGCCAGTTGTGAAATCACATCCGGGTGTGATTTCATTACGTCAGACATTACGTCAGACCACAGCTGATCATGCTATATACAGTAAAACCTTACACCACTCAGTTCACACGGGTGTGATTTTTTTCTTATGAAAGCAGAGAGTCTTCTGTTTCATACGGTATATAGTATTTATATGTCGCTATAGGCCTTATTTTGTGAATATTGAGTTCGGGTCCATGTCTTCTCTGCAGTTATATCTGGTGGGCGCAATGTGCAATGTAACCAATTTATGACAAACTGTACATGGGATCAATGTTTACTCTTTTCCTCGTAAAAGTACACATTCAGGGCTTTCATTCGGTGTATAGGATGTATAGCATATTTATTGTGTTTATTGTTATATCTGCCTGTCAATGTCTGACTATAAACCTTCATAACTCTGCTTTCTTTAGATGAGGATGATGATGATGATGATTGCCTCGCCTATCTCACTGCTTTCATTGTCTTGATCGCAGTAACATGGGGGGGGGGGGGGTCATGGGCACATTGGGCAGCAAAAGTCTTGATCCGTACGGCTATAAAAAAGTCCCATTCCACCGTTCGGTTCAGAACTATAGTATAACGGTGAGACGCGTTGTAATCATCAGCTGATTTTGTTTTTCAAGCTAGTATAGGGGAACATGCCTGGGCATGCAGCCCGGCTGTGACGTCGACGACAAGGAAAAAATGACTTCCACAGATCACAACACCACGGTTTAGGACGCGGAAAAGTTCGTTATACATTACACCCGGGTCGATTACGTCCCCGACGCATTCATTGCGGTCTTATCACTACAATTATAATGAATAAAAAAGCGTTACAATCACACGTCCGAGCGATCTCTGATTATGACGGCTCTGCATGGCGATACGTGATCCACCAACGGAACACTGTCTGTTGTCGTGGCGGCCCCTCGATACTGTAGTTAGTTCGTAGTATTGTAGGCTCGGGGATCGTTTGGTCGCTACAGTATGAAGAAGGAAACATGCATCTGTCCATGTGTGTTGCAGACGTTATGCAATGCCGATCCGGTGCATATGTGTTTAGGCAGCGTTCCGTTCATCATGTTTTTTTCCGAGAGACAGAGCCCCCATCTCGCAAGATCCTCCTCCTGGAGAAACAGGAGGGGAGGGGGGAATCGAGTATTATAGTGTTGGGTGAAATGTCCGAGGTGGGGGAAAGCCTGGTGAGGCGAGGTTAGGTGAAATTTGATTCTTTTCACACACCGACTAGATCATTGCATGGGCGCGTCCATTTTACACTGGCTTCTACACGTAAAGCGGCCCGCCCTCCTGTTTTCAGGAGGGGAGGGTTTTTTTTTTTTTTTTTCTGATCACGTGAGCGGGACTAAGCAGCAATGACAGGGGGATGGTTCTTCATTGTCCGGGTGGGTAAAAAGATGAATGAAAGTATGCTATAAAAAAGTGATTAAAACGTATGGATACGTGGTTAGCACCGGACGTTTGATTAATTAATAACGTATGGATACGCGGTTAGCGTTCGCTGTGTTAATGTAGATTGACGCGGCCTCCCATGGGTTCTTTTGTAGACTTGCTTCGTGGAGCTGGTGAGAGCTAGCTGCATTTCTGTGTTATTTCATTCCTGCATCAGCAACTTATTTCAAAGATGAACACGGCATGTGGTGACCCAGCATGATAAACGGATGTCTCGTTTTTTATACAATTGCAAAGACCATGTGGATATCCTTAAATTGATTGTGTAAATGTGATGTATGTAGCTGTGACATTTGTCTGAACGAGGACGTCAGCAGTCGAGCAGGCTGTGTGATTACTGAATTTCCAAATGTAATGTTTTGCTTCACGTAACATATTTCTTATATCGAGTTACTAAAGCATTAAACCAGGAGGAGCATTATTATATAAATCTTTTGCATCTTAGAAGGCTCTAATGGAAACAACTCAGCACAATTACCTTTGCTTCAGTATGTGAAATATGCATGATTAAATGTTATTAGGTCAATGAGCTTTCAAGGACGGTGTAAAACAATAGCACAGTAAGTCTTGCTGCGGTGCTGCGTCGTTGGTAACGTGTATGTTGACATGCATGTCTTAGGTTCTTATAAGCTCTAATTTTTTCATACTGCTTTCTCCACTGTTATTCATTCACATTATCTTCAACATCAGCCACTGGATGTTTTAAGTCAGTCTTTCATTTAGATCTTATTTTTCATTAGGTCTTATTTTTGTATAGGCCTACCCAGAGGCGTCTGGGAGAAATGCGAGGCCCTGTGCGATATTTCGGGGGGGAACAATGTGCGCGCGCGTTAGCGCGCGCGCATTTTTTGAATTAATTAATTAATTAATACTTACTTTTGCGTGAGAGAGAGAGAGAGAGAGAGTCATGTGTGACTAATTATTTGAAATAAAACCTTTTTTGTCCACACACAGTCCTACATGACATGATGGCATACCTTTTCACTTCACTCGAGTGCCGACTGCCGAGTCGTTTTGTTTGTGACCGGGAGCGGTTGTGCACTCAACTAGCCTACATGTGTTCAACTTGTTTTTGTTTCGTTTCCAGTGTGTGTATAATTCGACTGCGTTGCGCGGTGGCGCGGCCGATCTCCAAGCTCACAACGCGTCGCGCTGCAACGCATTGTGAGCTTGTAGATCTGCTCTAATTCTGCAGCGCAAGCTAGCACGGCACTGCGCAGCGCAAAGGGGGACAACAGGGGGCCCCACGACCGGACGGCCGGGCGTTGCTTAACGGGAGGCTGAATAAGTGACGCCGGTTGGGAGGAGGAGGCGATGCGCGGCCGTCGGAGGCCCCCCTGGGGGGCGGCTCCAAGCCGACCGCAGCTTAAATAGGTGAAAAATCAACTGCGACGGAACGGGCTGCGATGCGATTATTGTTTCTTAAAAAAAAACACTGCCTAGCGCGAGGCCTCGACTGCGCGAGGCCCTGTGCGGCCGCACCATTCGCACTACCCTTAAAGCGGCCCTGGGCCTACCTATCTATTTGATATACCTACCTATCTAAATGTAACGGACACAATGTGTAGACCTACCTTTTCACTGTGATGGTGAACTAACACAGTGACAATACATAGTTTTTCTTCACCCTCCCTGCTCATGCTTACCTCACACTAATGGTGATACATTTCAAAATATTAGAATGTGATTATACATGTATTTCAAAATAATAGCCATGTTTGAAATTATACCTCTATATTCCCTTAAAATATTAGATTAACATCCCTATTTACCACTTGACACATGCCTCAACTATAATTTGAGAGAGACCTCTTCACTTGCCCGTTGGTTGCAAATTGCATTGGTTTACTGGTTCTCACAATGAACGAATACCCTGCTGGGATTGATGGATGAGGGAGGCTCATAGAGCTGCGTGGGAGGCACACACGAGCCCTATGAATGAAGATGTTGCTGGGATGGATTGATGGATGGATGAGGGAGGATTATACTGAAGAAGCATGGGAGGCAGACCTGAGTCTTGTGTGAGATTTGTGGCCTTCCAGTTGAGGAGAGTGACTCACACTGACTGTCCTCCTTAACACGGAGGGTTTTACTGTGTACACACCAGGCTTGGGTGGTATCCATTTTGTCATACCTTCATACATTCCTGACATTTCACCGGGGTATACACGCCACGGTGGCCTAAGGCTACGTGATGGTATTTGTGTAAACAAGTCACACGTGCAAAAAATACCTTAAAGCTGAGCTGTTGATAGTGCTTGGTGATATAGGAGTCATTGTAGCATGTGTGAGATTGGCCATGCTGTGTGACTAATATGCAATTAGACTGCTTACACAAGTCTTGCTCTATTTACATTAGTATGGTCCTGTGATGGTTCTTCCACCCAATCTTATATTTAAAAATAACTTGAATATTTTCAGAAATAGCTCATCTACAATAATTGCACATGCCCCTACTTGCTGGAGGACCAAAAGACACTTTTGTCATTGAAATTAGTCATCTCAAGATAGTTATATGGCAATATTTTCAAAGATCATCTAGATTTTTGAAAGTATTGTACGTCAGTACCTTCAGGATTTCTACATTCCTGTATATAAAGTAACATGTGAAGTCTAGTACACAGGCAGCCCTCCCCTCTCCCCCATATTTTCCTTCTCCTTTCACCGTCTCAAACACGCACACACAATAACACACCATGGCAAGACCTTACGGTGGAACTAAGGCATTTATTATTACAATAACACCTATCTAGACTGTTTGTGATTGCTCTGAGCACTGATAGATTTGGGTCATATCTTGTAGCCTAATTTCAGCTTTTCTGTCAAACATTATATAAGCAAACAGATGCTATCTCCTAAATCCACAAGCACCGGGTGAAACATCCGGAAAATGTCTGAACATCTAATATACACATTTTGTAATCTACTATTTCACTGGTTCTCAACATGGGGTCCAGGGACCCCATTTCCTTTTAGCATCCTAATGTCTAGGATTCTTCTTCCAGGCTGCGTTTTTGATCAAAACAAGCGGAAAAGAATTAAGTAAAAGTAGTAATCTTTATCCCACAATATAAACATATATTATAACATATATTAAACATATACAATATGCTCTATGGGCATCAACATGCACTTCTTGAGCTTATAGATCGGCTATATTCAAATAGCCAACATATAATAATTCGATTAATGTATGTTTCGTAAATAAAATAAAAATCTTTCAAATAATTGAAAAGTAAGTAAAATATTTTCCTCTGTAGTATAGTAGAAGTATCACAAAACTTTCCAACTTTCCACCACTGGCCGCTTGCCCTTTAGTTCTCAAACACGTCAATCCAGTGCCTACTGCTCATTGTAAACAATGTGTGGTTAGATAAACATGATAATTAACTGTGAAGTGATTTTTTTTTTTAAATCATTATTATTTTTAGGCAGTTTTTTGCTTCAACTACAGTGTAAAGCCCTACCATATAGACTGTGTCATACAACAAACAGCAGTAATAGGAAGCAAGAAAAGAATTCGTCTGCGGTTTTTGATTAATTTATTTCATTGTTTGAAAATATGTGCCTTTATTGATATGCCAAAAATAAGGACAGCAGGGTGACAGTGGTGAACACAACATGGCAGATTGTACTGTGTGCTGTCGATACAGTACAGTAGAGAGTACAGTAGATTGTACTGTGTGCTGTCGATACAGTACAGTAGAGAGTACAGTATATTGTACTGTGTGCTGTCGATACAGTACAGTAGAGAGTACAGTATATTGTACTGTGTGCTGTCGATACAGTACAGTAGAGAGTACAGTAGATTGTACTGTGTGCTGTCGATACAGTACAGTAGAGAGACAGCCTAGTAAGAGAGTGTCGCCACTCTCTTACTATATTACTCTGGTACGAGGGGCGAATTAAACAATGGAAACGTAACTTGTGTTCGGGAGGGACAGAGAGACATCAATTAACTTGTGAATGGGAGGGAAAATGTTCATGCATATCTAAAGGGGGGGGGGGTCCTTGAAATTAAAAAGGTTGAGAGGATAACTGTACTAATGAATCTACTGTACAATGAGTATTGTATGGCCTTGATGTAACTTCACAATGTTTCCCCAGACCGTTCACTTCATCACCTTGCAGATTTGTAAAGCAGGGCATATGATACAAGGTGCCTGTCGAGTCCTATACGCTGTCTGGCTCTCTATCTGCGTCTGCCACGCTGCCTCAGTATACTTCATCATCATAAGGACGTGTACTTTCCACCTCCCTGGGAAATAGAGCATGCTGGGAACATTTTCCAGCCCAGGGACCTGTGCGTGTGGCAATATTGCGCTGTGTTATTATTATGTGCGGGGATATGCACTACTGGGAGATGTTGGTATTTTATACAGCAGGCTGGCTGAGTTTCACAGATAAAGCTCCACTGACCCAAATTGAGCCACCACAATTAGGCTCTGATGGCACTGAATGTGGACGAGACTAAATGTAAAAGAGACCGAGTATGGAGCCATTGCTGCAGCAATCTAAAAGTATGACTATAGTAGCAAACAGAGATTTGATTTTAAATTATTTGCGGTTTCGACCTGTCGATAACAACATTTACATTTAATTTCCCCTGGTGTTATAATTCTACCTGAGGCTGAAACCGAATCAATTGGCCAAGCTTGCCCTTTAGTTCTCAAACACGTCAATCCAGTGCCTACTGCTTATTAATAAATCACCCACGAAAGATAGGTTGCCACCAGTTAACATTGTAAACAATGTGTGGTTAGATAAACATGATAATTAACTGTGAAGTGAGTTTTTTCAAATCATTATTTTTAGGCAGTTTTTTGCTTCAACTACAGTGTAAAGCTTTGTCATACAACAAACGGCAGTAATAGCAAGCAAGAATAGTGAAATTCGTCTGCTGTTTTTGATTGTTATTTTATTGTTTGAAAATATGTGCCTTTATTGATATGCCAAAAATAAGGACAGCAGGGTGACAATGGTGAACACAACATGGCAGATTGTACAGTGTGCTGTCGATACAGTACAGTAGAGAGACAGGAAACCAAGGGTGGCAGGGAGGACATTCAATGCAGGACTTTAGCAAACCAGGGACATTGTACAGTACATGTGATGATGATATGGTCGATGTGATGCAATGTCGGGTCAGCTGCCAGCACCTCCTGTAGTGTTTCTTGATGAAAGTCACTGTCACAAATCAATACATACTGTACCACTATGATCAAATCAATACATACTGTACCACTGTGCGGACATGTAAAGGAGTGGAAACATCGTTTTTCTTGTAAATTGTATTTATATATTTTTGTTGGATAATAATTTAGATAATGTATGTAAATGTCATATTATTGATCAACAAGTCTGAGATGGGAAATTGCCATAAAGACACGCTGGGTTTCCTTTGTAGCTCTGAAACCGGCCTTTTCCGCTCTGTGAAATCACAACGGCACCATTTAATGTCTTTAATATCGTAATAACGGTATTACTGCAGGTGGTTGGCATCGACAACAATAAGCTTTTATTCATTAGCATCAGCTTTGATACTAAAGCACTCGGCGTTTGCAAGAGCGTCTGATTCATCATTCTTCTTATATTTGTTGGTAAACACAAAACTCACATGTGATCTGAGATGTATACGCATCTGGAAACATGCATAAAGGCAGTTTGAATAACTTGTTCTTGTGCAAACATCACTAACCAAATGTTTCAGTGCCCAACATCTGTCAAATATAAAATACAAAGTGGCATGTTCTCATAGTGTTGTGCATCGTTACTTTTGTAAGTAACGTCGTTAGGTTACTGGACTACTGCCCATCAAACTAATCCCGTTATGTTACAAATTACCTTCTGAGAAAAGTAACTTGTTAGATTATTTTTACATTATTTTCCGTTACCCGACAATTAAAACCCATTTTTGAATGCTTGCGCAAGTTGGTTACATTGTATTACTGCCTACCGTCATTGCGCCGCATTATCACGGCACATATTAATTAACCCTATGGTTAAAAACAAGAATGATATACACCATAGACAATATCCCTTTACAGCGCTCTCTTTATTAACATATATAATTCGCCACAATCGCCAGCCTATACACGTAGGACTGGACAGAAAATCAAGAGTGCACAGAGTACAGACAATATGCCATACTAATGGCTGTTGCACTCCAACCAGCCAGCGCGCATGATGCCCTCTCCACGCCGCGCACCGCAGCGCGCATGAACAACAACAACATAAACAACAACTCGTGAGACCCATGACCACGACCCATGTATGTACTAGAACGTTTATAAGAAATGGCACGGCGGCCATCCTTGCAGGCAGTGACAGCAACTGTACTATCGAATGAGAATCCTGTAACTTGTTATTTTGGAGGGGCAGCTGTTGTTGATGATGAATGATACTCGTGTGAAACTTATACAATTAATTTACTCACCTAATGACAACGCCATGGAGCAGAGGATATACCATGTTTAACGTAATTCCAAAGTGTGGGCCTACATTGTTTAAGTCAAAGACGCATGGTTTTCATGAACTGTCTTTGGCTAAAAGCATGTTGTGTTTATTCCACCACCACCATGGCACTTCTTGTTGTCGGCATCACTGTGACTGTCATGGCAGCTGGCTACAACCGAAACAGACTTCCTCTTCCTCTTCAAAATAAAAGCTACTTGTAACACTACTTTTATTTGTGAAGTGAACTTACAGGATGTATAGTATATTATACGCATTACGTGTTGGGACTTGGGAGGATAAATCACACAGAAAGAAGGAGAAATAGGTGGTCTTTAGACGAGAACGGTGTTCATAGGAAACGGCAAAATAAAGTATAGTTTGCTGGGGTCCCTTTAGACGAGAACAGCGTTTTGTGGAGGTGAAAACGCAACAAAGTGAAACCACCTTCCAGAGTGGAAATCTTTGAGAACGCTGTTTCCTGGCTCACAGCCTCATAACACATGTTTATTAGTCCTAACAAGCGATGGTGAATGTAAAACCATGATGTAAATTAAATGCCTTGTGATAGGTGGCAGCAGCGTTTATGTAGCCTATTATAAAATATATAACCATCCCGTGGCGCGCTCTGCCTGCATGCTCTGGGCTGCCTGTCAGCCTGTCTGTCACCTCGATGTGTTAGTAGAAAGCAGGCAGCGAGCGACGGCCACAACCCCTCCGTGGTCTGGAAGCAAAACCCTGATAGGGTTGCGTGAAGGGAGGCTACACGCCTCCTAGCAACATTATAGCGTTTTCATAAAGTGTGCGTTCTCGTGTAAAGAGAGAGAGAGTCAATCAAAAATGAGAACGCAGCGGGACTTTACCGTTTCATCTGGAGATGGTCGCCGTCTAAAAGAGGCTATAGACTCCGGGCAGTCGGGGCTTTATTATTTTTAAATCTTGCCAACAAAATTAACAGGGACTACTAAACTACTAAATTGCAAAACTCGTTAGGTTATTCCGTTACCAATAAAAGTAGTCTCGTTATATAACGCCGTTATTAATAGCGTCGTTACACCCAACACTGCATACCAATGACTATTGCTAGTTTTAAACTGGACTGGACTTATAGACATGATGCAATTTCAAACCAATCAATACCCAGAGCCAACCCATTGAACCGATCAATTTAGTTTTTAGTTGAAGAGCTGGGCATAATTATGTACTATTTCTGCCAGTGTGGCTGCAGTTTGGCATGGTGAGTCTTGGAGGCTTGGAGGAGGAATATCCGCACGATCTTGGATTAAAGTTTTATAGGCTTCTAAACATCCTAGTTTGTCTCATTTATCCTACTATAAATGCGCCACGTCTCTGCGTGTAATGCACGTAACTCAGGAGAACTGTTTGACCAAACGACTTCACATTCGACACACGCGTTCCACACCCCCACAGGGAGTGCAGTGCCCGGTATCGAGTCGGTCGGACCCACGGTTCTCCAGAACCACCACAAAATGCTCTGGTCAGGCTCTGCCAGTGGGCCTAATGAGGCCAACTCCTTTCACCTGGGCCAGGCTCTGCCAGTGGGCTTAATGAGGCCAACTCCTTTCACCTGTGCAATTTCCAGCCTCTGCCTCAGCCAATTGAGGCTCAACCAATCAGGCTCTGCCAGTGGGCCGAATTGATTGCCAAGTACACTTTTCAGTTTGCAGTCTTCACACACGGGCACATACACAGATCTCCATGTGGGACACCGGCTGACAGTTAAAACGGGTGCTATGACAACGTATATCATTAGGTTCCCAAGTTGCATCGTTCCCAAGTAGGCCGGTGGCCTACTTTTGACACGCGCGTTCCACACACCCGCAGGGAGTGCAGTGCCCGGACTCGAGTCGGTCGGACCCACGGTTCTCCAGAACCACCACAAAAGGCTCTGGTCAGGCTCTGCCAGTGGGCCTAATCAGCCTAAATCCCCTCACCTGTGCAATTTCCAGCCTCTGCCTCAGCCAATTGATTGCCATGGCAACCCCACAATATGCCTTTACTCTGTGTAGCTATTTAATACTTTGTTTTTGAATACCTTCTTAAGTTTATCCTTAGCTCCACAGTCTTTCAGTTCATTATCACATCTATTCCACAGCTTCACATCCTTTATCGTTATACAATTACTTCTCACGTTCATCCTTTATTTTTTTTTACTTTAAACATCAATTTTTCTCTGAGTGAATAACAGCTCTCTCTCATTGTGAACAACCCTTGGATACAGTCTGGAAGTGTTTTCAGTTGGCATACAAAGTTATAAACAGATCCGTGCAGTTAGAGGTAAAAACACTAATCGGCACAAAGTGTTTAACACACCTCCTGGTGGCGCTATAAGAGGCCAATGTGAAAACCTTGGGGCAGAGGTTCAGCTGTGGCATTCAAGGAGTGTGTGTGCAGAGTATGGCTGCGATCAAGCCAACGGTGCCGGAGATTAGCTGTCCACAGACGGACGGACGGACGGACGGACGGACGGACTGACTGAGTGCAAAACATACTCTCTCCCCATGCCTTCGGCCTGATGGAGACAATTAATATATATATATAAATAAATATAAGAATATATTTTTCCACAGTTGTCAGCCAACAAACAAAATGATAATCAGGCAGGCTGGCAGGCTGGCTGGCGTCCCATACATTATTTTAATTAAAATGTGCTAATAGTTTAGTTTAGTTTATTTTTTTATTTTTTTTCCATACAAAAAACATTCTTAGTTCATCACAGTTTTTTCTTTCTTATTCTGGAAAAAAAAAGGTATAGACTGAAGCCTAGCCGGCTTATTACGTCTACCCTTTTGTCATTTAACTTAAAATACTAAAAATATATATGTATACCCCTTTTACAGGTTTTCAAACAAACAGTTCATGTGTCTTATTTCTACTGAACAATGTAATATTCAAGTAAAAGAATAAAATAGAAGTGCTTACATGCCCTTTTTTTCCTAAAAAACAAGCAAAACAATATGCTAATAATAGTCACAGTAGTAACATTTTCACAAAAAAACAAAAAACAAATGGCACTTCATAGCACTATGGCCACTTGATTTGATCCTTTACTCTGTGTAGCTATTTAATACTTTGTTTTTGAATACCTTCTTAAGTTTATCCTTAGCTCCACAGTCTTTCAGTTCATTATCACATCTATTCCACATCTTCACACCCTTTATCGTTATACAACTACTTCTCACGTTCATCCTTTCTTTTTTTTGTTACTTTAAACATACATTTTCCTCTGAGTGAATAACCGCTCTCTCTCATTGTGAACAACCCTTGGATACAGTCTGGAAGTGTTTTCATTTTAGCTCTAAACAGTATCTCTAATGTTTTTAAATCAACTAAATCCTTACATTTCAAAGCACGACATTTTACAAATAATTCATTGGTATGGTGAATATAGTCAACCCCATTTACAATCCCTTTTTTTGCAGTAGGGTGATACAGTTTGTATTGGTTGTATAGGTGTTGCCTATACAACCACATTTTTACTACAATAATTTTTTTTTTTAAATTGCAGTGTTAAACCCATGTTGATATTGGCTATGGTGATATTCATGATGTATGTTGATGATGGAAAAAACAAAAAACAAAATCCTGAATCTGAATAATTTTGTGCAGGGGAAAGGTCTGAACTATTGTCGTCAGACTGAAAGTTCCTCTGTGTAGTGGTGGGAGTGAGAGAGCAGGAGAGTGGGAGTGAGAGAGCAAAGGGATAGCTAGGAGAGAAGAAGAAAGTTTGTTGTTGTACCGTTGTTGCACTGCAGTTTCTGTACACGTTGAATGAACACACAGAAAGTTGATATTTTCCGGAGACACCTCGTTCTTTAGCACCATAGTGTTTCCACCGAAAACAACAATTTACCCAGGGCCACGCAGTTTCGCGCAATGTGCAACACGGCCACTGGACAAACTATAAACACAGCGGAGGAGGAGAGGGGGGTGCTCGCTCTGGCTGCTCGCTGACTGTAGAAAGACGCAGCCACGCTGTAGAGAAGCAGACATGTCCCGCTGGCGCATTGCATTCACGTTGGCGCTGGGTATAATTGCGAACACAGTGATTGCGAACACAGTGAGCATTTACTATGAGACCCAGCAGATCATGTCTGTCTGTCTGTGTGTCTGTCTGTCACGCTGTAACACCACCCGCCCACCACCAGAGGGCGCAGCTGTATCACACACAAAAACACACACACACACACACACATGCACGCACACACACACACGCACGCACGCACACACACACAAAACTTAACTTAAAAAAAACTTAACTTAAAAAAAACTTAAAAAGTAAAAACTTTAAAAGGAAAAACTTAAAAAAAACTTAACTTAAAAAAAAACTTAACTTAAAAAACAACTTAAAAAATTACGTAATTTATTCTAATTGTTGTTTTTGCAATTTACGAGCTGCGTTCGCTTCCCGCGTTTGCGCGTCTTACTTGTATTAATGCTGGATTGTCCCGCATTATAAGTGCACACCACCTCCTATGCACGCCACCAGTTCACCGGACCGTGTTTTGTCGGCGCAGACTCACAGCGTATTTAAATACGCAACAGGAACGCGACTACGTGCTAGAGCTATGTGTTCTACAGAGCTGCAACGTGAGTTTCACCCTATTAACGGCTGCACTGGCTTCTTCTTGCTTGTTGAATTGAGGATGTATTGCAGCTTTGGTTGATCACCTTTAAGCAGTTTAACATTATGGCCTTGCATGCATGCTGACATTTTATGGCATTATGAGTTTAGATGCAGCCTTTTAGTGCCTCAAGCAAATCATTGTTATGATCCTTGGATCTAGAAAAAGGAGGTTAGGGCCTGGCTTGCAATAGAAGTTTCACTTCAATGTCACAACCAACATGCACAAGCCTGAGGGGCCTACCCCTGCTACAATGGGCACTCTCAGATATTCTAATGCTGTGCGTTTTTTTATCATTTGCACCCTACAGCAAAGATACACTCCGTTGTGTTCCATTCCAAATGCCTACTGCCTTAAGGCCTTTTCAGACGGGGAGCAAGCGCATTCTCTCCTGGATCAGCGTCAGGTCTGCTCATGAGGGGCGCGGCGGTGTAGCATGAACCAAAAAAAAAGCTCACCAAAATCCA
The DNA here is from genome assembly GCF_951216825.1 of Electrona antarctica. NCBI lineage: Eukaryota > Metazoa > Chordata > Actinopteri > Myctophiformes > Myctophidae > Electrona > Electrona antarctica. The sequence continues at coordinate 31,203,847 of NC_136797.1, forward strand.
GGTCTAGTAGTGCACAGCGGGCATGTGCACGAAACGAGCTCGCGTGACAATTTCACAGGTCCCCACCCATGAAAATATGCTTGCGTAATCGCCCCTCAACATCTCTGAGCGGCCAAAATAAACGCACACCTCTCATTGAAAATGAATTACTAGGTGGGTCAGTCGCTCCCCATCTGAAAAGGTCTTTAGTGTTAATTTAACATTACAATACCATGCCTGCCTAATTGTTAGTTTATTTATTTATTCATTTTTCTGTAGATTTCCATGGATTTATTGTGATAAATGGAAATGAATAGTTAGGCATAATTATTCCAGCCAAAGACTTAACTCCAACATTAGTCATAATAGTTGAAATATTGAATGATGATAGATGAAATAGTGCTTTCAGAAATGAACGCTTTCGATGTAAATTAGCACACTTGATGTTAGAGATAATGCAAATAAGTAATGTTGTCCTTTTAACCTATAAATTACTGTAGTTAATGTAAATTAATTTACTAAGCAATGAGTAACAATGCAATCTCTATTCATAGACATTAGCTTGAAAATGTAGCCAGACCCGATGTGCCCACACCTCCTGAGAATTATCTGGATCATATTGCTAATATGTATTAATATTATATTTGTGATAAGACATGTATTTGTCTTAGCTGTGTCTCGTTGTTTTGTATTTGGCACGCACGCACGCACGCACTCACGCACGCACGCACGCACACACACACACACACACACACCTATTTTATTCTGTGGAGACAAAATAAATAAGACAATTCCATTTCCAAGCCTTTTTGTTTCATCAGTGAACTGCGTAAAATGTTTTGTTCTATCTGCTGAAATCCCAAACGCCATTTATCAGCATGTGACAAACACAACTCCATTTCATATTAGTTATTCTGTGTGCGCAACCACATTGCAATGGGGACTTTTCTTTTTTATTACTGTATTTTTGTCAACCAAAGTCACTGTTAACGAGTGAGAGCGTGGATGACTTATGATCATGCACATCCTGGATGCTACCTCATGGTGTCCTGGGTCAGGGAGCCTGCGGAAGGGTGCATGTTGGACAGGGTGTCGCTGTGTTACTGTACGCTACGCCACTGATTTATGTCCAATGACAGGAGCCCAGCTCAGCACGCCAGTGGCATTACTGTCATTAATCATGCAAGACCTGGCCATGCCCATAGGAAATTAATTAACTCTTAACAATCAGCATAGGGCCGTGATTTAGACCAGCAGATGTATTGCTAGATTGTGTATGTGTTGCCGTATACTCCCCACTGCATACAGTAACCCAAACTCACTGATGACAAGAGGTGTGACCTCACATGCAGACTGAATGAAAGGGTTGGAGATAGAGGGAGAGAGACAAAAGATGTCATTATTCAGGCTAAGTGAGTCAATGCTTATATTAAGTCTCATATTCTGAATTTAATTAGCATTGGACTTTTCAGTTTTGAGTGTCGCTGTGCCAGGGGAATGGTCTTTAGAGCAATGGACACAGTAGACAGTAAGACAGTAAATGTCTTTCCATGACAAAAGACACATCGCGCGCGTGTGTGCGTGTGTGTGTGGGTGTGTGGGTGTGCGCGTGCACGCTTTGTCATAGTGGCTTGTAGAATTACTTTCAGAAAGTGGTGGTACTCATTAAATAAAATTGTCTGTTGCAACAATTTAGTTGATGTTGGTGTTACGGTCAGGTTATTTTAATTGGGTTAAGGTCAGGGTAAGTTGTTTTGGAAAGTCATTTGGGTTGAGGTTAGGGTGCGTTATTTGGGTTAAGGTTGGGGTACATTATTTAGTTTAAGGTAGGTGTTAGCGAAGCACAAGTCTATAAATAAAGTACTTGTATCAGAGTTCTGTGTGTGGGTCATATCCCTTCAAGCACTTCCTGTTGTTCCAGTTCATAGCCAGCATTTCACCAATACAGTATACGTACATTAGGTGTGTGTTGTAATGTTGCTCCTATTAATGTAAATTTCAATCACACTTCAACCAACATTGTAGACTGCAGTGTAACACATGATAAATAGGTTTTCTCATTCAAATGGCAAATACTGTGGGCTATGATATCATTCATGTAGGTAGCCTTCATTCTTGTGACAATACGCTAAATGCACCGAAGAAATATGTATGTTAAATATGGCAAAATGTACTGTTAAAGGGCCAAAAATGTATACTGTAGGTGTCGGCAATCCGCGACACCTTGTGTGTGTGTGTGTGTGTGTGTGTGTGTGTGTGTGTGTGTGTGTGTGTGTGTGTGTGTGTGTGTGTGTGTGTGTGTGTGTGTGTGTGTGTGTGTGTGTGTGTGTGTGTGTGTGTGTGTGTGTGTGTGTGTGTGTGTGTGTGTGTGTGTGTGTGTGTGTGTGTGTGTGTGTGTGTGTGTGGCTTTTCTTTGTTTTTCTTAGTTATTTGCAATTTCAGATACCATTTTTAGCTTTCAACTTCTGTTCAAATAAATGAAATAAAGTATTAGCATTTAAGCGATTTGGGACTGAATGCAAGAGCAATATCATATTTAAAGTCTTAGCAAGATAAAGTTTTAGTGGACAAACAAGAAATAATATAAGCATCATTACTTTGAAGTTTCCTCTTTTGAACTTGAATGCCAAATAAACGGCAGACATGCTGAATCCACTGAAGATATTCGACTTTTATGAAATTGTTGACACCAGTTCAAACTCCCAATTCCATTGTTGCATTCCTTTTAGAGGTCCTTCATATGGATATGCTTTTTGCACTGAATAACTCTAGTCTAAAGTGTCAAGAGTCAAACATTTAAATACAAATAGTAAGCTTTATTAGAGGAACCAGTAAAACGTTACAGTATTTCATGTTCTGTTTTTGACAGGTTAAGATATACAGGTGTGACGGATTATATACATACAATTAGCACCAGTTTGTGGTGTTGTGGTTACTGTCCGCCCTGAGATTAGGAGGTCGGAGTTCAATCCCCGGCAGAGTCCTAGCAAAGACTAAAAATGGTACCCAATTCCTCCCTGCGTGACACTCTGCATCAAGGGTTGAATTGGGGTGAAGTCCCTGCGGCATGCCAGTGTTATGTATGTCCAGAGGTGCTGTTACTGGTGTACTTGTACATCATGGCTGTGCAATGCACTTGTATATCAAGCATCACGCTACAGAAACGGATAGGCTCTTGACCTATGGGCCACATTTGTGAATTGTAACCTCGGCTACATTGAAAATGAGGGCTTGCCCTCAACTGTATTTCCGAGAATAAATAAAGGTGATGATGATGACGATGATGATGGCCCAGGAGGAACCATTGATTCCCAAGGCTACTTACTTAACTTACTTACTTACATAGAAAATTAAATATTTAAAATGCTAATATATCTGAAATCCCAAAACACCACTAGAAATGTGACACATTTCTACAGTAGGTTTCCATTTTAACCCATTCTGTACGGGAACCCCTTTTGGTGTTTTAACTAAGCATTATGTTATACTTTAGATATTGAAAAATAGCAGATCTACAAGCTCATAGCGCGCCACCGAGTGGCGCGCTATTAACTGGTAGGTCTGCTATTTTTGAAAAATCGTAAAAATGCGGAATATATATTCTTTCAGAACGAACGTTTTTCTTATTTCGACGTTGGGCCTAAATGGGTTAATCATTTTTCATTATTATCTCTGGGAGTTTGTCTGTGATTTCCCCCCCTGGCCCTAAATTACTGTGTGCATTATTTCCCATTTTTAATTACAATACACTTGTGAAAGGGTCACAGCTTGTGAGAGAGAGAGAGAGTGTGTGTAACTGTAAACTGCGGCAAATTTTTTTTTTCAAATGCAATTTTACAAGAAAATAAATGAGAAGTTAAAGTGCATTACCAAGCTATATGGGGCATACCACAATACCTTTGAAACACTTATTTTAATGTGCTTTCAATTGATTGGTTGGTGGCCATCTTTTACAGTACCCTTTGCATCCATTATAGGGGAACAGTGGTCATTGTTTTGCACAGCACTATACTACCTGATGATATGTAATGTCTAGCCATAAATGTCACAGAGACGATATTTTAAGGGAAGGGGTTTGCCAGTAAGCAAGTAAAGTGGTTAACTCATTGCGGACTTGGAGATTGACATGAAATAGTAGCACACCTTCCGTCAAGATTGCTGCTGGGGCCTTACTGTGCACCAATATACCAGCAGCAATAATGTATAGTGTCTACAGTAGTCTAAATATATTTATATTGTCACATACAGTACATTGCATTGAGATGAGCAGTTTCTAGCATGTCCCATAATAATACTGTATGTTTCAAAACATTATAGTTCAGATTTAGTACAGAAGACTTGCCGTATAATGATGCTGCAATTGAAAATTATACTGCTGAAATAAACCCTTATCAATTGATATATTGGGTGCTGGCACAGTGGCAATCTAGACTGGAGGAGGGATGGATGGACTAATAACAACTTTATTGACTCCGCTATATCTCCAAAGATGGTTTATCACGAGCTTGCAATCAATGCTGACCACGTAATAGCCCTGCAATAGACATTTATAGCATGTTAAAGCACATGGTTGTAGTGTAACAGCCTGCTCTTAGATCAGCTGTTGATTATGAGCCTTTATGGCTGCATATTTTATTCTAGTATTTACTCATTTGGTGTAAAATATTAGTAGAAATTCAAGAATTCAAAGGACACCATTTTGCTTATTTGCAAATTATATCTGATTAAACCGCATTAAGATCCATTCATAATGCCTGTGTATATGCATGCAGTGCATGTATGTTTTCTGTTTTTCCTTTGCGAGCGTCTGTATATGTGCATTATTTCCTTTTTTGTACAGGAAGTAGAGGTCACCACATTATTAAGATGCCCCCTGGGGTGCCATATGCTTTCTACGTTTTTTAATTCCGTGATGAGAGGTGAGAACCATATGCTGTTTTGTTTAGGATTCAGCATAGAGTAGCAACCAAGGGCACAGACTTTTGTCAGTGCATGTGATAATAAAATGATACTGTAGTTACTTGCGCAAGCAGAGCGCGCAAGTACTAGTTTCGCCCAAGAGTGCGTATGCACCGTCCCAGCAAATGACGTAATGACTACTGAGCTAGCTATATCAGTTATACCCTGACGTCATATGCTGGGACGGTGCATACGCATCAAAAGTAACCACAGTATACCGCTAATCAACTTACAAATTACATATACATATACATAGAGGCATTTCCTTTAATCCACCCGACATTGATCGAGATATACGTCACCATCGAAGGCATTGGGTCCTTTAATCCACATCTTTATTACGTCATCATTGAGAGCTAGTGATCATTGAGAGCTAGCTATACCAGTTATACCCTGACGTCATATGCTGGGACGGTGCATACGCATCAAAAGTAACCACAGTATACCGCTAATCAACGTACAAATTACATATACATATACATAGAGGCATTTCCTTTAATCCACCTGACACTGATCGAGATATACGTCCATCGAAGGCATTGGGTCCTTTAATCCACATATTTATTATGATATAATATATAATAATAATAATAATAATACTTTTTTACGTGCAAAAAGTAGGTACGTAGCAAATGGCTAAACCTAATGACTCAATATTTCAATCGTTCTTTCAAAGAGAAGCTGAGATTTGACAGTTTGTAGCGGTCGACAGTACTTGCGCGCTCTGCGTGCGCACTAGTAGGCCATAAATGGCCTACTAGTGTGCAACAAGCAAGTAGGCACTCGACAGAGTGCAGTTCTAGTTTCTATTTAGAAATGCCATCTGTTACGATAGATTTCTCTAGTTTACACTGCTAATATAGTATATTTTTGTCCGTCCGTCAGTGTATCACTCAAAATCCCCATACATGGGAAAGCCCCCATATATGGTACCCAGGTCTCGTGACATCACGTGACATCATCAGGGATGGAGATCCTTGATGTCATAGTAAATGCGACTTGCTGTCGCAATTATCCCTGACTAATTTTGGCCAGCAACTCTACATCTGACCTAAAACCTCAAACCCTTAGTTCTCCATAATATACAGTATGTCAGAAGCTGTTCTGACATTCCATATGTTGATCCTTCCCCATCCATCCTTCCTCTTCGATGTCTCTCTTTTGACTGATACCTGTCCATTTAAAACTCTAGATTCTCAACAGGCCAACCTTAGATCTCCATATATGGAGCTGACATTCCATATGTTGATCTGACCTCATCAAACCCTGTACACTCAAGACACACTCCATATATGGCTAGTACAGAATTCATTCCATAATTAGATTTTACCCCCCATGCCAAAGTGCCAGCGCTCACCCAGGCGGATGTGTGCACGCAACCTCGGGGCGAGGTCGCTTCTCGCCCTCAGATGTCTTACTGGTAATAATGAAAAGCTGTTGTAAAAGCTGGGAAGCAGATGCTACTAGGTTATGAATTCATATTTTCCTCTTTTTATAATGACCACAGCTGGTTTTCATGTCTGTTGTTCCGCACAATTTTCAAAACTTGTTGAAATTAGCAAATCTACAACCTGTTATGAGCTTGTTGACCGGCTATTTTAGAACAACCCAAGAATAAATTAGGGCTTAAGTGGTTAATTCAATCCATTTTGACTTGGGCATAATATCCCTGTTCAAAATCTCTTGTGTTTGACCGAGGTCTCGGTTGGAGAGGCCAAAACAAAAGGGATTAGTGAATCTTAATGTGTGTCATATCTCCCACTTTGGAACCGATGGACAAGTTGCACATCATCCATGTCATCCAGAAACCTTGTATGTCCAAAACTGTCCAATGGATCAGATGTAGATCTTGTCATAAGCTCTTGTTAATACCATAACCCATAGTCACTTTCACACAAAAAGTAGATGGTAGATATTTTTGTGACTTTTGTGTGACACTGTAGTATGACGAAGTAGGGCATTCATTTACACAAAAAATATATATATTTTTTTGAGGGGCGCTAGCCCCTCCTATATTCAGCTATATTTCCGTCTTACACAAACATAAAATTTCCATTGGAGAATGGAATTTACATCATGTGTGAGCAAATCGACTATTTTCGTCCTACACAAGATCAAATTCCCATTGACAATGAATGGAGAATTTACGTCATGTGTCTGAGCAAATAGGTATTTTTTTCCTGCACAATTCCATGGAGAATTTATGTCAAATGTGTCTGAGTAAATCGACAGTTTCCGTCATGATTATGTACGATGATAAGAGTGCCCCTCACTTCACACGGCTGTGATTTATAATAAAATAAAGTTGAAGTATGGAGACACAAGGTTTCTGCCTGACAACAATAACACTGTTAGAGAGAGAGATGTGATATCAGAATAGGTCTTGTTAATGGGATTGGAGCATTTTAGAAAAAGCCTATGCACTCAACAGATAAGGGAAACTGTTTATCCCGTTAATGTGTCACTTTAAATACATTAGGGGCCCTGCTGTTTTGGCCGTCTGCCTCACTAATCCTGAATAGCACAAGAGACAAACCATTTATAGATCCACACATAAATTACCCTATTATTGTTGTTCTGTGGGCTAATGAGACTAATTTCTAAGAGCTTTTGGCTCAACCAGAACATGAATCTGCTGTCAATGCACTTTTTTTGTGTTTCATGAATTTGAAAATAATAAAAGTATGTAATGTGTAGGTGACCTTTAGGGACGGAGTATAGTCACGCACTCGCGCGCACAGACAGACAGACAGCGTTCTCTGCCTGATGTTCTTTGTCACAAAGGACTCCAAAAGGTGTGTGGGCCCGCCATAAAACAAACACCGGTGGATTATTTATTATGTTTGAATTATGTACAGAATAACTGTTTAGATTGTGTTGTGACAAGTCTACGAGTTAGAAAGTGTTGTAAGGTTTCCTTAGCCATTAAAACGAGGACAAAGTTTTAAGCTTTTAAGCTTATAATGGTTGAGGATTAGCTTTTTTGTTTAACAGGGGAAAATGAGATGTTGGTATTGGATTCACTTTTCTTTTCTTTTTTTCTTTTTTTTACTTTACATATTATTAACCCATTAAAACCTGGAAAGTATCTGTTTAATTTAAGATTTCAGCTATGTATATGAGTCACGATCCTTAAACATAGAGCAACGAAGTCTGACATCAATATTGGTAGAGGGCGCAAGTCCACGGGTTCATGTACTTGTACTTTGCATTGTAATCCCCATAGGAGGATTTTAGATCGCCTCGTATAAGAACTGTGTTTGAAAAATAAACATGTCATTGTCATCCCGGCCGTTTCACTCATATGGATATAAAGAATCAACTGAGTGAGAGAAAACGCTAATGTTACTGCTGCTGAATTAGTTACATTTTTGCTATAAACAGACAGATGTGAGTGACTGACGGTCGTAAACGACACAGAGCCACCTCCCCGACAATTTTGCTGAGACACTTTGTTTATTTTTGGACCATAATGCTTATATGAGATGATTTTAAGATGACCCCATGTTATTCTCCATAGAGAAATTACTTCCGTGAACCAGGTGATGAACGAGTCGCGTCAGGACTTCGGGGCTCTATAGCAGATATACAAGCCCATAGTGCATCCCTTTGTGCCACGCTATGCATTTTTACATCTGCTTTTTTAATGCAAAAAAAGTAATAGCTCCACTCAGTAGCAGTGCCAAGAAAACGCAATAACCCAACGCTATTTAGACAGCCTTGTTGAGCCTCGTTGAACCGGAAGTGATTGTGTGATGACATGTAGCTTCAATCCGGGAGGTCATCTCCCGATGTAAACATTGATTTTCTTTTCGCGAGGTCGGATGAAAGTTTTATTAAGCTCTAAACATAGTCATTTATTTCAATATGGGAGCCCACCGGAGGCTATCGATGGATGCTAAAAACAGCTAACGGACGGTAAATAAAATACTATTCATTCTGGATTTAATGGCCGATATTTCCCGGTTTTGGCACACGAGGGTGCAATCAATACACCAGAGAAATTGCGGGTTCGGCATAGATTGGGATATATTATTTATATTTATATTATATTTATATAGCGATCATTTTAACTCAAATCTTTGCTTCTGGGGGTCCCTGCAACAAAATATCTTTTAAATGGGGCGTCTGTGGTCAAATACAATTTTGGGCGTCCTTGTCTTGACATGAAAACATTTGAGAACCACTAGCAACATAAGTTTATTTTTAGAGAATTGTTTTAGATGGCATTTGTAGAATCGGCCTCAGGTCTTAATGGGGTAAGACTGGCATCCCTATGTTGAGCTTGCTCCATTGCCACCCGGTGGTTCTGCACAACCAACCACCCATCCAGCCAACCTTCCACTTGGCACATCACTCCCCCTTGTCGTTGACGATGTGTGTGCCAAATTTCAGTCGGTTCGGTCAGAAGATTCTCCATATGTGAGGAAAGGACGAACCGCCAAGAGACTGTGCATATTATAGATAAATACAAACATATTTTCTTTAGACAACAACATCGGAAAGGTGGAAATACTATTTGGGCTTTGCAGGGATCTAAAGTCACCTTCTAGATTCTAGAACATGCTGTTTGCTTCATCAGTGGTGTCTCTGAACAACTGCGACGGGTTTCCTGCTGGAGCTGGTCAATGACTAGGCCAGCAGCTGTCACTTTGATTGAGCACAGTGTGAGCTGGCATTGATGTGGGCATCAGGGATAAGAACCAAGGAGCGCCAGCAGCATCAGATCCGTCCGTGACCTCACTCACATCTAAAGATGTCAAGTTGGTTTTCCCTGCACAGAATTCCAAACGACACCCCCTCCCTCCGTCACCAGTCACCCTGTCTGACATCTAGGCTATAAGGTATTCGTAAGCTCTCCCCAGGTTGGCAGAGGGAGTGTAGCGCCCAGGATTACATTGGACAATTGACACTGGGTGAAAATAAGGGTTAGGGTTAGGGAGTTACACAATTGTGGGTAAAAAATTATACGTACAAAGTAAATATCAGAGATTAAAATAGGGTGCATTTTACATCCCAAAACGCAGTTTATAGTTAAGGGACGACCTCTGCATCCACGGGATGCACTACTGTGCTACTGTACGGTTTTTTTATTCGTTTATTTTGCTAGCTTTGGTTATAATAATAATAATTTCTTTTGTTTTCTACATGAATATAACCACATAACCATATCAAATTAAATGGGAGTTAAATGCTGCAATTTGTAAAAATGGCAAAATATGACTCATAAAATGTCCCTGGGACTCATCTAAAAGACCATCCCTATATCCCGGGACTCAACCTATTTACATCACTGAAATACACACACACACACACACACACACACACACACACACACAATGTAATAATGATAATTAATTGCATTTTTATAGCGCTTTTCCAAGTGCTCAAAGCGCTTTACAATGGTTCATTCATTCATACATTGGGAGGTGAAGCGGTAATCATTTATTAGAATTGTATTAAGCTAACCTGAGGTCCTCTGCCATCAAGGTCGCTGGACTCAGACAAATACCCTGGTCACCCTTCGTGACCAAGCTAGACCTGAGAACACACGCCCACACACACTCTCTTTCTCTCTCTCGCTCATGAATATAGCATCCTTGTACCAGGAAAATCAATTGCAGATACATATTTGAAAAGCCACTTTCTGACTGAGTAGTGTTTTCTTGCATCAGCAGCTGTTTTCCAGTGATGCGCTAGTAAGGTGATTAGGCAAGTGGCTGGTTTAAAAAATGTATCTGGAAAAATGTCAAATGGTATGGCAGAGAGTGGTAGGTGGGACCCATTCACGCACAGCAGAAATTCCTGGCGTTACTTTTACTCTGAGTTTAAAACCTAGCCTGTGAGGGTAACATTCTTTTCACTGTCGCAGTGAAATTAACACTCGGATGTAAGGTCAGAAATAGGTCATCTCGAGGAAGGGGTGTCGAGTCAACAGAATTGGATCATGCGATGCTGATGGAGGTGTGGAGTATACTGTAGCAACAGCCATTAGACTATTGACAGTGAGAGACAACTAATGACAGCTCTGTGTTTACGCCGTACAATCCTTAGTGCTAATCTTTCACTCTGAGAGTCGGTGTACAAATGCAACCGAATGGACCCGTGTCAAATCCTTAGTGCTAATTCTTCACTTTGAAAGTCAACCGAATGGACCCGTGTCAAATCCTTAGTGCTAATTTGTCACTTTGAGAGTCAACCGAATGGACCCGTGTCAAATCATTAGTGGTAATTTTTCACTCTGAGAGTGTACTAATGCAACCGAATGGACCTGTGTCGGTGAACATCATAACAAGCAGAGAGAGAGAGAGAGAGGGAGAGAGAGAGAGGGGGAGGGGGATGCAGAGAGAGAGAGAGAGAGAGAGAGAGAGGCAGAGGGGGAGAGATGCAGAGAGAGAGAGAGATGCAGAGAGAGAGAGAGAGAGAGAGAGAGGTTCTCTGCAGCAAGACCTCATTTGATTAACACCTGCCACCATATGCAGATGCTCAAACAGATCCCCATCATGTTGGTCTTGCACAGTCACTTTAGTCCGCGCTGTCGTAAGTCACTTAAGAACGACAGAGCTTATTGCTTTGTATGAAGACAGACCATTAGATTTGTCTAATTTAGTGTTGATTGCAATTATGGCAGGATTGTTGACCCACCCAAATCAGTGAATCCAGTTGTGCTTGTTTTCTCTGCACGGTTTAGCAGCACATTGCAAATTAGCCTACTGCTTTAAGGTTAAGTTAGTCCTTGAACCGTGTATAGCTTAGTTATCTCTGCCAGGTGTGATCGCTGAAGGCTGGACTGTGTGTGTGTGTGTGTGTGTGTGTGTGTGTGTGTGTGTGTGTGTGTGTGTGTGTGTGTGTGTGTGTGTGTGTGTGTGTGTGTGTGTGTGTGTGTGTGTGTGTGTGTGTGTGTGTGTGTGTGTGTGAGTGTGAGTGTGTGTAAATTGTTGTTTTTCATGTGAGTGTCTATATGAGAGTCTATTTCACACTTTGAAATGAATTGAATTGAAATGGGAATGAGATTACATAACCCTAATCTACATATACTGTATACTACAATGGAAACCACGTGACCTATTTATTATGGGCCTTTAACTTACAAACTCTTGTAACCTTGCATTGCACACATGCAAAGCACACTCTGTAGTAACAAGTTAGTTAGTGAATACATGCAATGAGGTCACTGATAGGGTATTATTGTTTTTTCTTTTTGGCTTCTTACCCGCTTTTCTCCCCAATTTAGTCTTTAGGCCAATTGATTCCTACCCACACACTGTGTGTGTTATCACTGCTGTTGTGTCCTGACTCACCTATTGAGGAGCTTTCGTCCTACTCCTCCCGCCCAACACTTCACACACACACACACACACACACACACACACACACACACACACACACACACACACCCCAACCAAACTCGGCACACATTAAATACCATTTTGTTGCTTTGAGACAGCTTTTTGGGTCTTTTTCCTTGATTAATTTTTAACTGTATGCCTTTTTAATGGTGTGCATGTGAATGCCAACCATTTCATTAATATTTGTAATCAGACATTAGGTTGGCACTGAGTTGCTAGATTGGAAGATGAGAGTACATTCTCATGCCTTTTTTGGCTAGTGCTGTATTTGCCTAAATATTCTATAGCTCACGTCAGCTCATTTAGAAATGCTAATGGCACTATTAGCATTTCAGGAATGGAACGGATGTGTCATCTCAACCATTTACTTTCCAATCAAAGATGCATTTTCCCCTAGCTTGTTTATTTTCTTACTGATGAATTGTTCAAGCATTTCACCATCAGCAGAGTGGAGCTTAGAAAGGGAATTCATGCAGAATTTACCGTCGTCAAGGATGATATGCAAACATTCTCAGATGGAATTTGAATTACTAAAACTGCTAATTAATATTCCTAGGACCTTTTGATGGGTGAATAAGAGGCACGTAGCACAGGCCCATCCTTTCTCTCCTCCGCTCTTTGTGCTCTCCGTTTCACTGCCCTTGCTTCTATTTAGGGCGCAGAGATATAGTCATTGAAAAAGGTTATGAAACCCATCATTACCCTCTGATGTGAATTAGTGAATGTGCAGCTGCCTACCCTGTGGTGACCAGAAAGGCATTCATACTGTATGAGTCGCAGCAGACGTGGGGCAGTGGGAGACTGGCACATCGTGCCACATGCAAAATGACAGGCAGCAAAGTGCCTTTAGGGTGCCAGCTTTCATCATGGTAAGCGCTGATGACACGGGCTTGTTGCCGAGCTGACAAACTGTCATGGAGCTGTCGGGGCCCACACAGCCACTGACTCGGCACCGCTATGATCACCTTTAAACTGATGAATAGCGACCTTTTGGGACTTGGGGTGTGTGTGTGTGTGTGGGGGGGGGGGGGTTCATACAATATACGGTATGTACTGTAATGTATGAGCATGCTTCAAGAATTATCACCCATTTATTTATCTTATATACGAATTTCTTCTATTCTAAACCAATATTAATAGGCACGTCTAATTCATCTGCTATTTTATTCGTCTGTGCAACAGAACTTTGTCTTTGATCATGTACAGTGGTGGGGATACTTAGGATTAACTGAACCTACAGTATGTTATCTGCCATTTGCCATTTCTTGGTCTTTGACTTCACCAGTCTCATCGAACTTAGTCCGGTACCAGGGCTGACACAAAATCACGCTGCCACTCTGTATAATGGAATGCCAGCAGAGACAAGCGTGGCATCTTTCCGTGGGGGCAGTGTTGCTGCTTGAGCATACACAAACTCAACAAAGTTGCTGGCAGGTCACTCAAAACAAGAGCAAATACCAAGAGAAGTGTAATGGGGGATTTGGCCATTTTTTTGGGGGGGGTGTCGCTACCCACACATTTAGCCGTGTTCAATGCTCATGCTGTGAGTAATACCTCGTTGTAAAGGTACCTCGTTGGAGAAATACTCTCCACACTTGTTTTGAGGAGCGTGCTCACACACACACACACACACACACACACACACACACACACACACACACACACACACACACACACACACACACACACACACACACACACACACACACACACACACACACACACACACACACACACACACACACACAGTACAGTATATTAGTCCCTGGCTGCCCGCACAAACAAGGTAGTTGCTATGCAACATTTACATTTAGATTAGTTTCTAAGTTGCTTTTATCTTTGTTCAGCTCCCATCAGGCTTTGTTGTTTCTGACCCCGACATAGAAATCCCACATTAACCCACACCTTTGATGCTGTTTGAAGATGCAACACTGCAATAGATAACGTTTAACATTATAACAGGTTTTTTAATTAAAAAAGAAGTGAATACCTCCAAACCAAGCTACAGGATTAAATGTAGTATATGTGATATTATTTTGTGCTTATTATGGGCTTTCACCAGTTTCTGTACATTACTGTACAACACAGTATAAATTTGTTATCTCAATTATTGAAACGAAATTGTAACGGAAACGTATAAATAGGATATAGTACATGCTGTTATCTTATTATTACTTAGGGAACTGCATACAGTAATGAATGTATGGGATAGGGGTAGTGTTTCACCTGCATATTGCTTGGCTCTCTCACAGCTCACTAAACACCAACTCTTTGCATCTATTATCATAAAGTATTGCATAATTAATATTTGCCTGGAAGTAATTTGTCACAACCATGGACAACTCCTCGTTCTGCTAATTATATAATTTCTCATTTTAAAGAGTATGTATGACGTCCCACCACACTGCCTAGGTTCTGTTTTTCGTTTTCATTTCATTCTTCCGTTGCTTCCTTGTTTATTTTTGAAATACTTGTCTCCTTTTTCTCATTTCCGATCTTCCGACTTCACTTCCTGCCCTGTCATACAGTACATTATGCAATGATGTGTGAGAAAAGGACGTAACAAAAATAAAAGTGAATGCTTCAAATTGATAACACATTAAATACCTGCCAAGTGTCGAAATTGAGGAAGTTTATGGAAACATAGTTCTAGAGAGTAGAGAGGAAGATAAACAAAACAAAAATAATATCGAGGTAGACAGAAAGGCTCCCGATACTGTCCCCAAACCCGCTAATAAGAGTTTTGCTGACATTGAGCTTTTCACTCAGAAACATATGGAATACTTACAGGCGCGGCCAAGCCAAGAATAACAAGGTTTATTTGAGCTCTCCAAATAATCCTGTCGCCTCTGTTATGCAACGTTAATGAGATGGTGCAAAACCGTGCAATGCACAAGTGCTGGTACAATGAAAAGTGAGCTTGCAAGGCAAGCAAAGTCTGAGCTTTAATGGTCCGTCCGACCGTCCAACTGTGGTCCCACTCCCAAACATTTCTAAAACTGGAATGGCCAAGCAATAGCCATCAAACTTGCTGAGCACATTATTAGTCCCTGGAGGATGAATGCTATAGATTTTGGGTATCTCATGACCTTTTCACTTGCCCCTTCCTTAGGCACAAATTTCCACGTACACACAAGATATCTAAAAATAAATGCTGTCTGGTAGAAACCTTGTATCCATGTTTCGTCTTTTATGTTGTACATGGATTAATCCCCTATTGTATACATCCTCACGGCAGTGTTATGCAAAGTAACGGAAATAGCAGATCTATACTACATACTTGTCGATCTGTGATTTGTCTGCCTGTGTGTATGCCTGTCGTACACACAAGGCATAACAAGGGCGTCTTCCAACCAGTTGACCTCAAAAGGTTGGTGGGGTGTGCACTGTGCAGTGCTGAGCAGGAAGTCAATTGGACCAGCGGTTGTCGAGAACCATAAAACCATGGATGTCTGTGGGTCTGTGGAGGACACACCGAATCACTGTGTGTTGAGTGGAGGATGTAGGCGCCGGTTTCCCTGATTGACGAACCCAACCCACCGCCCTGACATGTGGTTCTCTGCACAATAGAACTCCATTCATGAATGCACAATCTTAACACAATGTCAGCAGTTTCTTTTTTTGAACTTTGTTTTTATTTCAAAAAATGAAACATGAACAATGAAACAGAAATCAAACATAAATGTGAATGCAAGAAAACAAAAATACATAACAAAAACAGAGACAATAAAAGAAATCCAAAGAAAAACAGAAAAACAGCTTGACAAACTTCAAAAATACAGCATTTTTCAGACAGTACAAGGCAAGGCAGGGAACAGCAGGAGACATGACTCATAATATACAGCAGATATCCAACATTAATTGTCACAAGCCCGGCCTGCATCCAGCCCTTGCTCGCACCCCGAGGAGACAAAAGCTCCGGTGACCTCCAGCCCGCCACCAAGTGACTGGCCAGAGGCCCCCGGATCCCCCGCCCCCCAGCCGGCTACAGACCGGGCACCAATGTCAGCAGTTTCTGATGACATAATATCTCCATATTTAGCGAATCAGTTATAATGTATTGGGTAGTGGTTAAGTCTGTCTGTGGGTTTCATACATATTTAACCAATAAAAGTATGTATGAATGTTTTAACCAGCGGTTTCAGACATGATGATAATCTAATGGGCAGACTGCTATTAAACTGAGTGCCTTCATGTTCCCCAGAGGATGGACCTTAAATATTTGACTGACCTCATTACCTTTTATCCATCTCCATCCATCTTCAACCGCTTATCCGTAGTCGGGTCGCGGGGGCAACAGCTTCACCAGAGAGCTCCAGACTTCCCTCTCCAGAGCAACATTAGAGACTTCCTCCTGGGGAATCCCGAGACGTTCCAAGGCCAGTGAGTGGATGTAATCCCTCCATCTGCACCTTGGTCTGCCCCGGGGTCTCCTCTCAGTGGGACGTGCATCGAGGACCTCCCTAGGGAGTTGCCCGAGAGGCATCTTAACCAGATGCCCGAACCACCTAAGCTGGCTCCTTTCCAGGCGAAGTAGCTGCGGCTCTACTCCGAGTCTCTCCTGTGTGACTGAACTTCTCACCCTATCTCTAAGGGAGATGCCAGCCACCCGTTGGAGAAATCTCATTTCGGACACTCCATCCCCATCCTTAGGCCAGAATGCATTGTTTCTCCTACAGTATATGCATTGTGTGGCACAATCATGACCAGTCACTACAGTATGATCTTTTGTAGGCGGTCGCGAATAGGACAAAAAAGACAAATAACCGCAAAAGACGGCAAAAACACACACACAAAATCACAAATATTTGCACGTGCGCTGCACGAGTGTGCATGCGTGAAAGCTCCCCCCACACTATCAGCTTTTGGCTAGGGGAAACACTGAATTGTCAACTTGGAGTTGGTCCACGCAATATCGCAAAATCTAGCGTATTTTGCACATTTGAGGATGAACTCTATTTTATTTCATGTTAAAGCATTTGCTGTTGATTTTATTTCATATTAAGGTTTTGCTGCTGTTTACAATATGCATTAATCCTTCAGTGAATATAAAATATGCATACCCTCCACTCCCCCACCTAATTCTAGCACTAATAATCATTGCAAATGTTCCTTTTGTCTGATTGGGTGTAAAGAGCTCTTGTTTAATTATTGTTGCCCAGATTGCATGAGACCTGATGGATGAGAAGGCTTGTGAATTTAATCCTGCCAAGCTATTGCAGAATGGTGTAGATTAGAAGGTAGTGAACTAATTAATTTGTCAGCAGCCAGTGTCATATTTTTCTTACACTCTGTTCTGCTTTTCAGCAGGACTTGTTGCACATTAACTTTTTGGAAGGCTTATATGATTATAGCATCAAGATAAAAATGAATCAAAAGGTAGGTCCCTGTGAAGAGAAATCAGAAAGCATGTTAAATGTAAAGATCAAAAGAGAAGAAGCTGCTGCTGGATGAACATCATGTTCAAACCGTGCCCAGCTACAGTAAGCCTGAATACATGTATTAGCAGTACAAACTATTAAGCTGTTTCAAAACATAGTTTGGTGACAGTAATTTACGTTATATGTTTTTTGTGTAAATATGATATAGTGTAATTTGTACTAGGTGGTTATAGTTACTATTAAACCGCTGCAAATGTGCTCTTTCTGGCAGCGCATGAAACTCCAAACACCTGAAAGAGCAGGTACTTTTTTAGGTAATCTTCATGTAAAACCCCAAATTCAGACGTACAGTATAATTCTAGTGTCAGTCTTCCGTTCATTATCACTGGAGCAGCGCCACACTCTCCACACTCTCCACTCAGGACAAAATCAATACATATGACGTCAGACTCTCTGGTTTCTTGTTTCAGGAGAATGATGGCCACAGTGAACGCGTCTCTCAGAATTATGTGACATACAACATTTGATTCAATAAAGTTATGTTCCCCCCTTAAGGATCCAAGTCTTAAGATGTTACTTTTCCCTTTGTGGTTCATAAAGAGAACAACCAGGCCGTACTTTTCGTGTTGCTCTCAGGGACCATATGAAATCATTACAATGGCATGCCTCAGGGTTGTCCTTGGACTCGGCTGGGTGTACATTTTCCATCACTGGTCGACTGGTGTCCTTGCTAGGAGAACACATGTTTTACACATGCACACACACTAATGGCATTTCTTCTAATGAATTACAAACAGGCCTTGAGGCTGTGCCCATCCGTAATGGCTGGCTTAATGTCCGATGACAACACACTATTAATATGAAATAATAATAAGTAATCTAGGTTCATGACACTATTCTTAGGTGTTGGAAAGCCATAAAACAAGTCTCTTGCAGTCCATTTTAATTGATGTTATATTAGTGCAAGGTACAGTCTAGCAGGCTATTTGAAAATAGTGATTTACGAGCTCACAATACGTTGTAATGTGAAGCGTTTTGAGCTCATACACCTGCTATATATTAACAAAAACTGTTTTTAATAAAAAAATTGTTTTAAATATTTTGAATATCTCTTTTGTCCCTGGCACAACATATTAGATATATTTTTTGTGGCTTTCGCCTTTATTTTCTTTTTTATAGAGGGACAGAGACAGTAGGCTGACAGGAAATGGGGAGAGAGAGATGGGGGGGGGGGTGACACGCAGTAAAGGCCGTCGGGATCGGGAGTCGAACCCGCGGCCAGACTGGATTACCATCCAAGGTGCCCAGACGGCTACGCCAGCCGCCCGGACCACCAGACCCTCTTCTAGACAGCCTACTTGGCATTTGTTTTGTTAACATTGGATCAAAGTGACTGGCAGTGTTTTACATAGATATATTTAAAAGGTAACTGAAACACACACCCACAGCCTGTCAAGAAAGTTCAAAGACAAACTTGACAGGATCTTGGCAGAAAGCTGTGTTTAAAATAGTAGCAGATGGAAGGGGAGGGCTGCTGCATTGTTAGTCCAGCAGTCAACAATTGCATCCTCTGTCAATGTCAAAGGTCAACCAGCGTGTCTCCTTATTGGACTACTCCCATATTGAACGTGATGACACACATTGACTGATGTGACAGCTGGGCAGAATTACCATGGGCTCTGTAGTCAGCAGTAGTTTAGATGTTCTGACTGGCCACTTATAAAAGAGAAAATATGCTGAAAGCTCATTTTTCTATAGGCATCTGTTCCCCAACGTCATTGGGGAAGATGACGATGACTGCTGTACAGCATATTGTTAATATTCGTAATTATCAATACATTTTCATAGCACAAAGACGAGACTTTTGACATGTCATGTAGTAAAAACAACCATGTCTTTCATGCCTTTTTGGCAAAAATATGTAAAGGTTTGATATAATGGTTAAGCATTGTTCCTTGCATACACTACTGTAGTGACTACAGGACCTTCCAGCTGTCCTTGAAGGTGTGTGTGTGTGTGTGTGTGTGTGTGTGTGTGTGTGTGTGTGTGTGTGTGTGTGTGTGTGTGTGTGTGTGTGTGTGTGTGTGTGTGTGTGTGTGTGTGTGTGTGTGTGTGTGTGTGTGTGTGTGTGTGTGTGTGTGTGTGTGTGTGTGTGTGTGTGTGTGTGTGTGTGTGTGTGTGTGTGTGTGTGTGTCTTTCTGTGTACAGTGGGTGCCCTCCCTCGGTCTGTGGACCAAATGGGGAGTGACAGTGATGAGTCGGGCTCACAGAACACTCCCCTTGCTGCCCCTGTCCACTGACCCAGAGTCAGCGGGTTAATAACCAGTGCCACTGAAAGCCATCTGTCATTAGGTACCTGCCACTGATCAGGAAGCAGCAGTTCTCCCTGCCCTTGTCACCCATCCCCCTGAATAGTGTATCAAGCCCAACAAGCATCTAGGGCACACAGTAAAATCCTCAGTGTTAATTTGTAACTCTGAAGGTCTCCGAGGCATGGCAAATAAATTAGATGACTTATTTGAATATATGCCGGCGAATATTTCTCATCACACTATTCATATGCCTCATAGCCCTAACCCTATGCCTCATTCATAGTTTAAATGCCTTTAAGTCCAATGCTTTTTTTATTGGTCAATCAACGCATAAAAAAACACCCCACAGTGGCGCACTGTTGCAGCCATAAAAATCCTTTATTGTCTCCACCAGGCCGAAGGCATGGGGAGAGATGTTTTGCACTCCATCCGTGTGTCCGTCTGTGAACAGCTAATCTCCGGCACCGTTAACCCGGCCGATGCCAAATTTTGCACACACACTCCCTGGATGCCAACGATTAACCTCTGCCCCAAAATTTCCAGAACGGCCTGTTCTAGCGCCACCAGGAGGCCAACTTTTGAAAAACATTTTTACTCCTCCAGATTCTGTCCAAAAATCCCGCAAATCGTTACACACTATCTCTATAGTCATGTGTTCAAGATGGATCTGTCTGATATTTCATATTCCATCCTAATTGGCTAACATTGGCTTTCAAAGTTTGCAGGATTGGCCCTTTTGAAACAAAAAGCCTCAAATCATGAACGCAGCATGCAATTTACATGACATCTTTCACAGACTTTCCTGGGGAATATATCCTTTCACATTGACCTGTTATAGCGCCACCAACAGGTGGATTTTTGCAAAACACATTTTTGGAACAAAATGCCTCAAATCATCCAATTGCCATCAATGGTGTAAGAACAAATGGCACACTTTTCACATTGGCCTATTATAGCGCCACCAGGAGGCCACAACCTGACCTGGCCTGGTGGAGACCTGTGCCCCGAGGGGCACTTTTTCTAGTTGATGGTGAAAAAGGTCAACCTCGTTCTGAATAAAAATTGAGTCACGTTATGACCGTTTAACTTTCTCTTTCTGTGTAAACAGAAGCACTCATGACACAAACAGATGTTCTAATACGTGTATATATATATATATATATATATATATTTTAGCTTTTTGGGTTAATGTATCGCACAAAAGGAACTCCCCGTGCGTGCGTAAGGACCTTGAGAGCTTACAAATAATAACCAAATAGACCCTTCGGATCAAAATTTGTAAACTCAAGAGTTAAATTAACTAGCAATCAGCTCCCTTTGTTTGCTCTCTAAATTACTACTTTGATTATTTATTTTTTGACAAAGGTTGCACACCCCTCTTTTCCCCTCTGTCCAAACACTTTGCTGTTCTTCTCCTCCCCTTTAAAATAAATTGTATCGTTCTTATCTTGGGTGTCGTACCCTTTTATGCTAATGCTGGCCAATGCTGGCAGCTAATGTATTCATTAGGTTTACAAGACTTTTGATGATTTGTGGAGATAACAGGAGGACAGTGCATAGTGAGGCAGCGCTTTCTCATCTGATATTGACAGTGAAATTGAATAAAGCTTGACAAATAGCAGACAAGTGACATTAGCCGTTGTTGTTTTTTTTCTCATTTATAAAGACTGTTCCGTCTCTCGTTCCACAAGAAAGGACAAAACAAGCAAAGGGAAATGAACGAAAACAAGCCGCCTCCCTACTATGATTCATTTTGTTTATTATACCCGTGCTGCTGTATTGATCGCCGTGGCTGAATTACACTGACACTTGGCAACTATCAATTTGGAATTTAGGACAGAATGTCTGACTTAGGCTATAACTTGGATGAAAAAGTCATCATAAAAACGTTCGTGTAGAAGCTAAGCAAGGCAATTCTAAAAAGACAGTGTTTACTCTATTGACTGCATAGCAAAGCCTATGATAACGCAGTATGAAGTCTAGTGGGTTTTTTTTTTTACTGAGTGTTGATATTGCAGCCGGCTTCCTGGGAGCAGCCAATTCTTGACCTGCATGGAACCAGAGGACTGCATAGGAATACTAATGTGCAACTCACAGGCTCACCTCTGAACTCAGGATTATTCTTCACTGACTAATGTGCTTTTTGTTGACACGGTATCACAGATATGTGAGTGTGCTCTCTCTCTCTCTCTCTCTCTCTCTCTCTCTCTCTCTCACACACACACACACACACACACACACACACACACACACACACACACACACACACACACACACACACACACACACACACACACACACACAGTCACAGTCACAGTCACAGTCACACACACACACACACACACACACACACACATTCTCCCTTGATTTGTTTTCTTTATTTGAACCCACAGTTAAACAGCTACTGTTTGAACAGGTACTGTTTAACTGTGAGAGCTTATTTATTTCCATTGTGGCATATTTGAGTTCAAATATGTGTGAGTTCAAAGTTATGCGCAGGGATGGCATAAACAGAGGCACACAGAAAGAATAAATATCCATAATGCATTCATACAATTCATTTCCAAACAGATAGGCTTCCAATTTCAGCAGAAACAGAGTTGTACTTCACTCTTTGGAAGGCCTGTCATCTGCAGTCCCGTATAGGCCTACTATTAGCCTGTCTGCAGTACCACTCAGTATACTACTAGTGTACACCAATAACCCTATCTTCATTTTGGCCCTCGTCCACAACATATGCACAGTGTATTTGCTGCCACGTCGTTAAAAAAGTATAATTGTCTAAACAACTGTGCGACTGTGGCTCAAGAGGTAGAGCAGGTCGTCCAATGATCCATGGGTCGGCGGTTCGAATCCCGGCTCCTCCTGTCTACATGTCGAAGTGTCCTTGGGCAAGACACTGAACCCCAAATTGCTCCCGATGTGCTGGTTGGTACCTTGCATGGCTTCCGCCGCAATCGGTGTATGAATGTGTGTGTGAATGGGTGAATGTAATGCACAATCTATGTAAAGCGCCTTGGATAAAGGCGCTATATAAATGCACCATTTACCATTTGCCATTTAAACATTTCTGAACCAGTTACTCTTAACACAGGGGTGTTTAGAAACATTGAGCCCTGGAGAGACTACAGTATTTCTTTGGCAGTGAAATCTACAATTTGATCATGTCTGGCTATATCAGGCTATATACCCCTGTATGCATTATACCTGTTGACAATGTGAGAAATGGATTCAATTACTTTAACAGGTAAATGCATTAAACGTGTGGCTCATCATTGGCTGCCTAGTGCGTACCAAACTGACATTTTATACTTTTGTCGGCAGGCCCTGCAAGTTGCAACCGTGATTTAAGTGCAAAAGACATTGGCCCACAGTATATATTGTGCCACCCTTACCCCTTATCCCTCAACTTATTAGCCTTTTTTCTTTTTTACTATTATGAAAAACCTTTTAAAATGGTTGAACTACTGTAGCTGATCTATCAACACATTGTGAGCTTGTAGATTGGCTATTTGAACTATTTTGAAATGATTTCAAAATAGTAAAAATGACATAAGTTTAGGGATGGGCGTGGCGCAAGATAGAGCCCCTAATGTCCTCTCCAATTGCAGCATTGCTGAACATAGTTTTTCTGTGTTCTTGTCTCCCCTTCCTCCCCTTGCCTGCTGTCTGCAGAGATGTCTGGTACGGGAGCGGACATATCCCACGTACACTGGAAGCAGCAGTGGTTGGAGAACGGGACACTTTATTTCCACGTGTCCATGACCAGCTCGGAGCAGCTAGCTCAGACAACACAGCCCACACCCCGGGAGCCAGCTCATGCTGTACACGAACACATGCATCTGCTGCACATATCTGTCATGGTAAGTGACGCTGAAGTACATCCAAGTTACTGTAGCAGTGACTCTCTCTCTATCTTTCTCGCATGCACACACACACACACACACACACACACACACACACACACACACACACACACACACACACACACACACACACACACACACCACACACAAGCCTATTATTCTACTTGCTGGACCTAAGCACACACCACTCTTGTGACCTCTCTCTGCACCAAAACAAACTCCCTTGAAAGCAATATCTGCATCCCACTCTCCCACCCCATCTGTGCTTTGCTCAATGTCCTCACAGGCTCTCTCTCTCACACACACACACACACACACACACACACACACACACACACACAGGCTGACTGCCCACACACCTCTGGACGCTGGCCTTCACTGGGATGTCGTCCACTCCCTCTAGGCTTCACTCTTAAGACTGCTCTCTTCACTTCTCTAAGCTATCATCTGTCAAATCACTTCCCTGTCTCTGCTCCGCCATTATTCTCTCACTTCGTCTTACACCTTCCCTGATAACCCCTCTTCCCCCAACCCGCCCCTGTGTATGATACAGATATTCCACTTGCTGTATTTTTTATAAGTCTGTCTTATAGGCCGTCGCCTTGACACTTTTTCACTTCATTTTTTCCCCCTTCAAAGCCCTCAACTCTCCTCCTTTGTGTTTCTGACGTCTCTTTTCATGTCACTTTCTGTTTCCTTTTTCAGGTGTCACCATTACATGGGCATACGGCGGCAAATGCTTTCGTTTCCGCAAAACATTTATGGATGAACAAAGCATGCGTGGGACAAAACATCCATGGACACATAGTGCTTGCCAGCAAGCCATGGGCATACAGCGCCAATAGTTTTTTGTTTAATCACTTTCATGGAAACATCTATGGATGAACAGTGCATGCAATAAATGAAAGATGCATGGATGAATGAATGGTAAAAGCACAGAATGACATATCCATGGACAGATGGCACATCCATAAGAACCTAAAACGATTTTACTTTTCTCTAACTCCCCTTCACTCTCTTTAACCTTCTTATCTGCCTACTCCTTTGTTTTCTCACTCCAGGACTCTTTGTCCCTAAGTGAACCTCATCCATCCTGCCTTCCCCAACCTGCTGTACGGTCAATATTTCTATTGTCTCCACCAGGCCGAAGGCATGGGGAGAGAGTCTGTTTTGTCCGTCCGTCCGCACGCACGCACACATTCCCACTTGTTATTATTATTATTATAATAATTATTATTATTATTTATATTTACTTTTTTGACATGTGGGTCCTTTGTCACTCTTACGTTGATGGCAGTTGATTCCTCAACTGTTATATATTGTTTCATTACTGAGGTATCGGCTTATTCATGAAATCGGTCTCGGATCCTTCTCAAAACATATATTGAACACCTCAAAATTGTGCAAAACATATACTACACTTCATGAAAATACAATGCTTATATTGCTTCTCACTTATTTTGTCATTTAGGTAAGTTTACACTTTCTGAGTAAAATTGACATGAGGATTTTATTGTGCATAATTTGATTGATTGATTGATTGATTGTGAAGTGCTGCTCATACTAATATACCCTGCCAGAAAGTTAAGGTCAAAATGTCGTCAACGTGTGGATGGTCCTCGGTAATCTCAATCGAAAGAAAATATGATACGATATATATAAGATGCAGTGAGGGAGCGAAATGAAGGAGCCACGTCCAGGCAGCTAAAACAGGAGACGGTGTTGTTGGACTGGCCTTGGCCCCTCGAGGTGTCTCCTGGCTCTTTGAGTGAACATCATTAAGTGTGAGTCTGTCAGCTCTATGGCAGGCTCATGTCTGAGTGCTCTATTCTTTTGGCGTTGAGGTTGTCGAGCTCTCGCTCACTCTTTCCTTCCCTCTCTATCGCTCTTTTCTGCGGTCAGTCAGTTCTGCAGGACATGATTCTGACTGCTGGGACAACTTTTTGGGGGGTTTTGTTTTCTTTTTTGCAGGGTCATTTATAATCTCAATGTTAATTAAATTTGAACAGAGTACAAATGGATGTGGGTTCATTTGTATGCTCTCTGTTACAGTTGGAGGCCATCGATATTGTCCTTTTCTTTTTGCTGAGGTTTGCGTGATCTGCGCAAAAGGACAGTTAACCCATTTTGGGCGGGAACCCCTTTTGGTGTTTTAAACATTGTTATAATTTAGCTATTGAAAAATAGCAGATCTACAAGCTCATAGCGCGCCACCGAGTGGCGCCTTACGAGCTTGTAGGTCTGCTATTTTTGAAAAATCGTGAAAATATTTATTTCAGAAAACTGGAGGATTTAGAAGGATTTTTTTAAATTTTGAGGTCAGGCCTAAATGGGTCAAATGATAAGGGACAATATCGGTGGCACCCAACTGTACATGTGCAGTGTATTGTACCACATGTCCTTGCATAAATGTGAATCTACACCGACTTACTGGAAGCTGTAGAGAAGAAAAAAATAATATGCTCTTCTAGGCTCATGTTACTGTATATAGAGAGACCGAAGTAATTTATAGAATAGTGCGTTCACATTTGTAAGCAAGATATCGGCAATGACACGGAGTTTACAGTGTGGTGCTCAGTGCTGACAACAGCACATTTACTCTCCCAAGGGAAGCATTGCCTTTGACAGAGCTTCAGTCTGATGCAAGTTTTACTAGGCTAGCCAATGTCCTCACCATTTTGTTAATCCAGTAATAAAAGTGGTCTGCTTTAGCACACTTCTCAGTGTTTTATAGGCTTAACCCATTTAGGCCTGACGTCGAAATTAAAAAAATGTCTTCTAAATCCAGACAGTTTTCTGAAATACCTCATGTTTCTATGTCAGTGGTGTTCAATATGTCATGTCCCCCACAATTATGTGTATTCGGCCGCCGACCTCAATTTGAAAATATGTTGTTCCAGGGACCCCCCCCAGAAACAAAGATTTGAGTTAAAAACGTTCGCACTGAAAGAATATATATTAAAAAACTTGCACCACATTTTCCCGATTTTTCAAAAATAGCAGACCTACAAGCTCGTAGCGCGGCACTCGGTGCCGCGCTATGAGCTTGTAGATCTGCTATTTTTCAATAGCTAAAGCATAGCAGGGGGTTCCCGCCCAAAATGGGTTAATGTGAGGCCTTCTGTATAATGCTCTTTTACAAATACGTGTTCCCAGGCTCATAATAACCATAACTACTGCTTATTTGTTATAATACAAATAGCTTTCATTCAATAAAACAACATTATTCAGTTATTCTATTATGCATGTCCAGTCTATTATCTGCATTGCAGTCTCAAAATGCAGTCAAGCTTTAATGGATGGCTATTTAATGGAGTCAGTGCTACAACCCCATGTCTTTAATTTACATAATATCTGCAATGCAATAAAGCAAGTCAGCATATACATTTTAGATGTACAGCACAGCTAATATAGGGTTCCATTCTTCAATCTGTTTGTATGGTCTTTTGCATTCAGTACAATGTAAGCTTTCATTATTATTAACCTAAACAATTTACATACATTTACAATTTTGGCAAACAGATGTAATTGTTATTAACCCTCATTCCACATTTTTATTAAACCCACATTGACATACAGCATACATATTATGCAAAAAAAACAACCCAGACATGTATCATTTCAGGAATTACATTATTAGCTTTGATTCCTTTGATCTAATTGGTTAACTTGTCAGTAACAGTATTGAACAATTCAGCGTGCTGTGTGATAATGAGTGTTTCATAGGATAAACTTAGACCTCTGCTGTCTCATAGGTTTCCATAATTGGCTTCAGCACAGTGAGGAACAAATTGGTGATTTAAAAAAAAAAGGTCAATAAAAAGAGGGATCACACTGGTCATGCAAAAACATACTATGGTTTCCTAATGAGGAAACTCTTGTCAGTTTACCTAAAACTTGGGCTAAAAAAACGTCATAGCCGTCATCACAAATGTGATGAGGTCAGCGCATATGGGCACATTTGGGCAAGTGGCTATGGCCTAATTTAGCCCAATGAATGTTTTTTTTTGCTAAACTAATGCTTGCAATGGATTCAGAATCACGAATAACCCCTAGTTTGACACGTCACATGCTACTTTTGTTTTTATATAGGATGTTAATGGTACCCGACTTTCAACCCCTGAATTTACCATGATCCACAATTTATACAAATAAAATAAAAAATCTTTTGGGCCACGCCTTTTTATCTTAGATTGACTGGCCTACTATGACTCAGACATAACAATAAACAAACCTGATTTGCCCATATACCTGTATATAGGTAAATGGTGCATTTATACAGCGCCTTTATCCAAAGGTGCATTACATACAGTTGGAGGCCATCGATATTGTCCTTTTCTTTTTGCTGAGGTTTGCGTGATCTGCGTAAAAGGACAGTTAACCCATTTTGGGCGGGAACCCCTTTTGGTGTTTTAAACATTATGTTATAATTTAGCTATTGAAAAATAGCAGATCTACAAGCTCATAGCGCGCCACCGAGTGGCGCGCTATGAGCTTGTAGGTCTGCTATTTTTAAAAAATCGTGAAAATATTTATTTCAGCAAACTGAAGGATTTAGATGGATTTTTTTTTAATTTTGAGGTCAGGCCTAAATGGGTCAAATGATAAGGGACAATATCGGTGGCACCCAACTGTAGATTGTGCACTATATTCACCCATGCACATTCATACACCGATAGCGGAGGAAACCACGCCGCAAGGCACTAACCTGCTCATCGGGAGCAGTTAGGTCATAGTCATAGTCATAGTCTTGCTCTAGGACACTTCCACACTAACTCAGGGGGATCCCGGGATCGGACTGGGAACCTTCCGGTGGCAACTCTGCCCCTGAGCCACTGCCGCCCCAGTAGGCATGCCGCTATGAGTCAGACCATGACCATAAACAAACCCAGGCATATGGAGTTCCAGTTGTCCAGAGCCACAGATCTGCATCATTTGACCGACTTCAAAATGGTCACGCGTGGACTGGGAGTGTGGTGCCCGCCACAGAGGTTGTTGTCCAGAACCGCCAATCCGACCCATATGTCCATATGTAGGCCTGCATATAGAGATCCGGGGTATAGGGATCCATTTTTGGTCAAAACAAGGTTTATTCCAGGGCCCAGCACCGACGATGTGATGCTTCTGCATCATGTTAAAGCAGCACCCGCGGCAAACATGGAACGATACGGCATCGTCACACAACCCAACATAAGTTCACAACATCCGGTCTAGATTTTTGGCTCTTCAAAATAAGAGCTGAACAGGGACAAATGCTGGCGTGAATTATATCATTTGTCAATAAATGCTTGCGCTGTAAGTGTTAAGTGAGATGAAAGTATTTTTTGATGTTTTTTTTAAGCCTTTGATATGGTATATTCTTAGTTGTATATTATAAATTCATACTATTTAACTCAACCCCTTTAGAAAGCTGCAATCAATAAGAATGATGTTCTTTTGGAACACCGGCCTGGACAGGGGAGATATTGCACTTTGTGCTGGAGGCAATACCTCTTGTCATCCTGGAGTGGTCCTACCTTTTTTTTACCAGCAGCTTCGTAGAAGGTGCTGGTTAGTGTTTGCCCTGGAAACTTGCGACCGGTAGACTGACACCGCTAGTTCACACCATAGACATATATACATAGACGCCTCATTTGCCGCTGCAGTTCATTGGAGCGACGTGTATCCCAATGAAGGCGGAAGTGCAGTGCTGAAGGCTTTTTTTTTTTTTAACAAATCTTTATAACAGTCATGACAATATACATTACAAAACAAGACAAACAAACACAAACAACAAAGTTATTAACAATACAACATCAGAGCCAGGGGGGATTAGATTACTAACAGAAAACATTAAAAGAGTGAACACAAAGCAACAGTTCTCCGCAGCTTTCTTATTTAGAAGTGCTGAAGGCATTTGCTGAAGGCGACTGCGTCGCTGCCCGAGTGACGTCACTCATGTGAATCCTCCATGTCTCTCGCTGTCACTCAAGTGACTACTGGCCAATCACAGCGCGTCTTTTCCGGGACTTATGTTACGCACGCGGAAGCTTGACAATCTTCCGCTTTGCTTCCGCTATTCTTCGCAAGGAATGTCGGGAAAATAGTGCCTTCAATTTTGACACACGCCTCAGAGCCGGAAGGGGCGTCTATGTATATATGTCTATGGTTCACACCGCTAGTTGCTGAAGAGTGGGTTGCCAAGTCTGCATATTTCAAAAGCCCACAAAAATACCTTTCAACACACTACTTACACGCACTCCAACTCGCTTATAATTCGCGGACCTGGCAACACTGCCTCCCCTCTCCATTGGCTCACACACACACGCACGCACGCTCGCACACGCACGCACACACGCCTGGAAGCTACCGCCCACTCCACAAAGTGTCATCTCGACTCTCGCCCCGCGCCAAACTCCTCGGGACCTCCACAGCCCACAGCCTCTAACCGCGGACCCCCACGCAGGCTACCGCGGGACTTCTTTAGACCTGCCAAGCCTGTCAACACTACCGACAGCCTGTGCGTGCGGAGCGATGCGAATCATGCGATATATGATGGTTTGGAGAATGGCCGACCTGAGCGTGTACAAATACAACCAAATGGACCCATAACTCTACAAAATTTTAGACTCTCGTTTTAGGAAAGATTGACATGTCAATGTGTTCGGGTGTCAAACAAACCAACTGCGTGAGTGCTGTCAAGTGGAAACCTCATACTCATAGTAGCCAATTTGAATGCAATCTGATCAAACTGACTGATACTGATACAGTCAGGTGAAAACCTTGTATGACCAAAACCATTCCTTTACAAAATATATAATAATCAAAAATACTAAAATAGTTAAAATAGCCTACAAGCTCACACTGCATCATATTCATATCTTCACACGTTGGGAGCTTGTAGATCTGCTATTTTTTTTTTACTGTGGACCACCACCGCCGCAAATATAAAAGCTGCTGGTAATAATATGACAAAAGTCATCATTTCTTGTTGTTTTTTTTACATTACTTTTTATATGATTAAAATCTCAGTGTTTTGCCAGTTATTTGAGGCCCATCAGTGGGCCCCATCCCACAGGTTGGAAATCACTCACTGGTCTATTATGCAGCTTGGTCAAAAACATTGTATTCACACACAAACGTTGTGTGACTGAATGTCAGCGTTGCACTGATTTACGTGAGGGAATGGAAGCCAGTTACCTTAAAGTCTTTTCCTGACTGTCTGACACTCTCATCACAACAACTTTTGAGGATGTCACCCGTCGTCAAACCAAACTCACTGTCTGGGCAGGTCTCTGTCATCGGAATTTCAGCTTCCATCAACGCCAGGCCTGGCTTGAGTCTAAGGCTGCTTGACGATGGAACGCATTAACATGCACCTGGCTATGCCATCTCATTGCATAAGCAATGTGCCGCTATTCTGCATTACAACAGTGCTTCTTTCTGTACCTTGCCGGAAGGCCTTTACGGGAGGCCATTGATTTGCACTCTCATCTTTGCCGTCGACAGTCCAACAAGCAATGGATCGGAGGGTGGTCGTTTTGTCGTCCTTCTGTCGCCCCGCTGGTGGAATTTAGTTTCTCGTGTCCATGGTTCCTTTTGATTTGTACTCCTGAGGGGCTAGCATGCTCCATTCCATGTTGTTAAAGGGAAATTATGCAGATTTTCAAAGGGAAATTGATTGTTCTGATGTGAGATCAAAAATATAGTCGTCAAACACATCGTTTCATATAGGCCATACCTTCCGTCCATCCGATTACATGAAACCACACATGCATTTATATAGCGCTATCATCCAAAGTGCTTTACAACGTGCATTACATTCGCCCATGCACATTCACACAGAGAGGACAGAGGAACATATGCAAGGTAGCAACTTGCTCATCGGGATCAGTTAGGGGTTCAATGTTACACCGGGGCTCCACCGGGCGCGTCAGCGTCGCGCCTCCGTCACCGTCAGGGAATGTTCCCTTTTTAATCAATGAAGGGTGGCTCCACTGCCTGCGTTGCGTTGCGTGACTGCATTAAAATTGCCCCGGTTCGTTTTTTGACGCACGCGACGGAGACGCAAGGCGTCCGGTCAGGAGCCCCGGCGTTAGTCTTGAAGGACACTTTGAGAACCTTCCGATTCCCAATCAGAACAGTGGTTTTAGGTTGATTTAGGTTGAAACTCTGCAATGTTCCCCTTTAAATAGTTGTATTGCTTGTAAATTACTATCAATGACTGCCATCTATGGCTGCCTAAACTGTATCATCTCATTGTAATGTCATTGTTTCATTCTCCTATTCACTGCTGGGACAATGGTAAATGGTCCTTTCTTGAAGTGGTTGCTATTTTCTTGCCCCGACACTGACGTGATGTACATAAACCTTTTGATCCGTTATTATTGTACGAGGACCTTTCCTGGTTGAGAAACTGGAGTAGCAGAACTTAAGCATTATCCCTTTCGTACACAGTGGCAGGAAATGTAATAAGAGGAAACTAAAGGTTGGAGAACACGCACGCGCGCGCGCACACACACACACACACACACACACACACACACTGAAGTAATTCACACACCCATCAGAATTAAGTGGAATCGATAGCAGTGAAGCCATTTCTGACAGTTCCTTTTTCATTTGCCCCTTCAGAGTCGGCAAGAAGTGGAGGGCAGCAGACGTATAGTGCGACTCATAGAATTATTAACACCAAATGCTAACCACTTTGCCT
This sequence comes from Electrona antarctica, assembly GCF_951216825.1. Taxonomy (NCBI): domain Eukaryota; kingdom Metazoa; phylum Chordata; class Actinopteri; order Myctophiformes; family Myctophidae; genus Electrona; species Electrona antarctica. Next base: position 31,236,385 of record NC_136797.1, read on the forward strand.
CCACAAAAGGCGCACAGAGGTTGTTTGATCAGGCCTGTGAGACGTACCACGGTACATCTTAAACAAAGCCTACGTCTGACAGCCAGCAGAGGAAGAGAGAGAGAGAGAAAACAATTTTCTCAGCAGCTCCCCAGCAACTCTCCACCAGCATTCATCTGTGATACACAGATGTAATGCTCGGCATACTGTATGGGGAAACAGGAGGGAGCATACAGGACAGGCATTATTGTTAGCATGTCCCACTACAGGGTTTCCTAATCTTTTCTTTTGGACTCCAAAATGGCCATAGTCAATGTGCTGCTGCATGACTCATTGTGAGCTTGTAAATTTGGTGCTATTTTCTAAAATATACCGTAAATGGGGAACACCAGATTGGAAACGGTTAAACTGGCACAATAATCTTATGAATTGAATTTGAATGTGAAAATAGAAAGGCACACACAGTATACCGGTATACTTTTCTCCCCTTTCCAATTCGTGCCTGCCGTGGCCCCCCACTTTGGAAATGTGTGAAGTAGAGAATGAGAAAGAAATCAGTTGTATTGTCTGCAGCAATGTTGTGGGCGAGTAGAAGATTTTTCAAAGAAATGACACATTCGGGTTCACAGGGAGGACAGGTAGTATTTTCCCAGAATGAGACGCAATAAAGTCTGGCAGCTCAGAGCCTTTCATATGTCATGTTACAGAACATAATCTTCAGCTCTCTGAGATCTTGGCGTCCATACCACCAAATACATTACACATAGTGGAAATTGGACATCTATTCATGGAATATCAAGATATAATGTCAAACACTGCCAGATAGCCAGCTATAGTCTTCATTGAAAAATGCTATCATTTGTACTTTAGAAAAATCCTTCTGCCTCATTTCATGATCTTGGGTCGATGCCCAGGGTCATTTAATATCATTGATATTTAGACAATGTGAAGGTAGAATCACTATTCTTATCTCTCTTATTAGATGTGCAGAGGTACAGTGCAGCCTACAGTACGTACATGCTTGAAATGGCCTTGCTATAATTAACCAGTCACTGGTGATATATGACCATGAGTGTGTTAGGTCAGCAAGGCACAGAAAGCTCACAGGCCCAACTATAATTGTGGCTCCACTGAAATCAAGGTCTTCTGAAATTAGTTTCCACCCTGGCTTGGCACACAATGACATAATGGTGCTGGTCAGGGGATGGATACTTTCACTTTTATTGCATTAAACTCTAAGGGGTTTTGATGTAATTGTTCACAACTTTAATTGTTTCAGTCACCTTTTGGTTTCTTTCACTTTACAAATGTGCTTGTTATAGCACCATGAATAGAAACTCAATCCTAATTAAAATGCATTCACTAGCCAGCCAAGCACTTAAAGTGACTGACATAAGAAGGTTCTAGAATAAAGGGTTATTGGAAAATTGATTTATTCAATGAACTAATTGCTATAAGTATGTAATCCATGCATATTGAGCAGTGATGATGAAGAGAAACTTTAATTATCTTTATATGCACCCAAACACTAAAGGTTGAATTAATCAGTTTCTCTATTGTGTCTCTATTGTGTTAGTTAGTTGTGCTGGTTTGGTTTATTTTGTTAGACTAAATATATTGAGGCTGTATAGCAGAGATAATTTTTCTTCTTTTGTTTATTGCATTGCATACTCGGTCACATTAATATTTTTTGTTGCTTTAAAAAAGGACACGGATAGTTGTACAATGAGGCGGCTAGCTGGAGATTGTTGGAAGTGTGTTTTCAGTCCATGAGTTAGGACTGTTCTCATACAGTCGAGAACACATTTTCGGAGCAACATGTGTCATGTGTTTTGTTCAAGCGTTGGATTATATTGCTGTGGCTCTGCTTCTAGCCATGTATGAGAGCGTTATATGGGCTCAATTTCCGTCACCGCTAAACCCCTTATCCCTAAACTTCTTTGCCTTTTTTTTTTACTATTTTGAAAAACATTTGCATAGTTCAACTAGCCAATCTACATTGACACGTTGTGAGCTTGTATACTGGCCATTTTAAATATTCAAAAATGTTTTGCAAACGTGCCCTATTTTACATTTTCTTGCCAAAATCTGGTGTCATGCGTCATAGATATGTCATAGAGCAGTGATGGCGTATGACTGATTTGACAGGCTTGTCACATGAAGTCCAAGATCCTTTTTAGAGCCCATGTGGTTGCAGAGATCCACGACACGTCATTCGATTTTTTTCCCTGAAGGCCAGCAGCAGGAGTTATATTGAGGACATTGGAAGATTGACGAGAGCTTGAGATGGGATAATATGTCATGGTTAGGGACACGCACAAAAAAGCAAGCGGATTTGCCTAACAGCTGAAGAGAGAGCGTGTTACGAGAGAGTGTCATGCCCAAAGTCAGCCGCCGAAGGACATTAGACCATGTCAAATACACATAACATTGCTCCATGGATACTTCTAGAGACTTTTCAGATGTTATTTAATCATTTTCAACCTAGCCTACCAATAGGTTAGGTAGGTTAACCTACCTAACGTATTGGCCATGTCATTATAGGTGACATTCTTCTTTTTTATTTACAATCACACAGTGCATCACCTTGTAAGCTTGTAGATCTCTAATCCTCATACAACTAAGTTTATAGGGTTTTAATTCCACCGATTTATGATGGATTTCAGTTTGGTTTTTCGAGTGATAACATTGTGCGAAGAGACAAAGGAAAAAAGTAAGACTATCCACTCAGTTTCCCTCATTACAGGGCAATGCATCAGTGACATTTATGGGTACTGTTATAGGGATAATGCTAGCTGAAAGCTATTAAATGTTACACGGCAAAGCTTGATTAGATTTCGATAGCTTAGTGTGGCACTTTTGGGGAAAGTAATCGTTGATAATAAATGTGAGAGCTACAGTAATGGATGTTTCTCTCAACAATGAAGTTTGGATATGAGATTCCTCAAGAGAAAGTAGTCTGCTATGCAGATGTTTTTGCACAAGAGCCACTACTACTAATACAACGAATGATAGCTACCAGAGACGAAATGTTTTTACAATCGTTAACCTGGTGCGGTACAAACGGGACGAACCGACTAGGCGAATATACTATATATTCAGGTCTAATTCCTCATGGGGGCTCGAGCCCCGCCGCCCCCACGGAGTCTACGTCACTACGTCGAAGTGTCCTTGAGAAAGACACTGAACCCCTAATTGCTCCTGGTGTGCTGGTTGGTGCCTTGCATGGTTTCCGCCGACATCGGTGTATGCATGTGTGGGTGAATGTAATGCACAATCTATGTAAAGCGCCTTGGATAAAGGCGCTACATAAATGCACCATTTACCAAAGTAACATTGTCCTTTCTTAACAAATATCTAAGAGAAAGCATACTGTATAAGGAAGGATAATTGCTCCTAAAATGGAGCCCTGGGGCACCCTTTACAGTTTAGCATGGATTTCACGAGTTGAGTATTCTCTCAGTGATCATACTGCAAAAGAGGCCCTGTCAAGAGTAACCTAGAAACACATTCAACAATCTAGTGGTGGAAAGTAAGTAAGCAATACATTTACTTAAGTACTGTACTTGATTTACCTTTACTTTACTGGAGTATTTCCATTTATTTTTATACCACTACATTGCAGAGTCAAGAAAAAAGAGAAAAATCACACCCGTGTGAAATGAGTGACCATAACAACCATGCTCAGTTGTTGGAGTGGTTTGCACCACTCAAAAAAAGGGGGAACAAGTTACTATTATGCAGCCCTATTATGCATTTTTGGCTAAATAGCCAATTTACAAGCTCACAACGTGCGGTATTGCTATTTTCAAAGGATTTGTATACATTTTACACATTTGAAGACTTGAAACGAAAAATGGGACCGTCTAATCTACATGAGTATTACTTTTGGTACTTACCGGTAAATACATTTTGATGCCAATACCTTTGTACTTTTACTCAAGTACATTTTAAATACCGAACTTGTGACATACTTTCTACAATGGGTAAATTGCTACATTTACTTAAGTAAAATATTTGAGTACTTCTTCCATCACTGAAATTGGGTAATCAGCGGTAACAAATGCTTTTCTGGGATCTAAAAGGATTAAAAAGAGCATTTCCCTGCATCTGCTGTTAAGATAATTTGTCACAACCCATTTAGACCTGCTGTATGCCTTGTGCGTGCGTGCGTGACACATGTAATTAAAAAAAGCATTTGACAGCCTAAACCTTTGGATATTACTGAAAATAAATATTACTCCCCAAGAACTCTAGACATTTTACGACTAGATGTATATCTTTCATTGTTTTAATTGATTTTTACTTTTTTATCATCATTAGCGGGCAAATTAAAGTGATTTTCAGTAAAAGCCAAAGGGTTAAGCTCTAAAAAAAACAGTTTTTATTTATTTCGTGTTCCCATCTGCTTCAGAGGCTGAGAAATAAATATTTCAGTGAACATTGACAATTCTGTGAAGTTTTTCAGAAAATGGGTTACGGAAGTGCAGTCTCTGTTGTAAAGTGTTCTAACATTTCTCAAATCTGCAGCATCAAACACACGGCTGTGTGTGTGTGTGTGTGTGTGTGTGTGTGTGTGTGTGTGTGTGTGTGTGTGTGTGTGTGTGTGTGTGTGTGTGTGTGTGTGTGTGTGTGTGTGTGTGTGTGTGTGTGTGTGTGTGTGTGTGTGTGTGTGTGTGTGTGTGTGTGTGTGTGTGTGTGTGTGTGTGTGTGTGTGTGTGTGTGTGTGTGTGTGTGCGCGTGCGTGTCTTCAACCGCGTATCCGTAGTTGGGTTGCGGGGATGTGTGCTTATCTAGAGCTAATCTCACAAACCGTATATCAACACCATATTACTACTGGCACAATTATTTGTGCCAGTAGGTCAAATATATACCTCCACACATTGTTACGCCGTGGCTCTGCAAGAGGCTAATTATCTACGAGGAGGTCTTTCTGTACAGTAGTCCACTTAAATAGCAGCCTGTTGGCTGACCACTATACTAAGTCAATATCAAGTCAATGAAGCCTTTATCCTTATTGTTAGTTGTATAGATATTTATATAGATATGCTGTACCTCTAGTCAGTGTGATTGGTTCACTTTGCTAGTGCCCTTTTGACCTCGTTCTTATTGGGGAGAGAGAGAGAGATTACTAAAGCTTCTATTAGTGTGTATTGTAACAGAGATCAGTGTGCTCGTGTGGAGTCATGTATCATTTGTGAACCTAACCTCGGCACAACACGTCAGTGCCTCAGAATACTATATTACAATGGCTCTCTGCTATTTCCCGCTCACTCCGAGCATGAATATGAAGCCAGGCACACTTGGGGCAGGCACAACAACCTAATTACCTTTAATTAGTCCATAATGAGGACAGGAGCCAAGTTACGAGCCACTATAAGCCCGTCTTCTTCTGCTGCAAGCGGCACCGTATGTGTGGTCCGGGGGGTTCTCTTGAGCACGGTTTCTTTGCATTTTTTTGGTGTCCTTTTCTTGCATATAGGGAGTTTAATTGTACTGGGACCTCTTCATAGAAAGTGTCTTGGCATGGTGCCCATGCATTGTTCTCACGCCTGGCAGCCTTGTGCCCAGATCGCAACAGGCCACCTAGCACATGGCCGGGTGCCAGGGTTGCTGTGCTGATGTCATCGTGACGCCGTTGCTACACAGTAAAATACCCAGTGTTAATGTTACAAGTATTAATTTTTTACAGGTCCATTTAGTTATGTTAGTTCATTTAGAGTTTAGAGTGCAGTCTCCAGTCTCGCCTTGTATTTTAACCACTTGATGTATACTGTACTTCGTCGTATGACGAATAGCAACAATAGCTGATTAATAAGCTCACGGCGCATCATATAATGTGACGCATTTAAGTGTGTCAAGCATGTTGACCTGCTCTCCATCATTTGTGACGTCATGGAGAAATCCTTCACTATCCACAATGCTAATGTGCAGCAGCGACGCCTCCAATTGGTGGAGCTCGTGTTGCTATCGAAACGTTACAGCCATCAACACGTGGCATTTGTGCAGGCAAATGGCATGCGTGCTTCTACAGGTCACATGGCCAGGAGACATAATCGTAATTCGAATCAGTCTTGTACCTTCACCTTTTTTTTTTTTACATTTTCCAATAATTCTTATGAACTCATTGACTGCCATCCCTCCCCCACCCCCTGTTCCCCCCTCGCCAGGCTTTTGTCTATCCGGTCTGTGTCTCAGAGGAGGACTGTGGACAGTTCCGAAACCCGCCTACCAGTGACATCATCGATGGGAAATCCAAGCTAATTGAAACTGGAGGCTTTATATTCCTGGACGCTATTGTTCTCACCTTAATAAAAATCTGTTTGAGAGGGAAAAAAAGCCTAGTGATCATGTCCCTGGAAAGGGGGTGTCTGACGTGTCTATTTTTTTGACCGTTTCATCATGAGCATTAGTGAGATGAAGTTAGGTTGAAAAGGGAAAAGGGTCCTTTAACTGTTCTCTATATTTGTAAATGTACTGTATTATTTATTTAACATAATGAATGTAATTCTCTTTGATACAAGAATCATAACACTACAGCTCAGGATTTGCCCCGTTATTCTCTGAGACGTAAATTTATCTTTAATGGTAAATGCTAAATTTAGCATTAAAGATTCAAACCGTGCTTCTTGTTTAATGCCAAGGATGAAACTGAAGTCTGTTTTTTAATCATGTGCACTGTTAACTCTTTGAGAGTTTCAAGGATTTCTATATAGTTTTTAGACTTCTCTATGGCAGAATGGCGTTTTTGAATGATTTATTGAAAATTCTCTGCTGTGAATGTGTGACAACGAAAGACCTTCAGAGAAAGCTTGGCTTGTCTGCTTCCAGGAAAAAAATGAACTGAGTTGATAAAGTGTTTAGTTGTGGTGTTGGAAGCCATTTAAAAGAGCCTGCATTTACACTGGGTAGTGTTTCTAGGACAACAAAAAAAGTTATGACCGGTTGAAGTTTTATTTTCTAAATAACTTTTTTTCTGCTGGGCGTACATAGCCATGCAATATCTCATTTTAAAGGGTGAGTTGTCTAGTTCAATTAAAATAAAATAAAAAGTTTATCACATGTACCACTGTAGATATTTTGCCATCTATAAATAGCATGGTCAGTCATGATCAATCTGACCTATCCAGCTAAAAGTCCCCCTAGCTCTGAAATGGAACATCATATAAACTCAATTCTTTTTTGGGGTAAAATTAGACATTCTAACGCACATTTTGATATATACCATGTTTACATAGTCTTACCAGTACCGTGTCTATTCATGCATGTATCTCAAAAACCTGTTGTGAAGAAACAGTTTTGATAAAAAACTCATCCAAGGACATTGTTTTGATATGACTTTGTGCCCATGATATGTATCAAAATATAGACTTGAATGTATACTGTATTATAACAAAAAAATTGGGTTCTTACCATCTACCGTTACAGAGTAAATCACAGTTGAAACTCGCTTAGTCAAACCATAAACCTCAGACTAGTGAACAAAATAGCCATGACAGGTCTAACTCATTGTAAAAGCTTGTCTTTTATTTTTTATGACTACTAACATAATACAATTATAATAAATATTACAGAAAATAAATAGGCCTACATACAAAACAGTTGTCCCCAAACTCCCCAGTGTCCCCAAACCACTGCATTCCAGTTGTTCTTGACGGTGTGTGTGTGTGTAGGCTAAATTTAAAAAAAACAACAACTGAAATGAATGAATGCATCCGGTTCAGTGTCGGAGAACTCCATCGCAGTCTTGACTCTTCGTCTTCATCATCATCATCATCATCATCATCATCCTCCTCCTCCGATGCCAGTTCTAAATATATAAAAATAAACATTTAGCTGTAGTCAGCCCGGCCAATAGCCAGTTGGGGGGGGGGGGGGGGGACGTAAGCTATCTGACATCATCGTCATCATCATCATCACACGGAGACACACTAAACAATGTACAATCATGATTGTATACAATATACAATGAATGCAATTATCATGCAAGCTCAGACGTCAATGAAACGTCATACAGATCTTATATAATACGCTACTGTTAGCTTCACTCCCCGTCCCCCCTCCGATCCTTGTAGCAACGTCATCATAACCACGCGTTGCTTCAGTAAACGATGCATGTTTGTTCTCCGTCTTTGTAGACAGTAAATAAAAGGAGCGAACATTACTCTAAAGATCAGATCGCCTATAAGGCACGCTACAATATAAAATACTTGTACTGCCATGCGTGCATGCCTGCTACGATACATTTGTACTGCACCAACCAACCGATCGACACCAACCCCCCCCTCCAGCCCTTAGCCAGCACCAATGCACCGACCAACACCATTAGCCAGCACCTTCGGTGCTGGCTAATGGCTGGGGGCCATCGTGGTGAGTCATTCTGGCGTCATGATCTGACTAGTAGTAGTAATTATCCAAGCATCTATTTGTAGCGATCATCTTATGATTTCTGATCACTATAGAAGGGCATTTTCTACAATAAGATTACCTCAAAACATTCCGGGTTGATCGTCTTCTTCAATGGTTTCCCGGTATAGCTCATCGGACGACGATGGGGAGACAATGAAAAAAGGAGGGAGGGAGCAGCGAGTCTCGCTGTAAGCACTGGACCAGGGCTACTCCGCCTGGAGAAGGCGACTGGGACGCGTATGGATCAATACTACTACCACAAAACTCGCTCAAATAAATAGTACTGCTTTCAACTTTTTCTGCTAGAAAATCGCTCGGACGAGACGGCAAACAGGCAAAACAATGAAAACTATGAAGACTCCCTCTGCCCCCACTGTTTACAGGGGGTGGGACCAGCTTCCAATGGCAACACGTACACGTGTGTCACGTGACACGGGTTTTCTGGGTAATGTAGTTGGAATATAAGCTCAGGAATTTAAACAGCGCTTCGGAGCATATTAATATGTTTAGATTCATCAAAAACTGTGAAGACGCCAATTGGCGTCATTGATCATTTACGGAATTCTGATGAAGACGCCAATTGGCGTCTTTCACCTTCTAAGGGTTAATGATAACCTTGGTTTGGCTGAAAAGATAAGAACTGTTTCTGGAATAATGGTTCTGGCCAATGTAATTTTTGTAGTTCTTGTACATGGCAGACGGGCCAGTTGATAATTTGAATTATGATAATTTCTGAACTTTGGAGTCTTCTCTATATAATTTAAAGCACACGGTTCTGGTGTTTTGATAATTCAAGGTCTACCTGTTTTGTGTGTCCACAGCCCTCCTGTGAGACACAGGCAGAGTATTTCTCTTTTCTTTTTGAGGTGCGCTAGCCCCTCCTATATACAGCTTTTGTCCCCACATGTCTCAATATTTGCCATTGATAATGAAAGGAGAAAATAGGTCAAATGTCCGCCAAATATGACGTAAATCTTGCCCCCACACGTCTCAATATTTGCCATTGACAATGAAAGGAGAAATTAGGTTGAATGTCCACCAAATATGACGTAAATTTGTGGCAACACAAAGCGCCCCTCACTTCACACGGGTGTGATTTTTTTTAAATACACATGCTGTGGTGTGACTGTCCATGTCTTGACCTCACAGAGCAGTACTACAGTACAAGGCATTCCAGACAAGTGTCCTCCAGACCTCCATATCCTGTCGAGGCAGTCCTGACACCAAAATATTTGAAGTCCTGCAGCCACCTCAAGCTGCTACTTTTCCATTAAGAGTCATCTTTTCCCAACTTTAGCCATTGGCTTTTAGTCATTATTCTCTGACCTACTTTTTCCACACAGACACATGGCTGGCAGCCTGGCGTCCTTAATGCAAGATGATCCATGTCTCTCAGCCCTGCAAAATGGAGAAGGTTATTTCTCGTTATCCCTGTGTGTTTTCAAATTGGACAGTAGCATTCTGCAATTTTTCTCGTACACTAACAAAAAAAACTATTATGAAACATACCGGTATTGAAAATGTTTGAATGTTTTGCGAATAAACGAAAAACTAATCTCAGCTACAATGGCATAGCAAAGGCATGCCACGGTTAATGTGGTTGTGTGCATGCAACTGTGCATGGTTACAAGAGGTGGCGATTCTTTGTTAGAGCACCCGCAGATGTTACTGTTAATTTAACACTTAACTTGGTATTAGGCACCCCGTTGTGAGCGTCGTTTTTAATTTGCTTTATTTGAAGCACACCACATTATTTTCCTAGCTGTGACTGCCAGCATTTTCTGGCAAGGGCTTGTGGATATTTCAAAGTAAAGAGCTTATATTGTATATATTAGACATATCTATGGGGCAAATACATTTTTAACCAGCTTTACACGTATTCATTGTGAATGAATGAAATATTAATGCTATCCAGTGGTAAGCTTGGATCACACCTTAAATCACTGTATTGGCTAGACAAACTTTTCCTTAAATTGGAAGCCTGAACACTCTGATCAGCACAATAATCCCGGTAACGTCTGGCAAGCTGAAACCATTTTAATAACTATATTGGATCCATTGGAACAAAGTCATTTTCTTTCCATTTCCTGAAAAGTAACGGTTTTGACCGTATAAGCATTCCGCGACAATATGATAGAGAGACATAAATCGTTCGGAATCGAACCAGGGATGTTGAGAAGCTCTTGACTCCCCTGGAACCCCTTCGACGCCTGGGGTCGCCTGACCCCACTTTGATAATCATTGACTTGGGAGACTTACTGGTAACAACAGCCGTTGCATTCAGCAGAGCTTCACAACTCCCTCTGTGGCTTACAAGCAGTGGTCCCTTAGTAATCCTTTTTAACTATGCTGGTGAAAACAACATAGGGGCAGCGGTGGCCGAACGGTTTGCGGAGCGGTCTTGTTATCGGAAGGTCGCCAGTTCGAATCCCCGGACCGACACGTTAAAATTACCACCGCTGAAGTGCCCTTGAGCAAGGCATTGAACCCCTACCATGAAATGTTCTATGAGCAGGGTCTGGCTGTAAACAAGCATCTCGAGCTTAGTCCATTCACCCTGGGTAAACAAAGAACTTTGCTTTGCTTTGCTTTTACATCTACTTGCAATGATTGCGCTGTAGCTTTTCGTTGCTCCTTGGTCATTTAATCCATTTAGACCTGAGGCCGATTCTAAAAATGCCTCCTAAAACCTAACCTAAGGTTTTCTGAAAACCTTAAAAATCTTACAAAAACGTGACACAGAGGACACAGCCGGCATCCAAGGTACAACTTGAATATTGGTAGCCCCAGGTCTAAATTGGTTAAAATGAGAGTATGTGAGCTCACAAGTGGTTATATTGTCTACCTTAGTCCAAGGTCATTTTCAAATTCAAAGTTCCCTGTAATAATTTCACACTGATTTGCATTCATTCATTCATTCATTCATTCATTCATTCATTCATTCATTCATTCATTCATTGTGCAGATACTATTCTTTCACATGTGCATTTGCATTGCTCTGATACTCTCATAATCAACTCATCAAACTCATCATCAAAGTGTAACAAATATTTACACTTTGATCATATATGTGGGGATGCCAGTAGAGTAGAGTGACGAAGGGATTTGACTGACACTAATATAATTAATTTGGGACATGCATATAACACATAACAAACTCTTTTGAAGTAAATAATTCATCATGTTATCAGTTGCCTTAATTTATGCAGCTACTAATAGCCAATCAATATCATTAAGTGATTTGCTTTCCCCCCGTTCCAACCAATTTAGAGTTCATGTGACATAAGCAACTACATAAATAGTCCTATATGGCCACTAAATATGTGCTGTACATGCATAGAGAAAATACAAACAAATATAACAGCTGAAGGTATGCAGTGTGTTGCAGATGTCAGTAATAGGTCGTTCAATTATGGCACTATTTCAGTCAGTGTCATGATTGTAGGGAGGGAAGGCTCATTATGACTCCTGTGTCGCATTGCTTCACATTGTGACCTTTTACACTACCGGTATTTGTGAAATATCTTGAAGATTCTGAACCTTTTTTATCATATTATGACATGCCCAAAATAGGGACGGCATGTTGAAAGTGTGTGGTAGCGGGGTCCAGGTGGTTCAGATAGTACATATAGTGCTTCAGCGCCTATAGGCAAATTGCAGGGGGTTGATTACAGAGTACATGACAGATTTCTTTACGAGCAATATAATCTTCACTAACCTGAAGTCATTCAGAATTTGTCCAGAGGTAATGGTGGACATGGAAACACATTTTCCTCCCTGTGCCGTGCGGTTGGTTTGTCCGTCTGTTTGTCAGTCTGTCCGGCACTTTGGCTACAAACAAGATAACTCAAAAACGTGTTGCTGGATTACCATGGTATTTACTGAGTACTTTCATGCTTCTCAAAGCATGAACCCTGCTTATTTTGACCCTGCTTATTTTGGGTGGGATCTTACAGGATCTTTAATACTAAAATTCTCCCACACCAGAATTGGAGTTTTTTGACTCACTAATACCTGAGGCCGATTCTACAAAATGCCTTCTAAATCCTAACAATTCTCAGATAAACTTATATCAGTGGTTCTCAAACCTTTCCATGTCAAGCTAAGGACCCCCGACATTGTATGTATTTGGCGCAGACCCCCATCTTAAAGTATTATGTTCCAGGGACCCCCATAAGCAAAGATTTGAGTTAAAATGGTTTGCTTTAAAAATATATACAGTATATTCAAAGACTTGCACACATTTTCATGATTTTTGAATAGCCTGGTTAAATTATGCTTTCCCAGTATTTATGGGTTAATTAAAAAATATATTTGTATTTTGTTGCACCACTCGGGTATGGTTTGAGGTGAATTAAAGAGGTGGATGGATGGCTTGATAAGTAATCAAATTGAGGACTAAGGAGTGGGTGGTAGCCTCGGCATCCTGAAGTGCTTCCGTGACTGTGAGAAGTGCTATTTCGGTGGACTGGGCCCACTTGAATTCTGACTGGTTGGGATCCAACAGGTTATTCAGTGAGAGATGGAGAGAGAGCTAGTTCAAGAGTTTTGGAAAGAAAGGAAAGGTGTGCAGCCGGCCTTTACTTATTGACGTCTTGAGGGGTGAGGAGTCCGTGTCTTCGCTCTGGCTGACTTGAAGGCAGATCTGAAGGCCGGTGAAGATTGGAATGAATGGGAGTAGATTGGAGACCATAGTCTGGAAGATCGAGGAGGAGTTCTAGAGGACAGATGGCCGGTCTCGTGGAAGTCACAAATTCCAAGACCGCATCTGGAGAGGTGAAAAGGATTACACGCGTGATATGTTGGGGTTAGCTTTTAGAGTTAGACGATGGATTAACAGAAAGATGGGTCAACATTCTTATCACAGTGGGTGATGAAAGCTTCAGCAGAGAGGTGTGTGTGTGCGTGTGTGTGTGGGGGGGGGGAGGAGAAGCTGGGGGAAAGCTTCCTTGGGTTAGATCGATGGTGCAACAGAAAAGGACTTGACAGAGGGGGGGCCCAAATGAGCAATATTGAAATGCAAACCATACAAAAGTCATCAGGTTTAATGAGGGAATATATATATATATATATATATATATATATATATATATATATGGGGAGATGGACGTTCGTATCCTGCCACAACATTATGCTGCAATCACACGGGCAGATGCAACAGATGCAAAGCTACACTAGTACACCTAGTCACAGACGGTGTCGTCGTTAAGCAGCAGTAGGATGATCCCACTGGCAGCAGGTGTCCGTTTATCACTAGCACAACCACAAACGTCCAACACATATACAATGAATTACTCACCTAATGCTGCAGCGTGTGTAACCTACATTGTTTAAGTGACAGATAGTTTTCATATTGTAAATATGGTCGTTAACGTGGTTTAGCACTGATTGGTCAATCGCAGAATTCAGCGGTGTGTTATTTCTTCATAAGCAATTAGGAAATATCTCGTTTTGTTGTGTTTTGGGTCAATTTATTAATTTATGTATTAAAGGAGATATAGAATAGACAAGTTTCCAGTGTTTGTACACAGAAGTCAGTGATGTTTCCAAACAGAATTCAAATCTAGCTCCACCCCCCCTCCCCCGTCATTCTATTGGCCGAGCCAGGTCACTTCAGGCTATGGGGTTGCTGTTGATGCTGGGAGGGACGCAAGGGAGATTTGCGGTCGTATGGCTAAATATGACATTACAAAATTATGAATTTCTATCTGTCTTAGTTGAGTTGACATGCTTTTTTACGGGTAACTGCAGCATATAGTAAGAGAAATCTATGAAAATCTGGGAACTAAATCGTTACCAAGAAATTTCTTCACCAATGTGTTTCTAAATGTGTCTAATAACATGTACTAAAAGTTTGAAATTCAACTCCTGTGGGAAAATTGAGTTATTAGCATAATATGTGACCATACCCATAACATCCTATATAAGGCAAAAAAAGTCCAAGTTTCATCATTCTTTAAGTAGCATGTGACATATGAAACTAGGGTGTTTGCATGATTCTGAATCCATTCCAAATTAGTTTTGCACAAAAAACACTCCTTGGGAGGAAAACGGCCACACAAACGTGATGAGGTCAGCACATTTGGTCAACTGGATATGGCCTAATTTAGCCCAAGGAGTGTTTTTTGTGCAAAACTAATGCTTGGAATGGATTCAGAATCATGAAATCACCCTAGTTTCATATGTCACATGCTACTTAAAGAATTATGAAGTTTGGACTTTTTTGCCTTATATAGGATGTTATGGGTATGGTCACATATTATGCTAATAACTCAATTTTCCCACGGGAGTTGAATTTCAAACTTTTAGTACATATTATTAGACACCTTTAGAAACACATTGGTGAAGAAATTTCTTGGTAACGATTTAGTTCCCAGATTGGTCAAATACCTGATAAAATGCCCTTACTAATAAGCGCAATATCACACGAGCCCTGTGGTCGCAAATGAGGAAGTGGCGGAGGTAGAGACTGGCTCTCAACATATTATTTTATTTGTAATCGGTGCATAAAATATATGTTGCCCCTCAAATACCCCAGCCACTACAGTATCGTTCATGTGAACTACTCTGTCCAAGGGTTATTCATTGCAATGATCAAAATTGCTATGATGATATCGGCTGATTCATGGTGGAGCGACTTGCACGGGTTGAATGCAGGCTTCAAGCCGGCAGGCAGGCTGGCAGCCGCGGTCGCCGAGGTGGTGAGTGGTCCGTGGTGACAGACTCACTATAGCGACTTCCACCATTTCAACAAATAAGCACATACAACCCAATTCACATGAACGATATTGATGTAACCAGGAGATTTGGTGGGGGGTCCGACGTTCTATGACGTCTGTCGGATCCTCCAAGTTCTCCCACGGTGGAATGGTTTGTGTGAGGGCTGAGGGGTGCTTGCTGTTGCTGCTTTTCACACCACCCAGACATAGCGATTCTCATAATTTCAATAAACAATCATAAACATACAATTTCACGGTAAAACTAAGATATGTGGATATATACTGTATTATTCTACATTGCAATCGCATCGCGTATTCATTATAATACTGCTGGGTTGAACACACCATCACAGCCTCACGCTGCAATTGGCTAAAAGTTTAAAACCCCCGAGGCGTCTCGGCAGGAAAACACTAGTGGATATAAACACCCAGAGGGAGCCAAAGGGAGAGTGTGTTGTTGTAGGATCATAATAATATTAATCTATTTTGTGTTCTTTTCCCCCTCTATCTTAAGATAGAGGGGTAAAAGGCCACAAAATAGATTTATGTATATTTAAATGTTTTGGCTTAAAGTTTGTCTAGTCTATATCACCTTTAAGTAGCATGCAATAAGTGGGACAATGTATGGCTGAATGGTAACCACCATTCAGCCATACAACCACCTCCGGTACGCGTCAGTGGTTAATCAGCCATACATTAGCCCTTACACACAGACACTATATATATATATATATATATATATATATATATATATATATATAATCTCAGGTACTATATTTGTTTCTTTCTTGTGGAAAAGAGACCTTGGCTGTATAGCCTGTAAATAAGATGAGAGAGACCCAATGGTTGTGTCGTTTTATTTGTGAAACAAGCTTACTGGAAACCCCTGTTTTTTTATTGTAATAAGGATAAGAGAGACCCAATGGCTGTGCCATTTGTAAATCAGCTAAAAGAAACCGTACAAGTGTGCTGTGCGTGGAACGAGCTTAATTTTCTCATTTATTTTGCCTTGAACTCATACTGCCCCTCTCTTCTTCCCTTAAAAAAAATAACACAATGTGAACTATGCACAAAACAAATTTCACCCACTTTTTTACTTGTAGAAATGTGAAGTGTCTGCAGGCTTTTACGCCCATATGGAGATTTCTCAAACATGGACACATCACATCTTTGGTGATATGCACCCGAATTTAAAGTTGATTAGTTGCATATATGGTCATATATGGTCATGCCCATATATTATCGGTTGGATTGGAGCTTTTGAACAACAGAGTTTGAAGTCAATCGGTCGGATATTATGGGAAAAATGTACTACATATGTGAGATCTGTTCGTCGGTGTGTCGGTCTGCCTGCCTGTCTGTGTCTCTTTTATTCCCATATATGGAATTCCCTGATATCATCACTATATGCCCATATAAATAGTGCATTTATATAGCGCCTTTATCCAAGGAGCTTTACATATTGTGCATTACATTCACCCATTCACACATACATTCATACACCGATTGCGGCGGAAGCCATGCAAGGTACCAACCAGCACATCGGGAGCAATTTTGGGTTCAGTGTCTTGCCCAAGGACACTTCGACATGTAGACAGGAGGAGCCGGGATTCGAACCGCCGACCCATGGATCATTGGACGACCTGACCTCTTGAGCCACAGTCGCCCTGTGTGTCGCGCCTGTCTGTGTCTCTTTTATTCCCATATATGGAATTCCCTGATATCATCAGTATATGCCCATATACTGATGGAACCAGGGCAGATAGCAAACAAAAATACTTGTTAACATCTTA